>NC_041405.2:20797535-21397535 GCF_900747795.2 Erpetoichthys calabaricus | reverse complement strand
CATTTTTCCTTTTCAAAATTTAAATTACAGTGCATTTATTTAAAACTCTTCATACACTTTACCAATTAAAGATATAAATTTTGAATATTAAAGATCTTTGTTTACAGTGATCCCTCGCTATATCGCGCTTCACCTTTCGCGGCTTCACTCCATCGCGGATTTTATATGTAAGCATATTTAAATATATATCGCGGATTTTTTGCTGGTTCGCGGATTTCTGAGGACAATGGGTCTTTTAATTTCTGGTACATGCTTCCTCAGTTGGTTTGCCCAGTTGATTTCATACAAGGGACGCTATTGGCAGATGGCTGAGAAGCTACACAGCTTACTTTTCTCTGTCTCTCTTGCGCTGACTTTCTCTGATCCTGATGTAGGGGGTGTGAGCAGGGGGGCTGTTTGCACACCTAGACGATACGGACGCTCGTCTAAAAATGCTGAAAGATTATCTTCACGTTGCTATCTTCTGTGTGCAGCTGCTTCCTGAAACGACATGCTGCACGGTGCTTCGCATACTTAAAAGCTCGAAGGGCACGTATTGATTTTTGACTGAAAAACAAACTCTGTCTGTCTCTCTCTATCTCTCTCTCTTTCTTTGTCTGCTCCTGACGGAGGGGGTGTGAACTGCCGCCTTCAACAGCTTTGTGCCGCGGTGCTTCGCATACTTAAAAGCAAACAGCCCTATTGATTTGTTTGCTTTTGTCTCTATCTTTCTGACAGCCTGTGCTCCTGACACGCACTCCTTTGAAAAGGAAGATATGTTTGCATTCTTTTAATTGTGAGACGGAACTGTCATCTCTGTCTTGTCATGGAGCACAGTTTAAACTTTTGAAAAAGAGACAAATGTTTGTTTGCAGTGTTTGAATAACGTTCCTGTCTCTCTACAACCTCCTGTGTTTCTTCGCAAATCTGTGACCCAAGCATGACAATATAAAAATAACCATATAAACATATGGTTTCTACTTCGCGGATTTTCTCATTTCGCGGGTGGCTCTGGAACGCAACCCCCGCGATGGAGGAGGGATTACTGTATTTTATCTGTTCTTGCCAAAGCAATTTTATGTACCATAGAAAGCAGTTTTATCATGATTAACAGGTAGAAAATGACAGAAATATTACAAATACAAAATATGTGTCTCTTTCTGTTGGTAGATAACGTATATGTGTAACATATACATTTTTATTTTATTTACAAAGGAGGAACAGAGTGTTAATTATTATTATTAGGCCTATTATTATTATTATTATTATTATTATTATTATTATTATTATTATTATTATATTAAACTCTGCCAGATTCAATAGAAGTTTACATTGATATTTAGTGTTATTCAAAAGCCATACTGAAGTTAAAGTGGAGAAGAACAAGAATGAGGTGCCATAGTCCATAAAGAGCTCACACAGGTGTTCCTTCTTGTAGGCTCACCCTGCATATTTTCGCATAATAAATGGATGTTTTGCTCTGAATTTGAAATACTATCTGGATGTGAAAGGTGCAAAAATTGGAAGAAAAGCATTTTCATCGATATGGATGCACTAAAGAAAGTAAGTCACACAAACAAATTCACCACTTTTGTAATGGGTTCATGTCTACACAAGAAAACACGACATTTGTTTTCCCAGGAACATTCCTTAGGAATCTGTTTTTCTTCCCTTAGGATACCCCAAAAGAGAATATTTTTGAAAGACATAGTAAGAAATCTACTGCACGTCAATATAATTATATATATAAAATCCAACGTCTGTCTGTTTGTATGTCTGTCCACTTTTCACGAGGGAACTACTTAATAGATTTAGATCTGTTTATTTCTATAATTTGCTTGAACATTCCAGTTGATTTTGCGACTCTCATTGCACTAAGTATCATATTTTGCTTATGGTACCGATTTATTTGCCCGAATCCGAGGCAGAGGCTGCGGGACGGGGGGATTGGGGGGCCCTCCTCACTCACTCAAGTCAGTCTACCTCTCACCACGTGTTGGAGTGAGTGTACCTTGCCTCCACTTAGCTAGCGATACCAGTTTGGTCAACAGACATTATCATCTAGAGATTGTTAAGGAGTAACGTTTGACATTATTGAGAGAGAAATCAGAGCTACGTGTGTTTTAGAGGATACCTGCTGATTGCCAGAGATATCACGGCCATGTGCTTTTCTCCCCACGCGGGGGACGCTCTCCCGTCAGAGCTGAACACAGTCAGACACAGTACCAGCGTTTGACGTCGGAGCATACCTACCTTACGCTGGGCCGGAAATACATTTTTTTTTATTGATTTTTAAAGTTTGTCCCGTTTCACTACTACGTGGGTTGAGCCACAGGGAACAGCTAGTATATATATATATATATATCCATATTACTAACCGAGAATGCTAAACCGGATGATGGACGCAGGCACATCCGGCAATGGGCCGTAGCTGCAAAAAGACGTACTGCGTAGGCGCAAAAAGAGTCCGCGAGGGTCGGCTGAGGAGCCGAGAAAGGCGGACAAAAGAGGCCGAGAGAGGCGGATGAGGGGCCGCGAGAGGCGGACAAGACCACAGAAAAAAGGAGTGAGCACAGGAAAAATTGAGAAATGAGGCGCAAAGAGCACCGAAAAAAGGAAACGGCACATAAGAAGTATTCAAACGCAAGCAAAGCACGAAACAAATTGCACACGAAACTAGACCCAAAAAAAAAAAAAAAAGAGGCTCGCGCACAACAGCAAGGCACCCCCCCCCCCCTACAGGCACCGGACGGGACACACACCAAGAGGGGGATTCAACAAGCCCATGGAACACAAAAAAAAGAACACAAAACCACCCCACAGACCCTACAAGCAAGGGACGGGACACACACAAACAGGGGGATTCAACAAGACACAGGAACACAAAAAGAAAGAAGACGCTCGCGCAAGAACAATCCTCACCCCCCCCCCCACACACACATGCATAAGAAGTGACACCCAAAGCCACATATTCTAAAGTGAACATCAACACCTTCACACTAGACAGCATAGGTGTCAGCATTGGTGGATCTCCTTACGATAAAGCACTATTAACCGTTCAACTGCAGAAAAGGAAACATATTAACAGTGACTGCGATCCTTCTTATTACTTATCCATATTTCGCATGCTGAGAAAGAAACAAGTCATGAATACACGGTCACGGGTACAAAACGAAAAGGAAAGGATAACAGGAACAAACACACGAAAACGAAAGAAACAACAAAATAGACGGCTATGCAGCATAGGTGGATCTCATTACAATAAGGCACTATTAACTGTTCAACCGCAGAAAAGGCTCCATATTAACAGTGAGTGCAATTCTCCTTATTACTTATCCATATTTCTAAAAGAAAAAATGTCTCGACTCCAAAAACGCAAAGCTCAACTAAAGCTTCTAACTAACGATGTACCTAAAAGTAAAAACTTTATGAACTGCATTAGATCCTACAATGGTTCATTTGCTTTTGCATATACCGGAGTAAATATCAGGCCACCAAAAGGCAATGGCCCATACTGCTTTCGCATATGTGCACAAATACTGCATCGCATTGGAACAGTGCACCCTGAAACAAATCAACAACGCAAATATGCACAAATCTACATCCTAGATCCACATGACGCAATCTATCAATCAAAGTGCTGCATCGCAACAGGCACGGATTCAAAACGAAACACCTCCCGTCTCAGACATACGTTAATGGCAGCGAAGGCTACAACGGGCGTCTCACACAGCACAGGCAAATCGATTACAGCTCCAAAACAACACGTCCCAAATACTACACATGCAACAACGCGCCTCTCAAACGGCACAAGGAAAACATACACCAGGAACATTCATTCGGATTAATGAATGTCATTTGCAATCATTGTCATTCAGTTCACTTCCCTGAAGAAACAACTGGAAATACAAGTTATACATTTACACGTTGTTGTCAAAAGGGTCAAATTAGACTGCCTTCTTTACATTCATATACTGAATATCTACAGAGGCTTATAACTGACGATGTACCTGAAAGTGAAATCTTTATCAACTACATTAGATCCTACAAATCGGTATCCACTATGAACATTAACGGTGGCACTGCACGTGACATCCGTCTTGAAAAAATGTTGTTTATTGATGAATGTTCAATGGCATGAAGTCACTTACTCAACACCATTCATAAAATTCTACAAACGTTTATGAATAATAATATTCGATTTGAAGGAAAGGTACTTTTATGAGGAGGAGATTTTAGACAGTGATTAGCTATTCTTCCAGATGCCATGCACTCAGCTATTGTTCAGTGCACCTTAAAATACGCAGACAATTGGCATTGCTTTCAAAAGATACAGTTAGTAAAAAAGATACGATGTCCAGAACCAGATCATAACAATTGCTTATTACAACTGAGAGATGGTACACTCACCAATACAGCTGGACTTCAGGCACATATTAGTACAATTCCTCAAGCCTTTATCTGCGACAACTTAGTTACAGAGACATTTCGAACAGCAATCTCATTAGACCAAATGCCCCTTTTAACACAACGCACTATATTATGTCCAAAAAATATTAATATGGAAAACATTAATACCCAAGTCATTCCATTACTTCCTGGAGAGACACAACTCTTTCTAGGCTCTGACAAACTTGACTCTGATCACAACAATAACCATCTTAAATGACCTTACAAGTTCTGAGCTGGAATTACCTTTTACACTTAAACGGCGTGTACAAAGAAATTTTCAAATAAACCTTTACACTGTGCCACACACTTTATTGTTTGCTTTCTATTTGCATCATCTACACCGTCACACTATTCTATATCTCATTCATACATCACGCTCTTTGTCATTCCCAACACCAGGGGTTGGCGAGCGAAGCTAGCAGGGGGCGGAGCCCCCTAGTATATATATATTATAAGGAAACAATGAAGTGTGAATGCCTTTTAATTCTTTGAAGTGAGCACTTTCTTTAGATGAGCAAAATGATTGGTTTCAGAGAACTGGTGAAAAATTCCATAAATAGTTAATATCCTAAAAGTGAGGTAACTCAATAATAAAATCTATGGACAAATGGTCTTTTAGGAACAGTTAGGGACACCAAAGACCAACTTGTCATATATTAGTGGCTTTTGTTCGATTATAGTCTTCCTAGTCTTAATTACCTCAGACATAGTAGCCCACTAGATATATTATTTGATTCACTGTTCTCTGCATTTTATACCTCAATGCCTGATACCTTCTAAGTAATGCCTCCAGTTAACTATATAAGGCTTGGTAGATCAAGTTAAAAAAGGAGACCCCCAAGGGACATTACTAGGAGCTATTTTGACATTTTCAGCTTGTTTTATAGAACTTTCCAGGATGAGAAGTTCTGACCTCATTACCCATTCAACCAGGGTTGATTAGTTTTGATCATTAGCTTCACAACCTTTATATCCATTATTACATGAAATAATCAGCTGGAAAGGACACTGTCTAGCTTGTTTAGAAAACAGATTTTTAGTATTCTAAAGGGTACTTGTTCCATGAGTAGAGGAATCATGAGAAAAGGGTTGTTGCCTTTTTCAGCGATCTTCTTTAGTCTGTCGGCCATTTTCAAACCTGCTTAATTCAATTTAGTGCTGCATGGGGCACCAATAAATGCTCTCAGACAGGACCTAATCCCATCGCAGGGCCAAATCGCACTCACACAGGGGACAGTTTACAGTTGCATGTTAATGTAACCTGCCTGTCTTTGAGGATGTAGGAAGTAAACTAGAAGACTCAGAGGAAACACGTATAGAAACAGGAAAAACACACAAACTCCACATAGACAACTGAGTGCTGGATTTGTAAGCTAGCAACACTACCTACTCTAATAACATGTCACCCTGCTCCCTTTGCAGTATCGCCCCAGAATTTACATACTGAGCTAATACAAATCATTTTCAGTAGAAAAGAAGCCAGTACTGTTGGGTTAATTGGGTAGCCTAATAAACCATTCATAAGATTTTCTTGGATCCATTCTGCCATGTATTTAGTGCAAGAAACTTATTAAGACTCCTGTTAGGTATCAGAGCTTCAAGCAAAAAATCAACTTGGAAATTGTGGTTTTTGCACACTGGGAAGATTTATTGATTATAAACTCTCCTCAATTCATGAGACAGATCATCACAGTATTTAAATACTTAAATTATGGGCTACCATGTATAAACTACCTGAGCCCTAGTTGCCGCTATCAGAGCTGTAAATTGTAGATGTCTTAAAGATATTTGTAATTTAAATGTAATTAATTTAACATTGTGTTTTTCAGGAATCACAGGCTTAATGTAAAATAGGTTATTTTATTTTGTAGCTCTGAATAAAAAAGAGACAGGCTTGTCCTAAAAATGACAGTGAAAGTTGGAAAAGAAGATGACCCAGAGGGGGGAAACCCAAAAAAAGTCAAGAACCAAAAGGTCAAAAATAAATCAAGACAGAAACCAAAAGTCAAAGACGTAGCTCAAAGGGCTACGGCCAAAGTCTGCAATGTTATGTTCTGTTATGTCTGAAAAAACAAATAAAACATAAATCACAGTCATAAATTATTTAGATAGATAGATAGATAGATAGATAGATAGATAGATAGATAGATAGATAGATAGATAGATAGATAGATAGATAGATAGATAGATAGATAGATAGATAGATAGATAGATAGATAGATAGATAGATAGATAGATAGATAGATACTTTATTAATCCCAAGGGGAAATTCACATTATCCAGCAGCAGCATACTGATACAAAAAACAATATTAAATTAAAGAGTGATAACAATGCAGGTATAACAGACAATAACTTTGTATAATGTTAACATTTACCCCCCCAGGTGGAATTAAAGAGTCGCTTAGTTTGGGGGAGGAACGATCTGTCAGTGGAGCAGGAAAGTGACAGCAGTCTGTCGCTGAAGCTGCTCCTCTGTCTGGAGATGACACTGTTTAGTGGATGCAGTGGATTCTCCATGATTGACAGGAGCCTGCTCAGTGCCCGTCGCTCTGCCACGGATGTGAAACTGTCCAGCTCCATGCCAACAACATGTCTTTCTTCTTTATGCTGCCTCCCCAGCACACCACCGCGTAGAAGAGGGCACTCGCCACAACCGTCTGATAGAACATCTGCAGCATCTTATTGCAGATGTTGAATGATGCCATTTATTCATTACATTTGCTGCACACTGAAAATAATAATATTAATGTCTCTTTATAGAATTTGGGAAGAACATTTGATGACCTGGATGAACGCCAAAGGATACCACTGGATGACATGATTAAAGTAAGTTTGGTGCATTATTTATTTATCTTTTATATACTGCACTGCTCAAATAATTAAGAAAAAACAATTGATGATCACAAACTAACACCAAGTCAATGACACTTCAGGGATATCAATCTGTCCAGTTAGGCAGCACAAGCGATTGTGAATCAAAGTCACCTGCTTTGGTGCAAAAGAAATTGACAACAAGTGCACTGGAGTGACAACAGCAAGACAACCACCAAAAAGGGAATGGTGGCCACAGACAGCTGCTCTCTCCTTATCCCTCCTGACTGATTCTTCTCTAGTTTTGTGTTTTTTTTTTAATTTTATTTTTATTTATTAATTTTATTGTAATCATTCCATACAAATACATCAATTAATACAAAAAAGAATTAAAGACAAATCAAACCCCACCTTTGAGAAGGAGAGCATGGCCAAAGGAGAATTGTTTAGGGCTTTTTAATAGGGCAAAAATGAACAAAAAAAAAAAGGAAAAAAAATTTATATATAAATAAATAAGTGGAGAAGGAAAAAGAAATGCGGAAATAATTATTTCTTCTTATTCTAAAATATTATTGATTAGATCCTTCCAGGTTTTGAAAAAATTCTGTACAGATCCTCTAACTGAGAATTAGATTTCAAATAATATAAAACATCAGTTTCCCACTGACTTATCAGAGGAGAATTAGGATTCTTCCAATTTAACAAAATAAGTCTGCGTGCCAAAAGTGTAGTGAATGCAATCACCGTTTGTTTGTCCTTCTCCACTTCAAGTCCATCTGGAAGAACACCGAACACACCTGTTAATGGAGGGATTGTGACACCAAGTCTGTCTGAAAGGCACTTAAAAATTTTGGTCCAAAATGATGTTAGTTTGGTGCAGACCCAGAACATGTGACCCAGTGAGGCAGGAGCTTGGTTGCAGCGCTCGCAGGTTGGATCTTGCCCTGGAAACATTTTGGACAGTTTTAAGCGAGACAGATGAGCTCGATATATAATTTATAGTTGAATAATTCTATGCTTTGCGCATATGGAGCTCGAGTGAATTCTGTGCAATGCTACCTTCCACTCCTTTTCTAATATATTAATTAAGAGATCTTTTTCCCATTGTCCTCTTGGATCTTTGAAAGGAAGGGACTCTAATAGAATTATATATAATGCGGAAATGGTGTCTAATTCCTCGAAATTGAGCAGTATTTTTTCCAGCATGGTGGAGGGTGCGAGATTAGGAAAATCGGGCAGGTTCTGTTTAACAAAGTTTCTAATTTGAAGATAGTGAAAGAAGTGTGTAGCTGGGAGGTTGAATTTGGAATGCAATTGTTCAAAGGATGCAAAGATAGTGTCTATATAAAGATCTCTGAGCAATTTAATCCCAAATCTTTTCCAGGTATTAAAAACTGTATATGTTTGCGAGGGTTGAAAGAGGTGGTTCTCCTGCAGGGGAGCCACAGATAAAAGATTTTCCATCTTAAAATGTTTTCTAAGTTGGTTCCATATTCTGAGTGAGTAAACCACAATTGGGTTATTAGTATATTTACGATAACTTGCATTTATTGGAGTGCAGAGTTTTGTGTTTTGCTATGTCCCTGTCACTACTGGTAGCATGAGGCAGTACCTACAGCCCATTCAGGTTGCACAGGTGGTCCAGCTCCTCTAGGATGGCACATCCAAACGTGCCGTTGCAAAAAGGTTTACTGTGACTCCCAGCATAGTAGAAAGTCCAAACACAGAATCAAAATTTACTAATGAAAATAATGCCTCTTATTTGATTAGATTTCAAAAAAACTGTAATTGTGTTTTGCCTCTCAGCACAGTCTCAAGAACATGGAGGAGATTCCAGGAGACGGGCCGTTACACAAGGAGAGCTGGCCAGGGCTATAGAAAGGCACCAAACCAGCAGCAGGACTGGTATCTGCTCCTTTGTGTGAGGAGGAACAGGAGGAGCACGGCCAGTGCCCTACAAAATGACCTCCAGCTGGCTACTGGTCTGCATTTTTCTTAACAAACTGTCAGAAACAGAATCCATGAGGGTGGCATGAGGGCCAGGTGTCCTCTAGTGGGACCAGTGCTCACAGCCCATCACCGTGCAGCTCAATTGGCAGCTCTGCCATTGGTGCCCCATTCTCTTCACAAATGAGAACAGGTTCACATGGAGCACATGTGACAGACATGAAAGAGTCTGGAGATGCCGTGGCCTTTGAATAAAGTTTTGAAACAGGTCACATGCCTGTCTCAATATGGCTGTCAATATAGAGGTGTCTTCATCATTGTGTTTTCCCCTTCACGGCCAGATGGTGAGAGTGAGAGGTAAAGGCAAGGTGACCAACTTTATACCGTTCTTCCTAAAAAACACAAACCAATTGGTCATCTTGGCTGCCAGTTCAAAACCAATCATAAACAGCCATACTTTAGACCAACAGAATTAATTTTGCTGTCCCATCGTGATCAATTACCAATGGAAGCGCTCAGGTGCAATTCATCCCCCAGTTGGTTTGTTTAGTCAGTTGATGGCCTTCCTGAGGTGGATGGCTTGTAGGCTCTCAGTCCAAACACAGTTACCCTTGGCAAGCCAGTCTGATGCTCCATCCCCTCACCATTAACTTCACATCTTGAGTCAGCGTTAAAGACTGGTGGTGTTGGTTAGGTTAACATCAAAGCACTGCTGTTCTCATCAATGAAGTAAAATATGCCTCCTGAAACACTACCTCATATTACATTTGCATGGTCTAGTTTATAAATAAAGATATACAACATATTTATCAACTTATACACTAGAAATCACTTCACCACATTACATCATATGACTTCAGTATAAGTGTTACCAGTCAGTAAGATGAACTGGAGCAAAGAAAATACTTATGTGAAAGAAAGAGTCACAGATGGAGTTAAAAATAATATCTGACACTTTCTTTTACAAACACTTTTTGTGACTGGTAATCAAACTTTTTGGTTATCCCTGCTGCCTCACACATCCCAAAAAACTGTGGTTTCTACTGTACTGTATGTGCAGTGTCTGCATTAGTTTTTCTTCAGGTACTCTGGTTACCTTCCAATATCCCATACACATGCATAATAGAACCACAAGAATGAGTGTGTCCTTTTTATGGCCATCTACAGCCATTTTGACCAGAACAGGCTGTACCTCCTATGGCTCTGGACTAGGCTGAATAGTTTTTATAACAGATTAATTAGATTGATGAATAATGTGATTGACCCGCGTTCTTTTGTACTATTGTGCTTCTTACCAGGAACAAAGACTGACATGCGAAAAGCAAAAAGTGCGTGATTCATTCATGGAGGTAAGTGTTTAAGCTTTCCATCTTCTTTTCTCCATACAATTTTCAATTGGATAAGCAGAATGAATGGATGGATCTTTTTGCTCTTAAAACCTAGAAAGCCTTGGCAAGTCAGTGTTTTCTGGTCTACATTCCAGTGCACTGTGTCTGTTTGCTTTACACCAAATGAGCATTTCAAAATAAATAACCCAAATTGAAGTAGTTTGCTGTTATACTGTATATACTCATACGTCTGCATAATGCCTCGCTGGGACTGAGACAGCCAAGTCAGAAGTTTTTTTTCTTTCCTTCCTTTTTAGTCATTCTGGTGTGTGCTCAGACTACTGTGTGTGTGTGTGTTTATAATATATATATATACTCACAAAAATGACCACAAGACGTTGTGAAGGTTTGGGTCAGCCACCCATATAATTGTTCCTGGCTGCAAAATCGATTTAGCAAAGTTAACATGTTCACATAACAGAGTCCAAAACAGAACTGATTATCTTGAGACAAGATGGCAGCTTTAAAGGCCAGTGGAGGAAGTGATGTCATCAATGCCGGAACCGGAAGTGACGTCATTGGCTGCCCCAGAGCCGGGCGGGATTTCCCTAGAATGGTCTGCAAAAGATCGAGAGGGAAAATTAGTGCACTTCGTCACCCCCTGGTCTGGCATGGAATCACATGAATTCAAGCCCTTTAGTTGTCTCCTAAACACACATGTGTGACAATATATATATATTGGTAAGGTAAGGTTGTAGAGTTTTAAAAAATTTTCTGTGGCCATGTCAGTTTTATTTTTAAACTGGTTGAAGATGTGGTTAAAAGATATTGCATAACATTAATGTTTTTAAACTAAATAAGTGACTGTATTCTTTCATTTTAGAATTGTGTTGTGCATATGCTGTACAGAATAGAATAAAATGGAATATTAGTCTTAAAGAATAATAGGGATCAATTGATAAAATATGAAAAACTTAAAATATACTCTATTTTTTTTCTTGTGTAGCCTAATGCTTTTTTTCTTTTATAATATTTTAATTACTATATTTCCTTGATCTTCTTTTTCAGGAATATCAACATTTATTTCAGGAATGAAGGTGGCCACGTTCCACTGAATATGAATTTCCATACTGTAGGTCAACATCTACAGTAGAGTTTGGAACAAAATCTCCTCCTACAGAACTACTCATTTTATCTTCTTATTTCTTTTGGATGTCCTATATTTAAAAAATAATTAGGCTGCCTATGGCATGGAGCACACAGTGCCTCCTAAACAAGCACATACTGTAAGCCGTAGCGGGCATTGTCCAGATATTATCTGTCATGAGCAGAGTCGAATCTTGGGGATCCAGATACAGACCTTGACAGCCTCCACACCAGGATGCAGCCTGTTCAGCATCAAGGCCTGCACACAATCACTTCAGTCTTCAAGAACATCAGTTCATTTTTCATCTGCATCCTCAACAACTCCAATTGGGTTCAATATGCCATGACAACATTATGTGAAAGTTAATACAGAAAATTCCTTGGAATTGATAGATAAATGCTCTTCAAAATTCAAACGCTGATGAAGAACTCATTAGTTTAAGACTGACTGAGCGGCGTGTGTGCACAAAAAAAGCCTGTGAAGAAATCACATAGACACACATTAATGCAGAATGACTGAGGGTGGAAATTCCAGATGATATGCTTCCAGGTCACCTTCTGTGTGGACATGGTGCCCAGTTGAACCTGCTTAGAATAAAAGAAAAAAGAATGTAACTTTCTTGGATTGTTTTAGGCAGCTCTGTTGAGCAGGTTTGCCTTGGGAGGAGCTCCATCCTGTGGTCTGCTCAGTTCGAAATGAGACGCCTCCTTCTGGCGACACCCAGGATTTATTTGGCTAAGACTGAAAAATGGGCGGAGTCAGTTGCCTTTGCTGGGCATCTTCTCAGTACTGTGGAGGGAAAAGGAGATAATGTGGGTGACAGTGCCCTTGCTTGTCCCAGAGTGGTTGTCACATACCTCTGATAAGCCAGGAAGGTGATCCTCCAACGTACATGCATGACAATATATGTATATATCAAATTATCTATCTATCTGTCTAATTATACATATATATATACATAAAATATGTTATCTGCCAAATTATACAAAGAGTACATGACACGTGTTTTGCCCTAATTGGGGCTCATCAGGTAGGTTTGCGCTTTTACTTCCCTTCACGGGGATTGAACCTTGGAGGTCAGCATCTGTGGGGTGCGCCACATCGGCTGGTTCACTTATGTGGCAGGGTGTAGATCTATATATAGAGATATCTGTACTTTTGCATGTGATTGTTTATTTCAGAAATGCAATTTTATTGAATTCATTTTGACACAAATGGTATTTCATAGTCCTGAACCTAAAACCATCAGGCTGCATGGCACCGAGTAAGTCGCTTAGCCGACTGTAAAACTTAAAATAAATGTGAGCTGCCTTAAATAAAGGATTCAAACTCATAGTCAATAATCATTGTATTTCTCAATAAAATACAATTAATTTTATTTTTAAACCATAAATATAATGTTATAAATTACAGAATTCAAGACTATAGCACAGTACAGTAAAACAAAATGTTCAGAAAGGTATGCATGAAAGCTGGAGTATTTTATATTTTTAAAATTAGTTCATCAAGGAGTCAGTTGTCACATTTTTAAATATTTTTCTCATTGGTGAGTCACATGCTCAAGAAAACGTTACTGTACAAAGGTGGCTACTTCAAATCAAGAAGTCATGAATTCATCATCACAATCCTTGCATCTGAAATGTCTGCTGTGAATGTCGCCCTTCTTGACCAAAAGTTTATGTCATCTCTACTGATGATTCACCAATCAAAACACAGTACTCCCTAAATCCCACCCTCTTAACTTTGACAGGTGAATAATTACAGTTTTTATTTAAAGGTGTATTTCCCATTCCATGTGGTGTCACTGAAATAGGTAAATGAAAAAATAATTAAATCTCTCTATTATATAAAAAAATCTAAAATCCTGCGACAAGACGAGACTTTTTGGAAGATTCTTTCAAGTCCTGTGAGTTGAGACTTTGGCCATGAGATTTTTTCAAGTCCCGCCTTCCTCTCAAACATTTCCTGTTAACGGCCCACGCACACAGTCATCTTACCTCTCATTCGTGTGAGTGCTTTTGTCAGACACAGTTTCTGCTCTCTCAGCTCTTATAATGTTTTTCTCACTTTAAGTTCCCAATTAAAGAAGACGTATTACGTCCAAATCTTATTGAAGAATTTCATCACGAAGGGTTATCAACAGAAAACATGAGTACACGGGCAATCCTAGCACTGAGAAACGATGAAGTCAAACGAATTAACGGCAAAAATGTTGATGGGTTACACGGCTAATTGATTAAATGCCTATCAATAGACTATGCTGAAACAGTTGGTGGTGATTGTGACGAAGATGAAAACATCAACTTACAATATCCTGAAGAATAACTACAACCGTTAACGACATCTGGTCTTCCACCGCACGAATTATTGTAGAAAGGAGGATGTATCGAAGAAAGGTGATGTAGTACATCTTCAGGGGATAACATTACACAACAAAGGAGATCTTGATATGCCATTCATATTAAAACGTTTACAGTTTCCTGTTAGAACAGCTTTTGCAAAGACAATTAACAAATCTCAGAGCCAAACATTTGAAAAAGTTGTTTTATTTAATAGAGAGAAAGAAACAAAATTCAGTCACGGGCAGTTATACGTGGCGTTGTCACAATGAAAGTCCAAACACAGAATCAAAATTTACTGATGAAAATAATGCCTCTTATTTGATTAGATTTCAAAAAAACTGCAATTGTGTTTTGCCTCTCAGCACAGTCTCAAGAGCATGTAGGAAATACCAGGAGATGGGCCATTACAAGAGGAGAGCGGGACTGGGCCATAGAAGGGCATCAATCCAGCAACAGGCCCAGTATCTACTCCTTTGTTTGAGGAAGAACAGGAGCAGCACTTCCAGGGCCCTATAAAATGACCTCCAGTTGGCTACTGGCCTGCATGTTCATAAACAGACTCTATGAGGGTGGCATGAGGACCCAACGTTGTCTAGTTGGACCTGTGCTCACAGCCCATCACCATGCTGCTTCATTGACATTCACCAGAGAATAAAGCAGCTGCGCCATTCAAACCCCGTTCTCTTCACAGATGACAGCAGGTTCACACTGAGCACATGAGACAGACATGAAAGAGTCTGAAGATGCCTTGGTGAACATTGTGCAGCCTGTAACATCATCCAGCATGGCTGGTTTGGTGGTAGGTCTTTGATGGTCTGGAGAGACATATCCTTGGAGGGTCATACAGACCTCCTTGTGCTAGGCAATGGTACCCTGACTGCTGTTAGGTACTGGGATGAAATCCTCAGAGATCCTGTCAGACCTTGCACTGGTGCAGTGGGCCCTGGGTTCCTCCTCGTGTACCACCATGCCTGGCCTCATGTGGCCAGATTGTGTAGGCAGTTCCTGGATGAGAAAGGCATTGATGAATTGACTGGCCCACATGTTCTCCAGACCCGAATTCAATTGAGAACCTATAGGATGTTATGTATCGAGGCATCTGACGCTACCACGTAGCACCAAAGACTGTCCAGGAGCTCACTAATGCCCTGATGCAGGTCATTATGATCATGATCATTTCGGTCAGTTCCGAAGGGTGGGACTGGACCGTGTGTCTGCCTGGGGGGTTGCCAATCAGGATCCCTAGCTGTTTCATGGTGTAGTGGGTGTGGCAACATGCTGTACCAGTGCATGCTCCCCAACCTGATCTGACCTGACCAGAAATAGAAAATGTTAAGGAATTTATTATTTACTGATGATTCACATCTTTTTAAATGCAGTATTTAAAAATGCCAGGTATGTTCATAAGACCCTTTTCAATACAGAATGCTGGCTTAGAAAGAAAGCAGACCAGACATGGAGTCCACTTTTCATTTCACAATTAAAGAAAGCCTGAATGGTTAAACTATATGGTCCATGGAAACCCCCATGGAAGTGGCAAATGACACTACACTGATTATCGCTGGTTTACTGTTAAGTTCTGAAGGTCTAAGTGAAGATTAAGTGGTGCACGTTTATTATGACAAATGATTCCTTGGACAGAAGTTTAGCAGGTTCTCTGCTTGTCTGAGAGGGTTTTATACTCTGGCAGCTCTGCTTTTACTACCATATCCTACTTATGTGTGCATTTAATTAAGTTGCAGTTCTAAATTAGCCACGTGTGGATGCAAGACCTGCGATGGAGTGACACCATCTGTAAGGTTGGTTCCTGCCTTATGCCCACTGCCTTTCCATAATCCTGATTTGGATTAACTCGGTTTTACACTTGACCACCTGTTAAGCAGCAGTCAAATGAAACAAGGTCCTTACCTGCCTGAAATGGATGAAATGTGTCAGAAGATGGATAGAAATAAAAAAAACATGTTTTTAAACTTATCAGTGAGGGGAAATCCGAAGGTTTAATCCATTTGCACAGTGCCTGCTTATCCTGTGTAACTGACTGCAGATGTATCGAATAGCAATGTCAAAACTCAACCCAGCACCGGGCGTGTTAAAATAAAGACGACGCCTCTGGAATGCAGCAAAAAGCTGATTGGACAGAGCATTCCGGAAAAGGAAAATTACTCTAAAAAAAAACACATTCAGAAATTGGCGTGGGAAAGATCAACGTAACACATTTAGCCTTTAATTTATAACTTAACTGAAGCAATAATAAATAAAAGGAAGGCAAGAATTTAGTGGCTGATATCTGCTGCAGGCTTTTTGCTAAATAGTCATCGTAAAAATGATGAACAGTAAGTTCCTTCTAAAGACACAGTCATGCTTTGACTTGTTTTTTTTTGTTTTCTTTCTTTCTTTCTTTCTTTCTTTCTTTCTTTCTTTCTTTCTTTCTTTCTATTCTTCTTTGGTCTGTGCATTAATTATGTAAAGCTTACTTTCATGGGTACTTAATCTAGCGCTTCAGAAGTGTAATGGAGTGATATTTGATATACTGTATACCGTCTGTGACTGAAAACCTACCTCAAAAGAACTAAGATGAAGAAATTTCAATGCAATTGTTGAGTTAAAAGTCAGGTACATATTTAAATATATATTTAAATGTTGTATTTTTTAAAGTTGTTTGCAACAGAAATTGTCATAGCCATGTACTGTTAATATACTATGTTATCATACAGATATTAGAAACTTTCCACGAAGTTATGATTCCACCTTTTGCAATAAAAACTTCATTGTTTAGCCATTAGATTATTTTCTTAAGTTATTAGTAATAGATTGCATGTAAAGAGTTATGAGTGGAATTTTGCCAGTTTAATATCTGTGGTTTATTAAAGTGTTTTTTTTTTTTTGGTCCTCCTTCTTAGCGTACTCTGTAGAGCCGACAGAAGCCCCTCAGGTGCTGAGATTCGTATGCTCCCACTCTTTCTTAGCAGAGTTATATATTTAAAAATAGCTTTATAGTCACTGATTTTTAGAAAGGAGAGAAACCTGATAAAACATGTTTTTCCATGGTTAGACAGAACATTGCTTAGCTTAGCTTAGAGACTCATTCATGCAGAATTAAGCTTCTGTTACTACAGCAGTTACTGAATATTTACAGTAATACTAATATTAGTGCTAATAATAAAGAAATAAATATGATGGATGTTCAAAAAGTTTCCACATCTTTATATTTTCGTTGGAAACGGTGAAGGCAGGAGGAGTAGTAATTGGGCATTAAAAAGTTGGTGCGACGCTGGGGAAATTGCATCGCAGATGAAGGTGACTATGCAGAAAAGTGATGTCATTTGTTTTTGAAATTCTTAATAAACAGAGTTTATAAAAAAGTGCAGAAACGTTTTGAACGTCCCTCATATTAATAATAGGAGACACAAAAATCGCAGCCCTGTGTGAATTGTTTTTTTCTAGGTTCAATACAATTTTCTTGCTGAACCGTTTAATTATTTCTGATGTTCTGAATCTCATTTTTTTCACTTTTGTTTTTTTTATTTTTCATTTTGCTTCTGTGCTTGTTATTTTATTGTTATCTTTTGTATTTCCCGCGACGCCATCTTACTGTTTTTAGATAGCCCTGCCATTTTATGAATCCATGTCGGCCCTCATTAAGTGACATGGATTTGGAGATTGCATCGCATGTCATCTCTTAATCCAGTGACACATGCGTATCTGCATTTATATTTGTGGATACAAATCCAGAATGTTTTTTGCAAGTGCTTTTTCTTTGGATCTTTTGCAGGGTTTAATCACGTTAGTTTGTCCCCCTGGTTTTGTGTCTTGCTAGTCCTTTTGACTTGTTTCTTCTTCTCCTGATCCCTACCAGTGCCATCACATCCTCATTCCATGGCAGTACACAGACAGGTAAATACCTGCCCTGACTTCTAACTTCAACTTCTGGCCCTGCAGCTTTCAGGGGAGTTATTGCATTCTTTTTGCAGTTCGCCATGTTACCGTTATTTTGTTGTGTGGCACTGTGGTGACGTGATTAGTGCTAATGCTCTAGGGCAGTGGGTTCAAATCCCAGCTTGCTGTCTGTCCATGTGGAATTCTCACCATTTTCAAGAGACTTTGGTCATTTTCTTGTACATTCTTAAAACTGGCAGAATCACCTGAAAGGTGCTGTTAGTGCTGTGTGTGAGTGTGCCCTAAGATGAACTGGCACCAGCACCCTACAATAAAATCATAGTTCTAGGAAATGGATACATGATGGTATTAAAAAAAATAAATATGATGGATTTTGAAAAGGTGCTGTGAATAAGATGTACTATTTTTAGTGTAAATATTGCAAAGTCTTTTATTTCGGCCCATAGTACTTACCGTTTCACTCAAAAGTTGACTATATGGTTATTCGCAGTCAGTGTTCTGTTTAAAATGAATCCTTTCTAAATGTAAATTCATCTTGTTTGTTCTATCCATTAAACCTTTTCGTTTCAATTTTGTGTTCTGGATGTACCGACAGCATCTGCCGCGACCGCACACCGGTTAACTGCATGCACACTCACTCTGTAGATGTGACGATGCCACAACTACTGTTTCTACTATCGAATGATTTTATTAATCCAATGGAACACCAAGGACACAAAACGAAACTCATACAGACACAAAAAGAAGGTGGTCATTTTCAATTAAAAAAAATAGCAGATGTTCTTAGTGTGAAAAACGCTTTCAGATATAGATTGGTTAAGGATAAATTAGTAATGTGTCCCTCAACAAACGAGAGGGATTGTCAGGACAGTAGATTGAAAACATGTCTTTAATTCTGACTTTTATGTTTGGCAACAGCAAATTCAATAATGGAGAAATATCTCGAGCAACTGGTTGAAATGACCAAGAACAAGAAGGAGGGAGACGAGCAGTTTCAGCAACAGTTTCTTGTAAAGACTGAAAGAAACAGCAGCCTGCTGGATGAAATGACCAAGAGCCAGCAAGAGGGAACCCATCAGCTTCAGCAACTGATTCTGGAAATGGTGGAAATGAACAAAAGACAGCTGGCTGAAATGAATAAGGACCAGCAAGAGGGAACCCATCAGCTTCAGCAACTGATTCTGGAAATGGTGGAGATGAACAAAAGACAGCTGGCTGAAATGAAAAAGGACCAGAAAGAGGGAACCCATCAACTTCAACAACTGATACAAGAAATGGTTGAAATGAACAAGAAACTGCAAGAGGAAACCGATCATCTTAAGCAACAGTTTTTTGGAATGCAAGATGAGCAAAGAGAGATACTAAATGTCTTAGATAATCTACAGCATAAAATGAGACCCCGGGTCACAGTGGTTCCCAGTGTCAGCACTAAACCTGTGGAAGATTCCAGCGCTTCAGGTTTGTTAATCAAAATCAGAATAGCAGACTTGATCCACATCTCATATTCCACAACAGGAAATCATTGACCAGCCCAGTAAGAGACACACAAACACGCTGAGGACTGTTCTATATGTAGAGGGGGCTAATCTCACCACAGGTCTTTTTCACCAACTAGATACACAATAATCATCTTTGAACAGTACATGACATTCATGACAGAAGTAAACTCTCAGGATTTCTATTTGGCACTGATTGCTAACTCAAATTCAGTGTCACCCAGCCTTACATTTTATAGAATATTTGTTTAGGCTTACCCTGTATTAAACTATTGAATTTCCAATTCGACAACAGCAAAAGAACAAAGTTCATAGGGAGCATTTTTTAAACACACAGCTGGGTGTATTAAAATCCAAAAAAAAACAAACCAAAAAGAGAAATGTTTGAAAACGGTATATCATTCATCTTCATATTGGTCCTTGTAATTTGACTGCTGTCATTTGATTCTAATGTTGTACATAACTGACACACACCCTACTGTACACACATTATGTTTCTAGGATGTTCCACACATTTGAACTATTGGCCTGTACTTTTATAAAGCACTAACTGTGCTAAGAAGGGTTCAAATCTAAATAATCAACATAGACCTTAGTGTATTCAGTGTTAATGTTTGTAGTGTGGCATCTATTGGAATGTATTTTGTTTTAACATGTAGTAATAAAATTTATTGCATTTGTCATTCCAACACAAGGTGTATTACAAACATTTGTAGTAACAAAATCCATTACATTTTTCATTTCAACAGATGGCTAATCACAAACATTTGTAGTAATAAAATATATATATAAAAAATACTTTTTAAAAACCACACTTATATTAGTTTAAAAAGTGTACTAAAAAGTAAAAAATAAGTCTTATATACATCACTCGTAAAATAAAAGGTGGGCGCTTTTGCAAAGATTTTAAGAAGTGTTATTTGAATGTTGATTGATAAAAAGCACCCACCTTTTATTTTACGAGTGATGTATGAGAGACTTTTACTTTTTAGTACACTTTTTAACTTAATATAAATGTGGTTTTTTAAAATGTATTTTATATATATATATATATATTACTTTCAACTTCTTAGTCTTGGGTTTGTTTTAGTATAATTTTGTAATTAATATTTTAACACTTCCTTTAATATTTCTATCCGTTATTAGCGCCATCTATTGGTGAAATCTTGAACTATTCTTCATATGAAAATTTCATTTCTTAATTAACATGGATTAATTTATCGATTAGTGAAACTGATTATTGATTCATGTATTGTCATCGGAAGTAAGTGTGCAAAATTTCAAGTCATTTGGACAATAGGAGGTGGGTTAAATATCGATTACAAGATTTGTACCAGAAAAAAAAACAGGTGAAGTTAATATAAAGGGCGGTAAAATGCATTACATTTTTCATTCCAACAGATGGCTCATCAAAAACATTTGTAGTAATAAAATGTATTCCATTTTTCATTCCAACAGAAAGCGTACCACAAACATTTGCAGTAATAAAATGCATTATGCTTTTCATTCCAACAGATAGCTCATCACAGACATTGGTTGTAATAAAATGCATTACGTTTTTACATTCCAACATATAACACGTCACAAACATTACCACTGTTTTTACAAATCCCATACCAAATGGCACATAACAGAGGCAGACACCAGTGTTCAGGGTCAGGTTGGAGGAGCTGTGGTTCTTCAACATCAACACAAAATGTGAAAGAGCAAGTGAATTAGTGAACATAACCATTATTAGTATTAATGAACAACAAAAACCCCAGCATATTTCACCAAGGTCAGTTAAGACTAAAAACATATAAGTAATTTATACATACTGTATATACAATAATTAAGACATAAGAAGTAAATAAGTTATGTGAAGCAAATTGTCTAATAACTGAACTGTGACTGCAATTTTTGTCAATTTAACTTTTGCTGTGCAAACTAAAATGTGACACTACTACATTTAAAAATAATAAAACAAACCTTAAAAATGTTTCATAAAGAAACAATAATCAATCATTTTTATTCATAGACAGAATATTCTGAAATTATAAACATGACTTTTCCAATTGCTCATAAAACTTATTACATCTGACATCATTTTCTTCTGGTAATGTTTGATGAGCTTCATTCAAAAGACTGTGTAAGGAAATGTGAATGACTGTGCATCAAATAAATTACAAAGAGCTTATAAATTTAAAAAACATTTTTTTTGTCTTTGCAAAATCCCAAAACATTGTCTGTTTATTTCCTAGGTGACAGTGTGATCGAAGCAGCAACTGGAGCAATAATGGTACAAGGTACTAAAATGAACACACACGTAATCTGACTGCTGTCTCTCTCAGTTCGCTCTACTCTGTTCTTCTGTCTTTTATATGATTCAGTTCAGTGAAGCTCAGGACTACGAGGAATCCTAGCAATACTTAAACTTAAACACAAGCTGCGTTAAGAATACACTTAACATCTTGACCTCAGAGTCTGCCGTAATCTGATACGTTTGTCTCAGTGTGTTTAATTTAATTGGTTGGTAAGGAAATGTTTTGAAATAGGTGCCCATTTTCCCTTGAGCATGAGACTAGAGCAGAGGGAGACACACAGTGTTAGCACAGAGCTCTGCATCTTAGTGACAGAGGCTGTCATAGATTTTTGTTTGGGAGGTATGGTGTATGAAAACACAGCACATCAGGAGCTTCCAACAAACACAAATAAACAGCCCAGTGAGATTAACATATGAGAAGAAACTGAGTGAGAGAATGGAAGGACCGTGTCACGCTCACTCCTTCTCATGTTGTCTTTTTTACGTGCTACTGCCACTCTCTTTATTTTGCATAAAACAAGGTTCTCCAGAAACTGCTTAGACAAAAAGGGGAAATTACAAGAATGCAGACTTCGTCTTCTTCTTCTTAAATATTGTTTTACTGCATTTTACTGGAGTACTGCATACTTTTAAAATATCCAGTTCAGTTAGTGGAGGAAGCATCCCAAATGAATTTACCTTTTTTTCCAGTTCTAATCTTCTGGTATAGTAAACTTTAACCAATTAATTTGGACTTTGTAGTGCAATGCAATTCAGCATTATTAGAATTGTATTAAATATCATCACTTTATAGACCTTTGCCTTCCACAGTACATTTTATGGGTTTTAAAAATTATATTACCAGTTTATAAAAAAAAACTTAACATGATAATCTCACAACTAACTGATCTTACTACACAGATTTCTAAGTAATTTTGTGGAGTATGGAGGCACAAGAAGTCTTTAACTGATTCAAGGTTTAGCTCACAGTTGTGCCAGTCCTCTGTCATCTAGATAGTTCTTTACCTTCACAGATCTTCTAATTGTGTATTTTAAATTGGGGCAGACAGTGACACTGATGGTGAAGAAACAAGCGAGGGTGGTGTGGCTCCTGCCAATGAAAGACGAATTCTTCCATCCCGGACTGTGAAAAGCTTCACCGTTAAAAGTTCAGGTTAGTGGAAGGGTTCATTTCTGCATAGTAAAATTTCATCATCCAAACTTGTAAAATGATATAATACAAAAGCTACTAATTTTAAAAATACACAGACTGTCTTATGATTGGGCGGCACAGTGGCGCAGTGGTTGTGCTGCTGCCTCGCAGTTAGGAGACCCGGGTTCGCTTCCCGGGTCCTCACTGCGTGGAGTTTGCATGTTCTCCCCGTGTCTGCGTGGGTTTTCTCCGGGCGCTCCGGTTTCCTCCCACAGTCCAAAGACATGCAGGTTAGGTGCATTGGCGATTCTAAATTGTGTGTTTGTGTGTGTCCTGCGTTAGGTTGGCACCCTGCCCGGGATTGGTTCCTGCCCTGTGTTGGCTGGGATTGGCTCCAACAGACCCCCGTGACCCTGTGTTCAGATTCAGCGGGTTGGACAATGGATGGATGGATGGGTTCAGGCTTGGTGATGTCAGGGAGGCCCCGCCTCTTGAAGCTCCACCCCAAAGAAACACAGAACATAACTGAATTTAGAAGCACAGTGCATAGTCAGCCAATGACAAACAAAATCGACAGTAATAACATAAAAGTCAAAAATAATAATATAAAGATAACAAAAGCAACAATAAAACTTCTAAATAAACTGTATGTTAACACATAATACCACACTACCAAGTGTTGAATGTGAGTTCAATATACAGGTTAAATCCCTTTATAGCAAATACCGAAGCAATGAAACTTTCAGAAAAACAAATACTTTTTGTTGGATCAGACAAACGTTGATACAACATCATGTTTAACTTTTTTAATGAAATGTAAAGTTCATTATAACAAATGTTTTTTTTCAACCAAAAATGGCCACTAAAGATAATAATGTGATGCAAACAATACTTAATGCCGCGCCAATACCTTCCCCTAGTCTCAGAAAGCCTGCAACAGGCCATCTCTTTCTTGTTAGACCAAAAGTCTGTTGTGAAATTTTTGGTCTCAGGCAGCCTCGGTGAGAGTGTAGGCGCGACATCATTCAGGTAGAGCTGAATTCTGAGTCATTGCTCCATTGAGCATCCACGTAGGTGGTTGTGTCATGTGCGGATACTGCACTGTTCAAGTTTAATAGCGCTTCTTAAAGTTTTCTTTTTGCGATGAACATAAAAAAGTGAGAAATGGCGTCAGTTTACGCTGAAAGAAAAGTTAACAATCCTGGAAAGAGTTGATTCTGGAATGAAAAGAAATGACGTGGCAAAAGCATTTCAGAATCACGCCAATAATTTTGAAGGATCAAAAAGAAAATACAAGACAAAGTTAAAGATTGGACATTGGGACCTGAATGAAAAAAAAAGTTGCATCTAGTGTCTCGTTTTTATTCCGTATTCATACCTGTATTTCTATATAGGTCTCATTTTCAAATAAAATATTTTTTGCAGTTTAACAAGCACTGTTTTGTTTTTTTGTTTTTTTTGTATTCAGGTATTGACAAGCTTGGGTCACAGAGTTGGTTGCACAAGAGACAGAAAGGTGAGTCCAGGTAGGGTGTTAAATGTTCTAAACATCGTGCAACAAGCACGTTACGCAGCAGAGGAACAACGGAGCTGTGCTTGTGCTGTTGTCATTAGAGATGGTGAATCACCAGCGACCCCAGTCACAACAGTATAATACTAATTCTTTGCATTTCTATAGCGCTTTTCTCACTACTCAAAGCGCTCAGCAATCGCAGGTTAAGGGCCTTGCTTAAGGGCCCAACAGAGCAGAGTCCCTATTGGCATTTACGGGATTCGAACCGCCAAACCTTCCGATTGCCAGTGCAGATCCCTAGCCTCAGTGCCACCACTACAGTATACACATTTCCCTCATATTCGTTATAACGAAATTTCCAATATAACAAAATATTTTTATGGTCCCGTGAATTTCGTTGCAACGTATAAGGCAAATTTTGATTTGCTCATTTTTTGTATTATTGTAATAACTGCTTTTCTGCTTTACCAAAACAATTGTTCTTCATTTTTTACTTTTTTTTTGTGTCAGGTACTCAGAAGAAAGTACAAGATTTTCTGTCAGAAGCAATTGAAAAACTCTTCAGAGAAAACAAACTCCCCATTATCTGTAAGAAAACGAAAGGAATTCTCAACAAAAATAACCTGACCAAAAAAGGTAATGACTCTGTAGGCACCAGTGAGAATTTGTTTATAGCCTTGCCACTCTCTGTTTCACGTAAACATGAGTGAAAAAGCCCTTGATTACAAGTCACCACATAGGACAGTATCTTCTAACTGCCACTGTAAAGGAATCAGACTGTATTAAGTAGCCGGTTCTCTCTCTCTCTGCCTCTTACTGTAGCATTGGAAATGAAAGTGGGTGGAAATAAAAATATCTACAATATTTATTTGAAGAGAGTTTCGAAACTCTCAAGCATTTTGGAGAAACAGAAAAAAAACACTAAATCACTAGGGAGATGGCCAATCGTGTCCACATAACCATAAAAACTCCATCTTCAATTTCGTGCACTTAAAGGATGTTTTTAAAGTGTTTACTCTTATCAAGTAAGCACTGATGTCAGTTTTGTTATTTTAAAATCTGGACAATGCAGCAAAGATGTGATACGTACTGAGAAAAGCGCTATATAAATGTAATGAATTATTATTATTATTATTATTATTACCAATAAGAATGAATCTGTACAATAAAATGCTAGTGATTCTGCATGTGTCTGACCCCTTTGAGCAATCTGATTGGACTATTTGGCTTTGGTCTGATTGGTCTGTTTCATGTGGAAGGTTATTTGTGCCAAAATTAAATTAAATTCAACGTGTTAACTACAAGGTGTATTTAATTTCGGTGCATTTTTAATTTCGGCATGTTTTTACCGTGTTATGATAAAAAGCAGATTGACCAAATGATCAATTGTTTTTCACTGTGGCACGCGATTCCTATGTCTCATGTTCATAGATCACGTGTCATACCTAAAAGCAAAGCAAACATTTCACTTAGCAGCAGCTCAAAAGTATTGCATTTCGATTCAAGACCATATTTTAATTGTGCCAAACTAAACATAATCGAATGACCAATCAGCATCAAAAGGCGGGGCAAAGGGCGTCAGCAGATGGGGTAAGCGGTGTTCCACTTCTAGACATGTCTGTGTTCTGGCAGTCGGCACAAGTTTCATCAGCGTGGAGGGATTAACTGAAATGGTGAAAAGTATGTTTTAGGTCTTGCTGAAAAAGTTTACTTGTATGTTAAGTTGGCTAGTTATTTTCTTTTTACATATGCTAAAATAAGCCATGTGGCTATGCAAGGTATGGGCTGTTAGCAGTTTTAACTAAATATCAAATATAATTAAATATTTGGTAGTGTCACCAAGCTTGGTTTCTTCATAGCTTTTTATTTACTGTGCATCCGGAAAGTATTCACAGCGCATCACTTTTCCCACATTTTGTTATGTGACAGCCTTATTCCTAAATGGATTAAATTCATTTTTTTCCTCAGAATTCTGCACACAACACCCCATAATGACAACGTGAAAAAAGTTTACTTGAGGTTTTTGCAAATTTATTAAAAATAAAAAACTGAGAAATCCCATGTCCATAAGTATTCACAGCCTTTGCTCAATACTTTGTCGATGCACCTTTGGCAGCAATTACAGCCTCAAGTCTTTTTGAATATGATGCCACAAGCTTGGCACACCTATCCTTGGCCAGTTTCGCCCATTCCTCTTTGCAGCACCTCTCAAGCTCCATCAGGTTGGATGGGAAGCGTCGGTGCACAGCCATTTTAAGATCTCTCCAGAGATGTTCAATCGGATTCAAGTCTGGGCTCTGGCTGGGCCACTCAAGGACATTCACAGAGTTGTCCTGAAGCCACTCCTTTGATATCTTGGCTGTGTGCTTAGGGTCGTTGTCCTGCTGAAAGATGAACCGTCACCCCAGTCTGAGGTCAAGAGCGCTCTGGAGCAGGTTTTATCCAGGATGTCTCTGTACATTGCTGCAGTCATCTTTCCCTTTATCCTGACTAGTCTCCCAGTCCCTGCCGCTGAAAAACATCCCCACAGCATGATGCTGCCACCACCATGCTTCACTGTAGGGATGGTATTGGCCTGGTGATGAGCGGTGCCTGGTTTCCTCCAAACGTGACGTCTGGCATTCACACCAAAGAGTTCAATCTTTGTCTCATCAGACCAGAGAATTTTTTTCTCATGGTCTGAGAGTCCTTCAGGTGCCTTTTGGCAAACTCCAGGCGGGCTGCCATGTGCCTTTTACTAAGGAGTGGCTTCCGTCTGCCACTCTACCATACAGGCCTGATTGGTGGATTGCTGCAGAGATGGTTGTCCTTCTGGAAGGTTCTCTTCTCTCCACAGAGGATCTCTGGAGCTCTGACAGAGTGACCATCGGGTTCTTGGTCACTTCCCTGACTAAGGCCCTTCTCCCCCGATTGCTCAGTTTAGATGGCCGGCCAGCTCTAGGAAGAGTCCTGGTGGTTTCAAACTTCTTCCACTTACGGATGATGGAGGCCACTGTGCAAATTGGGACCTTCAAAGCAGCAGAAATTTTTCTGTAACCTTCCCCAGATTTGTGCCTCGAGACAATCCTGTCTCGGAGGTCTACAGACAATTCCTTTGACTTCATGCTTGGTTTGTGCTCTGACATGAACTGTCCACTGTGTGACCTTATATAGACAGGTGTGTGCCTTTCCAAATCATGTCCAGTCAACTGAATTTACCACAGGTGGACTCCAAGTAAGCTGCAGAAACATCTCAAGGATGATCAGGGGAAACAGGATGCACCTGAGCTCAATTTTGAGCTTCATGGCAAAGGCTGTGAATACTTATGTACATGTGCTTTCTCAATTTTTTGATTTTTAATAAATTTGCTTAAATCTCAAGTAAACTTTTTTCATGTTGTCATTATGGGGTGTTGTGTGTAGAATTCTGAGGAAAAAAATGAATTTAATTCATTTTGGAATAAGGCTGTAACATAACAAAATGTGGAAAAAGTGATGCACTGTGAATACTTTCCGGATGCACTGCATATCCTCTGTGATGAACAGATATTATATTTTATTCCGTTCTTTCGACATGGAAGGGAATGAAATCATTATTTACATCGCAGACTTCCACCCATTCAATAAGACAACAGATCCCCTGCCTCATCAACTCCGTGTTTGCCTTCCTTAGCGCTGGTTGAACACATTTGTGATTGGAACACCATCGTGCCAGAGATTGGTCAATTTGATTAAATTTAATTTTGGTACCATCAAGGCGTGATTGAAATATAAAACACACAGAGCAGCTGCTAAGGGACATGCAGTTAGTCATGACACGTGATTTATGGGCAAAAATGATAATGCAATATCCTTTTCTAATACTTTTTAAGCTAACATGGAAATTCCATGTCATAGTTAAAAGCAGTTATTTTGTTGGTATGTTTTTGATTATCACATGATAAAATTGTACCAAAACTAAATGCACCACGAGCATGTTCATTACATTTTAATTTAGTTAAGACATTGGATTGCATTTAATTGCAGCATGAGTAATCTTAAATAGTTTTGTTATTGTTGCTTAGTCGGGAGGTTGAAGCACATGAGGATATGGAGGGAAGGCATAGGATGCACACTGAGAGTCGCCTTCAAACTCATGAAATATTCGCAAGAATACAAATGATATTTTTAACAGCAGGTAATGGGGTGTCTGTCCACCATTGGTGGTAGTCAAAAGTGGACAGGAGGCAAGCAAAATGGCCCAAATTACTGAGTCAGAGAAGCAGGCTTTACGGAAACGCAATCAAGAGATCGAGAGAAGAAGCAGTGGCCAGAATCTGATTGAGGCACATGAGGATACTGAGGAAAGGCGCACAATGAATGCTGAGGGTACATGTAAGGCAGGAGATGTGAAATATTTTTAAATGTATTCCTTTACCTACGTCACTAGTAAAGCCTAAAGAAATCTACAGGACCCCTTGATCAATACTCCACTTCTCTACCTTTTTAAATTGGTTTCTCTGCTTATAGTTTTTAAGAAGAATTCATTTGTTCCTAAATTAAAAAATATCACTGTCATATTAATCTGTTGATCACCTTACTGTCTGAGCTCATTGTTATGCCTTATTTATAGCTCTGACCACTAATCGGTGTTTTTCTCAAACTTTATATCTGTATAGTTCATGCTAAGCTCTCGCTTGCTTTTTTTTAACCACCAGTCATATGTATACAATTGATTTATCTTGGTCACTTCATTGCATGTGATCAGACACCATAAACGTTTAGCTGCCCATCGATTTGCCATCACAATAAGGTTTCTTAAGGCATTTTCCAGCATTACATAAATGTAAACATTATAAATGTCGATATATTTGGTGCTGTTTCGACCTTGCATTGTAATTCATTCACCCGTTTGATGATTGTGGTCAAACAGAATAAACCATACACCTTCCAGTACCTTCTTCTTCTTCTTCTTCTTCTTCTTCTTCTTCTTCTTCTTCTTCTTCTTCTTCTTCTTCTTCTTCTTCTTCTTCTTCTTCTTTCGGCTGCTTCCATTAGGGGTTGCCACAGCGTATCATCTAATTCCATATCTTTCTGTCCTCGTCATCTTGCTCTGTTACACCCATCACCTGCATGTCCTCTCTAACCACATCCATAAATCTTCTCTTAGGCCTTCCTTTTTCCTCTTGCCTGGCAGCTCTATCCTTAGCATCCTTCTCCCAATATACCCAGCATCTCTCCTCTGCACATTATATACTCAGCATCTATACAATATACTCAGCATCTGTCATCTGCACATTACCATAATGCTTTTAAATTCATTACCTAGGTCTTCTGGTTATTCAATTTCATAGCAGTGAACTAACACTGCTGGTTGTCATATTGTTTATTAGACATACAATATAATTTTATGACATGCTACAGCCCTGATTAATCTTGCTTGAATTTCATTCTCTGCTCTTTTGCCTCAAAAACTTCAGTCTTGTTACTTTTCCTTAATTGCTTAAAGTGACACCCATCACTTTACTGATACGATCATGAAGTTCTTCAGCGTTTACTCTCTTTCCATGCAAAGACCCTAGCGATGAGGTAATCACGCATACATTGAACCTGAAAAGAGCAGGCGTCCATATCATGGACAATAAGACCATTTTAGAGTGGCATCTAATGAATATGCGACTCTAGTGAAGTGCAGTTTTCTTATGTATAAGTCTGGACAATGCAGCATAGACGTTGGGGCATATTAATGTTTATAATACTTTTTTCACTTATTTTCATTTGGCAATCTTCCTATACTGCATTCTCTCACAAGGTCATTGAAACCTTGAAAGTGAATTTTTATTTTTAGAATTGTCAAATAAAATAATAAATGGAAATTAATAGTGTTCATAAAGAACTAACACCAGCGTTTTTCTCTTCTAGGTTCCCGGTCTGTTTGGTCTAACGGAGTGTGGCTCTTCGCTGTTGAATTTGAAATTTTATCTGGATGGAAAAATTCAAAAAATTGGAAGAAGAGCATTTATATTGACATGGAAGAGGTGAAGAAAGTAAGTCCTGGTAGCAAACTTACCACCGTATGTTTTATGTATTGGTGTCTTTGTAATAAGCAGTACACTGCACTGTAATGTGACAGTTCATGGAGGATGATTCCAATGTAAGCCTGGCACAGGCTGTAAAAGAAGGAAGTTGTAGAACTCAATTCAGGTCTAATTTAATAATGAATGTACTGTATCTTCCTCCAGGATTGGGCAAATCAGGAGAAACAGGTTATCTTTCCAAACTTCACATTCTCAGAACAGTAAAGATAAACAGCTAATGAAATAAATCTTTGATAGTCCTTATTAGACACGGCCTTGACGCAGTCCAACACCGACAATGAACGAAATTTGACTTAAAGCCAAGTATTGGGGCGCAGCTCTCACCACATTCATAGTGGGAAGAAATGGTACACAAGAGGGTCCCTGTTACCCCGTATTCCTGCAACACCCCCACAACACATACCTGGGGGCATCACCACTCCTGTTTGTGGTTTTCTTGGACGGGATATCAAGGCATAGCCGAGAATGTGAGGGTGTCCAGTTGGTGAAGCTAGGAGTAGCACTGTTGCTTTATGCACTCGCTCAAGTGATTCACATGTGATCAGCATCTCCAGGTCTGAGGTCATGGCTCTCTCTAAGATATGAGTGGATTTCTCTCTCTTGGTGAGTGAGGAGCAACTGTCCTGAGCAGAGGCTTTCAAGTACCTTGGGACCTTGTTCACAAGTGATGGTAAAAAATACAGTGAGATTGGTAAGCAGAATGGAGCAGCGGCAGCTGTTATTCGGGAGCTGTACTGGTGGGAAAGTAGGAGCTGAGTCTAAAGACAAAACTCTGAGATTAGTGGTCCATCTTCTTCCTCATCCTCACCTATCAGAGCTGTGGGTAATGACCGAAAATTACCAAAAGAATGAGATCACGAATATAAGCTGCAGAAGTTAGGTTTCTTCGTGTGGTGGTTGCTAGGGTGAGAAGTTTAGAGATTGGGGAGAAACTCAGAGTAGAGTTTGTTGCTCCTCCAGATCAAGACAACCTAGTTGAAGTGGTTTGGGCATGTCGTAAGGATGGCCTCTGGGTGGCCCCCTTCTCAAGCTGCTCTGGGCACGTCCTACTGGCCAGAGACCCTGTGGCAGATGCAGGGCCCGTGGTGTATGTCTCTCAGCTGGTTTGAGAATACCTAGGAATTCCCCAACAATAAGAGTAGCTTGGGACAGGGAAATGTGGTCTGACTTGCTTGATCTGCTGCCTCCACAACCCTAACCAGGAAAAGCAGTTGAGAAGATGAGGTGTTTTGAGATCAGTCCTTATTAGACAGATCTGTTCTCCTGACCTAGTAGATTTAAAACTTGATGGCTCCTGAGAATGACCATCCTAGAGTTTTGATGCTGAGATGCTGAGGTCCTGCATACCTTAGATCATATAAATATAAACCTAACTGATTCACATTTATTTCTGAACATCATTCATGCTGTTTTTGATACATGTAGCTGTTATAGTAATAGGCACCTGATACTGCAGATGAGAACAGAGAGGCTGCAACAGGATAACCATCCACATCCAGCTGCAAACCATCTCCTGTGTGTCTGTGGTCAGATGGCTTATACCTTTGATGACCACCTGAGTTGGGATGTGGGGTTGAGTAGCTTCTGTTTAATGACTATGAGGGTATAAGGGTAGCACTGTAATAATTGTTTACATTTATATAGCACTGTGTACTCACAAATGCCTTTAAATGTGTAATTAATTAGCATCATCATGAATTTCTTTCTACAGAATTCAAATGGACCTTGTGGGCAAAACAATAGTCGAAGAATATATCTGTATGACTTTTTTAAGGTAAGTCTGATCAGAAGAATATATATTTTTTTGTCCTGCAATTTTCAGTGATATCATTAGAAAAAACTCTTCAGGCATTTTGAAAGCACTCTGTGGCTCGTAGCTAATTGTACCACTGATAATGGACACGGTATTCTGTTGGCAGAGAAGGGCTTTACAGCTAAGAACTGACTGCTGCTAATGAATTAAAAAAGTTACTTTGAATGGATAGCAGCGATGGGAGCTGTCCTGTTACACACCACACTCTGACAGAGAATCAGGTTGTGCTTTGAGAATATCGTTCAGATGTTTTGCCTGTTCTTAGATCCGGTACCTACTGTGATTTTATACACATAGCAAACACCTGCATAATGTGCTTTCCCAACCAACACAGCAAATTGTTTTGGATCAAAAGCGGACGATAAATAAGAGAAGCAGCCCAGGTCGGAGTTCAGAACAGTACTGAAATTACAAATGACTGTATACCTCTTTGTTATTGTTAGTTATGCAATTAGTATTAAATAATTTAACTTACCCACCATCTTCTGTACTATTTTATTTCTTAACAGCAAATAAAATTTTTTCCTGCTTCGCAGCAAGTGGACAAATTACACATTAGGGTAAGAGTTTAACCATTTCATCTTTTTTCCAGGATTTTTTTTTAATTATTATTATTATTTATAAGCCAGAAAATCTTTTGTGAAATGCATTTGCTAAATTTTCATAGGTGGAGTCCCAGTCTAGATTCTAGTGCGCTGAATTTATGAGACCTTCGAATTTGAATAATTTGATGAACTGAAACATTCTTGTTCTTCAATTCCCATAACATCTTCAAATAAACTAAAATATGTTTTCTTTTTAAAGAATATTTTAATTAACACAGTTTTTGGTCTTATTTTTCAGAAATATCAACATTTATTTCAACAATGAAGATCACTTGGATGCGTGAAATTTTCTTCTCCTTTCCTCTTGTTGTTTTACACCTAAAATAAAACAATCTTCTTCTTTTGGCTGCTCCCGTTAGGGGTTGCCACAGCGGATCATCTTCTTCCATATCTTTCTGTTCTCTGCATTTTGCACTGTCACACTCATCACCTACATGTCACCACATCCATAAACCTTCTCTTAGGCCTTCCTCTTTTCATCTTCCCTGGCAGCTCTATCCTTACCATCCTCCTCCCAATATACCCAGCATCTCTCCTCTGCACATGTCCAAACCAATGCAGTCTCGCCTCTCTGACTTTGTCCCCCAACCGTCCAACTTCCGCTGACCCTCTGATGTCCTCAATTCTAATCCTGTCCATCCTCGTCACACCCAATGCAAATCTTAGCGTCTTTAATTCTGCCACCTCCAGCTCTGTCTCCTGCTTTCTGGTCAGTGCCATCGTCTCAAATCATTTAACATAGCTGGTCTCACTACCGTCCTGTAGACCTTCCCTTTCACTCTTGCTGATATCCGTCTGTCACAGATTACTCCTGACACTCTTTTCTACCCATTCCACCCTGCCTACACTCTCTTTTTCACCTCTCTTCCACAATCCCCATTACTCTGTACTGTTGATCCCAAGTATTTAAACTTATCCACCTTCACCAACTCTACTCCCTCATCCTCACCATTCCACTAACCTCCCTCTCATTCACACACATGTATTCTGTCTTGTTCCTACTGACCTTCATTCCTCTGCTCTCTAGAGCATATCTCCACCTCTCCAGGGTCTCCTCAACCTGCTCCCTACTATTGCTACAGATCAGAATGTCATCAGCAAACATCATAGTCCACGGGGACACCGGTCTAATCTGGTCTATCAACCTGTCCATCATCAATGCAAATAAGAAAGGCCTCAGAGCCAATTTTGAGGTTAGAAGTTTTGATGACATATAAATCATTTTTGATCCAAGCTAAGACATGAGTTCTCTTTTCACAGCCAACCTAAACCTGAAAATTTTTGGATCATACGATAATCTCAAATAAACAAATGCAATTTTTTTATGGCCATGCTTGTGGTATTTTTAATTAATCAATCCTTACTTTTCAGGTACCTATATTTATACATTTGTGGAATGCCATACTCATATCATAACTTACGTGCATATTTGTATCTATGGCTTCAAACACGTTATAAAGGTTATACTTACTACTTTCGACATGAAGAGTAATTAATTCAAATCAACCTCACATTGTTACAGACTATCACAGATTACTTGACCACTTTAGTTTTGAAATGTCACTGCCGTTACACACAATTGTTAACTGAAATGAAAGATTGCAAAACAGTGTACGGTTGTGTTTGGAAACATTACTAGCAAATTGCCACTGACTGTGTTTGGTTAAATGCTAGTTATGTTTTATTTTAAAGCACACAGAACGAGTCCAAATCAACGGCCGTGTTACTCGAGTAATATTTGGATTTACTATTGTTTTAATTGAAGATTTTGTTTTTTTTAATTTCCGTGTAACGCCAGAGCTCCCCAAACGCTGGGGCCAGTGTCATGTCACACCCTACACACATGGTAGTTATTAGTGATTAAATTGACAACAGTATAGGCCATAATAGCATACTTCTGTTTAAAACTCATTTAAATTGGATCGGTAATTAATGTAGTTTAATTATTTTTGATGGTTTTGTTTGGAAGACAGGTCTTTCTGTAGGGAAGGTTGTAGAGAGGTTGGGAGCATGCGCTGATAGCGCGTTGCCGCACCCACCGCACAATGATCCACCTGAATTGGGACCCGAGTGCTACGGGTGACACCTCAGCACCTGCTGGTGTCCAAATAGGGGAGCCATAGCAGAGGGATACTGCCACCTAGTGTACTGGGGAAACACAAAGCCCCGGGAGGCAGTCTCCCACTGTCCTTCCCTCATAATGATTGGAAAAGGTACCACTAACCAACTTGGTCGGGATGCCCGCTCATCCATATCCTTCCTTTATCACAGCTTACCGGTCAGGTAAGGAACCACCCACCCTGGCTGGAGTGCCAGTCAACCCGAGTGTTCTATGATACCTTATAAAAAAAAATTGGAAAATAAGTTGCTTTTCACTTCCTGCCAAATTTGTGCCATTCACAGAAGAGGAGAGACGTTTAGGTAACAACTAGAATGCAGTTCTGCCCTGGGCCCTAACGTGTATGCATCCCATGACCACCTTCAACTTACAAAATTATTTTTTTAAATCCAAGGACACGATTCTAAGTGCAGATGACGTCATCAAGCCCTGGCATCAGTAAGTTATATATTTTCAGATTCTCACTCACTAAGACCATTATTTAAAAGTAGAAATAAAGTCTAATTTACACTATGAAGAGTTTGACAAGAACATTAACAAGCTGGTCCTCTGCCTCTGTACATTTTGTCATTTAAATATACGAGGAAGTATCTCATGAGGGGTTTTTCTTCATATAGCCAGTGATGTGAAAAACTATTTGCCCCCTTCCTGATTTCTTATTCTTTTGCATGTTTGTCACACAAAATGTTTCTGATCATCAAACACATTTAACCATTAGTCAAATATAACACAAGTAAACACAAAATGCAGTTTGTAAATGGTGGTTTTTATTATTTAGGGAGAAAAAAAAAATCCAAACCTACATGGCCCTGTGTGAAAAAGTAATTGCCCCCTGAACCTAATAACTGGTTGGGCCACCCTTAGCAGCAATACCTGCAATCAAGCGTTTGCGATAACTTGTAATGAGTCTATTACAGTGCTCTGGAGGAATTTTGGCCCACTCATCTTTGCAAAATTGTTATAATTCAGCTTTATTTGAGGGTTTTCTAGCATGAACCGCCTTTTTAAGGTCATGCCATAGCACCTCAATTGGATTCAGGTCAGGACTTTGACTAGGCCACTCCAAAGTCTTCATTTTGTTTTTCTTCAGCCATTCAGAGGTGGATTTGCTGTTGTGTTTTGGGTCATTGTCCTGTTGCAGCACCCAAGATCGCTTCGGCTTGAGTTGACGAACAGATGGCCGGACATTCTCCTTCAGGATTTTTTGGTAGACAGTAGAATTCATGGTTCCATCTATCACAGCAAGCCTTCCAGGTCCTGAAGCAGCAAAACAACCCCAGACCATCACACTACCACCACCATATTTTACTGTTGGTATGATGTTCTTTTTCTGAAATGCTGTGTTCCTTTTACGTCAGATGTAACGGGACATTTGCCTTCCAAAAAGTTCAACTTTTGTCTCATCAGTCCACAAGGTATTTTCCCAAAAGTCTTGGCAATCATTGAGATGTTTCTTAGCAAAATTGAGACGAGCCCTAATGTTCTTTTTGCTTAACAGTGGTTTGCGTCTTGGAAATCTGCCATGCAGGCCGTTTTTGCCCAGTCTCTTTCTTATGGTGGAGTCGTGAACACTGACCTTTAATTGAGGCAAGCGAGGCCTGCAGTTCTTTAAACGTTGTCCTGGGGTCTTTTGTGACCTCTCGGATGAGTCGTCTCTGCGCTCTTGGGGTAATTTTGGTCGGCCGGCCACTCCTGGGAAGGTTCACCACTGTTCCATGTTTTTGCCATTTGTGGATAATGGCTCTCACTGTGGTTCGCTGGAGTCCCAAAGCTTTAGAAATGGCTTTATAACCTTTACCAGACTGATAGATCTCAATTACTTCTGTTCTCATTTGTTCCTGAATTTCTTTGGATCTTGGCATGATGTCTAGCTTTTGAGGTACTTTTGGTCTACTTCTCTGTGTCAGGCAGCTCCTATTTAAGTGATTTCTTGATTGAAACAGGTGTGGCAGTAATCAGGCCTGGGGGTGGCTACGGAAATTGAACTCAGGAGTGATACACCACAGTTAGGTTATTTTTTAACAAGGGGGCAATTACTTTTTCACACAGGGCCATGTAGGTTTGGATTTTTTTTTCTCCCTAAATAATAAACACCATCATTTAAAAACTGCATTTTGTGTTTACTTGTGTTATATTTGACTAATGGTTAAATGTGTTTGATGATCAGAAACATTTTGTGTGACAAACATGCAAAAGAATAAGAAATCAGGAAGGGGGCAAATAGTTTTTCACACCACTGTAGCTCTATGGACTCAGTTGTGTAGATTATGATTGCAATTGAATGCAATGTAATCTTTTGCAATGGTGTACTCTTTGCATTTTTATTGTATAATGCCATGCTTGTTGTATTGTGATCATCAGGCTAGAAAACAAAACAATAGAAAATAGAAAACAGACAAGTTACACTTCACGAAGAAGTAGTTTTTTGTATCTCTGACAATGCAATTATTCACTTAAAGCATAGTCACGCACATCACAAAGGAGCTCAGCACGAACGCCGCTCTCTTTGTTCTGCCTAAATGCAGGAAGTGTAAATTTCCACACTTTCACTTTCATTTCTTCAGAAGACATCCCCGCCAAGTGTCTGTTTCTCACTACTCACTGACATAAACTCATTACTGCTATGGAATCAGATTTCTTTGTTTGCCTGGAGGAGTCTCACCTGCTAATCCATTCAAATACAACTGCCTGACCTGCACTGATGGTAAACAAAAGTCAACTTTTTTCCAAGAGCATATAAAACCATCAGAAGTTATGCAAGGGCTTCCCCAGGTAGCTGCAGCTATTGAGGACCTGTGGCTGTACATAAGGGCCTACCTGTACAGCCAGTGCCTTCTTGTGGTTAAGACAATGGAGAAATCAAAAGAACTGTGTCAAGACCTTAGGAGGAAAATTGTGCATCTTCACAAGTCGGTTTCCTCCTTAGGGAGCCATCTCCAAAAAGTTGAAGGTACCATAAGCAATTGCACAATCAATTGTACAAAAATATAAAATGCTTGGGACAATACAGACTTTACATCTTTAAGGAAGGAAGCACAAATTAATTCCGAGGATGAACAAAGTTTGTTTTGAAAGGTTCAACAGAATCATAAGATAACAACTAAGGAAGTGGTGATAGAGTTGGGGGCAGTCAGGAACAAAAGTACCATCTATCAAGGTTAAGAGAACATTTCATCAACATGTCTTGAAAGGTTATCGACCAAGAAAGAAACTAAAGAAACTTCACAATCAACATAAAAAGCTATAGTGCAGTCTGCAGTTGCTCACCAGGACAAAAACGTAGCCTTTTGGAAAAGCGCCCTCTGTTCTTAGTTTTTATTGTTGGAGAGTCAAAAACATTTGATAAGGTGCCACATGAGGGGTTGGGCATCAAAATAAAAGTAGTGGAAGTTCAGGGTGTTGATTTTAGATGGGTGCAAAATTGGCTCAGGGAGCAGAGGGTGATGGTGCGAGAAACCTTATTGGAATGAAGTGTGGTGTCCAGCAGGGGTCAGTGCAAGGGCCACTGATATTTGTAATATATATAAATAATTTGGATATGAATATTTACTAAGTTTGCAGATGATACCAAGCTAGGTGGATTGGAAGATAATCTCAAATCCTTTGAATCATTACAGAGGGACCTGGACAACATGCAAGCTTGGGCAAATTTGTGGTGGATGACATTTAATGTCAGTAAATGTAAAGTATTACATGTAGGAAGTGGTTTGTTGAGGTTTAAATACACAATAGGATGTCTGAAAATTGAAAGTCTACCTTATGAAAAGAATTTAGGAGTCGTAGTGGACACTAAGCTATCAACTTCCAGACAGTGTTCAGAAGTAATAACAGAATGTCAGGTTATATAGCGCCCTGTTGTATGGAGTACAAGTCACAGGAGGTTCTGCTCAAGCTTTATAACACACTGGTAAGGCCTCATCTGGAGTACTAGGTGCAGTTTTGGTCTGACATTTACTCTGATTGGTTCATTGGCTTACACACCCAAATAAAAGTCCCATTCCACTACATTCTTGTCTTTCTCCATATCTCTTAAGTTCAGCTCTTACTCTTTTATGGAATTTCTGTGTTTATGACAACTGTGAAGTCTTACTGGGTACCTGTATTTTCTGAACCAATTCAGCAGTCTCAGCAGACTATTTCAAAGACAAACGCTATATATTTCTTTTTATTATGTACTGCATACCAAAGCACTTCATGCACAATAGCTATATTACCTCTAAATAACTATTGTGAGCACGGGTCCGAACACCATCAGACTAACACCAGCACTTTATCAAAACACACATTTATTTCTGCAAATAAAGTCCTCCCAGCACCAATCACCCTCTTCATGGGCCTTCCTGTCAAATGTCCATGGGCCACCTTTCCTCTCCTCACGGGAGCTTCGTCCTGCTCCCACTCCCGACTCTAGCTCCCTGATTGGAGTGAGGCGGCCCCTTTTATTTCCACCCAGACGTGCTCCAGGTGCCTGATGACACTTTTCCGGCTGCACATCCTGGTGTGGCGGAAGTGCTGCCCTTGCACCCAGAAGCACTACGGGCGTCCCTGGGAGGTCCTTCCTCCACCTTCCCAGGTGTGGCGGAAGTGTTGATCTCCCAGGCTCCACGACACTCGGGGTGCACCCCTGGCAGTGGCCACAGGCCCCAGTGGGCTTGAGCCTCCTTGCTCCTTCCCCATGGTCCCCTCAACATCCAGGGCGGTTGCCCCATCATGGCCCGGGGGACATATAGACCACCTTCCGGTCCTTCCAGGCATCACGGCTGGGTCTGACCCCCAGCCTCCTGTGACACTATATTACTCCTTCATCATTCCCCTATATTCTCTCACAGTATTTAAACAGACATAATCAGATTAACAACCGGGTTGTTTCTAGCTTGAACTTTGGCATTTTCTTCAATAAAAACTTCCTTTCTTTGTACCATATAATTAAAATAATATCATAAGGCAAAGTGAATAATACTAGAAGCTATAAGAAAATAATGAAGAGATAAAGCAAGCCTGCAAATATCAAGAGAAAGTGTAGGGTTAACTTACCTGCCACTTAATATATTCACATAATTGTAGATTTAGCCAGTAGCAGGCACTATGTAAATGTGCACTGGAACTGGAGAAGACCCAAAGGCAGGCAAGAAACTGAAAGAAAGAAGAAGCCAGAAGAGAAGTTTCATGCAAAGTAAAGTAACTGAATTGAACAATACACAACCAGATATTTTACTACAATCTGAAAGAAAAATCATTAATTATAAAGTTAAAGCCTTAGTCAGAAGACTGAATATTTAAATTCTTTCATCGGCACCATGGAAAAATGTAAGTCTTCTTTTTTTTAATCTTCATTTTTTTAATCTAACATTTTCTACTAAACATGGTCAAACTTGTTCGTCATTCTATTTGTTAAAGTTGCACTTCAGCTGTTAACTTATATGCGTGTAAGTGAGTGCTTTAAAATTAACACTTCAGTGCTTTAATGGTGTTGTTAAAACGCTATACGATATAATTTCAAGCATTACAGGTATGATGGTAAAAATAACAAATAGCTCTTATCCCAAAAGTCTTTGATAATAATAGTTGTGAGTTGTTGTTGAATAACAGAATAGACTCTTTGTTTTTAAAAAAAAATTGCAGTAGGGGAGTGAATTTATTACCTGCATATCCACCCAACATGCAACATGTTGTCCCTATCTGGGGCCATGATGAACAACAAAAAGCACCTTACCCAATGGTCAGTGATGATCCCGGTGGGTGTGCTTTCTTTTACAGGATTACGAAATACAAATACATATTAGTTATATCTCTCGATTATAAAAAAAAAATCCTGGGAGAGAATGACTAGGGAGACGAGACGTGATCTTCACGTGAAGATCACGGAAGACACTTAAAAGACCCGCGAGACGAAAGAGATTGGCCTTAAACATGAGACTTTGTGCCAAGGGATTGACCCAGGACCGTCTCGCGAATGACGTAGAACATGAGATTCTTGCAAGACACACCCTACTTACAACCAATATCAAATAAGACCGCGGGCAGCAAAACATTCAGTCATCTAAAGGATTTGAGCACACACAGATCCAGGGTCGCAGCGCATATAAAGCATATAAGGACAATACGTTATGAATGAAACATTGATGACTAAGCGAAGAAGAAAGAGCAGCATGGAGAAAAGAGACTCAAAAGCATTGGAGAGAAAAAAAATGCAAAAAAGAAAAAGAATAATCTAGGTGCAAATTCAGAAAATAAGGAAAGTAATATCAGTCTGGAACAAGTGGAATTGAAAAAAAGCAGGTCCAGTCGGGCTCAGAAATAAAAGACAAAGTAGAACTTCATAAAGACGTTCAAAAATGTTGGCGTTATACACATGCAGAGCAGGTTAGAGATTATGAAAGCAGTGGAATTCGTAAGGCTCAAAAAAAAAACAATGGCGCAATACACATGCAGAGAAAGGTAAAGAATATGAAAGTAGGAAAATTCGAAAGTATTGTAGCATCCCTGCCAGGTTGAAGCCTTTTTTTTTTGGAGTGACTGTTAGGTTCGATTGAGGGAAGGCGGAGTACAGCACAAAAGACTGACAGCGGGGTATTGATTGATGCGGTAAGTGGGGGGGACGGGATGGGAGGAGGGGTTGGAGAGGGTGCAAGAAGATTGTGTTTGGGGTTACGAAGTCGGCGTTCTTTTTCTCGATTGTTCAAGTAAAACTTTTGTAAGACTTTACTACGTCTGTCTGTTTTTTTAGAGATGTAGAGGTTGCTACAGTATCAAAAAAAGACAGTAAAGATCGCATTAGCACAAACAAAAGGAAATTATTACTCGAAAAAAGGGAAAATAATCACCATGGACCAGATGTCATCGGAAAAATAAGCAGGACAAAGCGAGGTCACAAATAGAAGACAAAGAATAGAAAACAAAGTAAAATGTCATAAAGAGGTTCAAAAACAAGGGGGCCAAACACATGCAGAGCAGGTTAGAGATAATCCATCCATTATCCAACCCGCTGAATCCGAACACAGGGCACGGGGGTCTGCTGGAGCCAATCCCACCGCAGAGGTTAAAGATAATGAAAACTGGAATTCAAAAGACTCAAAAAAAACGTAGGCGCGAAACACATGCTGAGCGAGATACAGAATATGAAACCAGAAAAAAACGACAGTGTCAAAATAAAGAAGGTAAACATCGCATTAGTGCAAACAAAAAGAAATGATTACTCGGAGAAATAACGAAAAGGCGAATAGAGATTGAATATATGGACATAGGTGATAAGTCAGAAGTATGTATATATCGTAAGGCTTTGAAGTTTAAGTCGGAGAATTTCAAAAACGTGGTTTACCGCACATGCATTTATTGGTTACTTTGAAAAAAATTAACTGCTGATGATGAAGATCGTTTTGTCTGTGCTAAAATTCCAAACAGAGAAACCTATCCTGAATTATGGTACAAAGTCATTAAACACATGTCTTACGGACCTCATTTAAAAGATTCAGCATGTTGAGACTCGAAAGATTCCAAATATTGTTTTTAAAGAAGTTCTGAAATAAAAGTGAAACTAATGAAATAACAACAATTCAAAGAAAAAGAAAATTCTAAAAGTGTGTATCTGGAAAAACAAACACGGGGGCTGACGAGCAAAGCAAGCAGGTGGCAAAGCCCCCTAGTTTTTATAATAACTATATGCATGTGTGTATAAAATATTATTTCATATTTTTGAAAAGAAAATTACATTTCACTGTTGTAGGCATTTTATCTGTTTAAGAGTTTAGACAGTTGTTAAATTCTCAACTCAGCTAGATTGACAACAGTCTCACATCTAACCGATGGTGGAACAGGAGTGGGGGCCACTAATCTGACTTCAAATGACTGTTTTTAGTCACAAAGACCAATTTGTCTTTATGAGATGAATTAGTTATATATACGAGGGACGTTCAAAAAGTTTCTGCATTTTTATATTTTCATTGGAAACAGTGAAGGCTGAAGGAGTAGTAATTGAGCATTAACAAGTTGGTATGACGCTGAGGAAATTGAATCGCAAATGAAGGTGACTATGCAGAAAAGTGATGCAATTTGTTTTTGAAATTCTTAATAAAAAAGATTGGAAACTTTCTGAGCGTCTCTTGTATAAGGAATTTTGGAGTTAGTGTGATTTATGTACTATTGTGCTTAAGGTTATAAACTTGAAAAGAAAGTAATACAACAATAGCAAGTAGCTGCTTGTTCATATGTAGCCTCAGAGGATATGCATTATTTAACTAGGGTGTGCTTTATAATAAAATCTCAGGAGATAAGTAGCTTTCTTAGCGTGTGTTACATAAACATGACTTCATAAGCAATCTCCCAGGCCAATTGTTATTTAACCGGTGTGTGCAGAATTAAACCTCAGAGGCAAGGCAACTTCACTTCACGTGTGTTATATTTAATGCAAAGCCTAGCAATTAAAGAGTATTTACCAAATATGAATGTTTGGAAGCAGAGTTCCAGCATGTATCTGCAGAAAATGGGCAACACCTTTTCCAGGATTAATTACAATGCTAGCAGGTAAATAATCCATTAAACTTTACAATAATTGAAACTGTATTCATATCAAATTGTAAATCATATTCACTAACAGACTAGAATAAAGGTATAAAAATGGTGAAATAAAGAATATAAAAAATGCAAAGGCATTTGTTTCTGGGAGACAATTACTTATCTTCCCGTTATACACTTAACCTTCAATTCAATTTTATTGTCCCAAAAGGGAAATTTAGCTTTCTCTTATACTTTATGAGAACCTAAAACAAATAGTTCAAGTTAAAAATTAAAGCTCTTCAATGACATAAGGTGCAACCATAAACTTCAAAATTGTTAACACCAGTTTAATTTGCTCTCAAGAAAGAAAGGAAACAATGTGACAAATTTCATGACATAAAATGTAAAGCTTCACACCTGAGAAAGCATACCTGGAATCTGCTTCATTGATGGGCATATTACAATACAATACAATACAATACAATACAATACAATACAATACAATACAATACAATACAATACAATGCAGTTTATTTTTGTATAGCCCAAAATCACACAAGGAATGCCGCAATGGGCTTTAACAGGCCCTGCCTCTTGACAGCCCCCAAGCTTTGACTCTCTAAGAAGACAAGAAAAAACTCCAAAAAAAAGCCTTGTAGGGAAAAATGGAAGAAACATTGAAAAGGCAGTTCAAAGAGAGACCCCTGTCCAGGTAGGTTAGGCATGCAGTGGGTGTCTAAAAGAAGGGGATCAATACAATACAATACACAGAACAGAACACAAGTAATCCTCAATACAATATAATAGTGCAATAGAAATATTACAAGTGCCGAGCCGAATTCAACAGTAGATGATATCACATAATACGATTTGGAATTGTTAATAGTCCTGGAGACCTCGGTTATCAAGCTGCCTCCTCCTATTGGCCATTCCATAGCTGAGACAGCGCTGGGCCAGCCAATCCAATGAAAGGACCCCTCTACCCAACGATTTCTGTGATCCTCCATCAGGGATGACTTTACCTTAGGCAGGCAAAACAACTTGGCAAGTGGGCCTTGGCACCAAGTGGCACATTTGAGTACTGAGAAGAGAACCAGAATAGGTGAGGGTTAGTAACACATTAGAACTATCATGTTACTTATGTTTTAGTGCTAATGACTAACACCAGAGATGCAGTCTGCACAGTTAATCAGCAGCTCTAGTCAGGGTGAGCTAAACTGAAGTAGTGAATTTTCAGCTGGGATTTGAAAGCTGTGACCGAAGGGGCATCTCTTATAGTAGCAGGCAGACCATTCCACAGTTTAGGGGCCCTGTAACTAAAACCATGACCTCCCACTGTTATTTTATTAATTATTGGAATCATAAGCAGACCGGAATCTTGAGATCATAATGTGTTCTCTGGTTTGTAAGTTATGATAAGTTCAGACAAGTAAGCCGGACCTCAGCAATTTAATGTTTTATATGTTAAAAGGAAGATTTTGAAATCTGCCCTAAACTTAACCGGAAGCCTGTGTAAGGATTGAAGAACCGGAGTTATGTGTTCGTATTTTCTTGTTCTTGTAATAATTCTTGCAGCAGCATTTAATTATTAACTGGAAGCTGTATAAAGAACAATTTGAATATCCAGTGAACACCGAATTGCAGTAGTCAATCCTACTAGAAATAAAGGCATTAATTAATTTCTCAGAATCCAGCTTATTTAGAAAACACCTAAATTTCCCAACATTTTAAAGAAGGAAGAAACATGATTTGGATAACTTTGTAATGTGCACTTTAAATGACATGCTAGAGTCAAAGATAACTCCTAGATTGCAGGCTGTTTCAGTAAAATTAATGGTGACATTAATTGATTAACATTAATAGAAATATTATTCAGATATACGTATTACTACAGAATCATCCATCCACATTCCAAACCAGATTATCCTGAGCAGGGTCATGTGAAAGCTGAAGCCTATACAAGCTAGCATTTGGCAAAAAGCTGGAACAATCCATGGATGGAGTGCCAGTCCATTGCTGAAAGAACACACACACACACACACAGTACGGCCAATTTGGCATTGCCAATCAACCTAACCTGTTATGGAGTTCAGGGTGTTGTTTTTAGATGGGTGCAGAATTGGCTCAGACACAGGAAGTAAAGAGTTATGGTGCAAGGAACTGTATCAAAATTGGATAATGTTAAGAGTGGTGTTCAGCAGGGGTCAGTCCTGGGACCGCTGCTATTTGTAATATATATAAATGATTTAGATAGGAATATAAGTAACAGACTGGTTAGGTTTGCAGATGATACCAAGATAGGTGGATTGACAAATAATCTCAAATCCTTTGAATCATCACAGAGGGACTTGGATAACATACAGGCTTGGGTAGATTTGTGACAGATGAAATTTAATGTCAGTAAATGTAAAGTTTGAATACACAATGGGAGGTCAGAAACTCGAAAGTACACCTTATGAGAAGGATTTAGGAGTCATTGTGGACTCATCACTATACAACTGCCAGACAGTGTTCAGCAGCCATTAAGAAGGCTAACAGAATGTCAGGTTATATAGCGCCTTGATGTGTGGAGTACAAGTCTACAAGTACGCATAGATGAACTGTCATCTGGAGTACTGTGTGTAGTTTTGGTCTCCAGGCTATAAAAATGACATAGCAGCACTAAAAAAAAGTCCAGAGAAGAGTGACCAGGCTGTCTCCATGGCTATAGAGGAAAAGATGAGGAAAGATTAAAAGAGCTGAGCCTTTTCAGTGTAAGCAAATAGAGGTTATGAGATGATATTATTGATGTTTTTAAAGTTATGAAAGAAATTAATGTAGTGGATCATGACTGTTGTTTTAAATGAATCCAATAATTACACAGGGACATAGTTAGAAACTCATTAAGGGTAAATTTCACACAAATGTTTCAATTTCAATCTGCCCAAGCCTGTATGTTGCCCAAGTTCCTCTGTGATGATTCGACGGATCGCAGATTATCTGCCAGGCCACCAAGCTTCATACCATAGCGCTGCTGTGTCTTTTCTAGCCCTACAACCAAAACTGTATGCAATTTAATTTAAGGTAAGAGATTCTGGTTTCTCGGGGGATATCTTCTTTCTACTTAATTTAGTATTTAGTTAATTTAACAAGCTTGTTAGTTATTGGAGTATCAATGTAATTTATTTAATCTAAAAGCAGCAGCAGCCCAAGCTCTGACACCTCTAACATCACTTAAATCAGATAAACTTCCTCACACCATAAAGCCTTACTTTTCCAAACATAGTGTGCAAAAAATTCCTGAAAATCAAAATAAATAATATTTGATGCAGCCCACTCCCATTCAAATGCTTTTATTTTTTTCTTTTATGATTCTAACACATACAGTACTTCTGTGCTGACCCCCATGAAATAAGTAAACGTTTTGTAGATTTCAGATCATTGTCGTCCTGATTTTTTTAAATTGAATTATTTAGGCATTAATGAGTTAACAGATGGACAGCTGCAGACATTTTTCTGCACGAAGAAGACCGAGATCTCGCTGATAGACGGACCTCTTATACTGCTAAACCAGTTAAGAGACAATTACATCCTTCCAGAAGACAAGTATCAGGTGAATATCACACTGATAATTGTGAATTTTATAGAAGAGCTTCAGATATCACACTGATTACAATGTGTGCCTTTGTTTTACAGGGCATTCTTAATACCTCAGAGAAAAAGGAGAAAATCATCGCTATTTATACGTTTTTGTGTCGGTTAGACAAAAAACCAAAGAAAATTCGTCGCTTCTGGGAATTAGTATTTGAGGATGACATTATGACATTTTACCCAGAACTTGGAAAACTTAAAGACAAAATTTTGGAAGCTTTTAAAAGTAGGTTTATTGTTTTACGATGTGTTCATTTTTATCATTAGGGGTTAGATAAAATAAGAGTGCTAGTTTATGTATAAGCATTTCCATATTGAAGAAAAGAAAATATTCATTTACTTTATTCTACATTAAACAGCATGAATTTCAAGCAGTTGGCTTGTTCTACAGTCAGTATTTAATGATGAGTTGGGCTATTACGGATAAATGTATATTTTTACATCTGTACCTGAATTGCACAATTCTGTATGTGGCAGCCAAACCTTATCTAAGTAGTATGAAGCACAAGGCGGGAAACCACCCCAGACCTGGCTTATACACACACACACACACACACACACACACACACACACACACACACACACACACACACGCCCACACACACTCACACACACTGAAGCACACGCACACTGAAGCACACGCACACCAGCCAGTTTAAAACTGGCAGTTAACTTGACAGACATGCTTTTGGCCTGTGGCGCTGCTGCTTTGCGGTCCACTCTACGTGGTGAGCACTTTGAGTATTGAGAAAATCGCTATATAAATGTAAAGAATTAAATTGGACTGGTCATCTGGAGAAACACCTTCCTAGAGATGGGAGAAATATACAAACTGAACATACAGTGCCTGGTCTAGAATTTGAGCCAAGCATACCACAATGTGTAATTTTACATCACTTGTAAAACTTTAACACTTCAGCTTATTTTTATGGGCCAGCCATTTAGAACCAAATACAGGTATTACAGAGAAGATGCAGTTGACATGTAGAAAATCACAAATGAAATGAACACCTAATCTGTCTTGCTTTGCATAAGCCTACTTTAAATAATGACTTTCTGTAGTATAAATGGAACTATTTACTGAACACAGCCTAAGTATGAAAGGAGCTGCTTCTCATGGAAATTCCATCAATTTAGTAGTTTACTTAATCTGCATTATCCTGTTTCATGGTCATAAAAAACTAGAATCTGTTTTAATATCAAACACAAGGTAGAAACCTACGGGTAGAAGTTAATTGCAGGGTACACTTGTATACCAATACCTTCACTTGATCATTCAAATTTGTGTCTTGCATATCTGTGAGATATGAAGGACATGATTGAAACATTCTAACTGAAAAATAACAAGGTGGCTCTTCACGGACCCCAGAATTGCGCTGTTTGTGGACTTCTAGTGTCTTCCATTCTTCAGCTTGGCTCAATGCAATGCTATCTTGTCGTGGACAGGTTAAAGTAAATTACTGAAAATGTGTTAATTTATTTTACAGATGATTGCAATCAGAACACACATGCAGGAAATGAAGAAACAGAGATGATCTCAGGTACAGAAGCCTTGTTTCACACAATATGTGCTTCCTGTCTTCCTCTCTGATTATGAAGTAAAAACACAACTTTTTGGGTTTATTTTCTGTTCAATTATTTCCTTCCAGACCTCCACAAGTCGTGATGTCTGTTTCCCTCTTAGTGTTTCTTAATACCCTTTGAAAAATACATTTTGGAAATCAAATCATAGGGAAGGTTGTACATAGATTTCAACAGGGACTTTACAGTTTGACAGGACGTCAGTAATTTATGCTATGTTCAGTTCAGTTCACAAGATTATATACAACATATGCCTTTCAAATAATTCATTATTTAATAATTAACTGATCGATTAATGATCATGTGCAACCACTGAGGAGCACTCCAACCAATAACAGATCTCAAGCCACAACTGTGCCACCACCTTATAAAAACTGCAGCTACAACATCTACTAATCAAGCTGACCTCACCTGACCTGCAGGTCAAGTGACTTGCTCATGGTCACACAGTGCCAGTAGTGGGATTTGAACCCACACCTCAGGGTAATGGTATTTGAGCTAATTAGCAAGATTTCTATATCTAATTAGGAATATGCAAGAACCTCCTATATATGAATTGGTTGTACAGTCTTTTGATTACCAAGGAAACAGAGCAGCTTATCTGTAGGTCACATCCTCAACATGATGAATATTAAAAGTAGCAATAAGGGAACCCTGCAAATTTTGTTGTGTCGTCCATTCGACAAAATCATGGAAATGTTTGTGAACTTCAACAAACTCGAAGGGAAGGGAGAGCTGATCTAATTTGGAGTTGTTTACAATGATTCAGTGATCTTTTAAGTGTTCCTGGGGGCTAGTGAAACATCTGTCAACTATGCTGAAATGATTACTGTGGTGAGAAATGTTTTCTGAGTTGGGAGGCAGCACTGTTAATCACTAAGCAAATATACCTTAAAACAACAAAAGATGCAGCCAAATCGAATACCACAAACAAGATACAACAAATGGCCACATACAAGCAAACAATAAAAATATATATTATATATGCTGTCAATATTATTGCACTCACAAAGTTACAATCTTGGGTCACACATTAGCCGTGTGGCATGGGACTGGCTTGTTCCATTGTTTGAAATCGCAGGTCCAGACACAGCTGGAACATCTTTTTTGTTTCCCATGTATCTGTGCAGATGTTTTGCACTCTTTTCATCCATAAACAAGAAAGAAACACCTTGTAAACAGTAATAAGCCTTTCATTTTTATTGCACAGGGTCACATGTGCTTTTTCATCGGATGGGGAGGGCTTTTTAAGGGTAGTTTTGGGTTGCAGCTGCAGCACATGGCTGATTATTCATGCAAATTGCACTGCCAGGTACAGGGATCAATGTTATATATCCAGTGGCAATACTCATAATATTCTCAATATGGTCAGCTAATGTACCCCTCAAATGAAAATACTGGAAGTGTATTTTTTTTTTAAATACACAAGATGGGAGGCTGGAGTACTGATTGTGTTGTCTCATCATGCATGCCTGAAGCACATTGGCAATGATCTTACATTACACATGCTTGAAAGTTATAACATTTCTGCTACAGCTCTGTGTTGTCACACTGGTTGTACAATGCATCATGGGACACTAGAAAAAAATGTTTGTCTAAGTCAGCTACATGATGAATTTCAAAGAAAATATTCGGCATAGAAGTTCATCAATTAACACTATTCAATATCACCAATCAACACTAATTATGGAAAAGACCAATTACATTTTAGTGCAACATATACATGAACCAGAAGTGTGGAATGTAAATATAGTGATCAACAGTATACTGGGAAATAAAATCAGGAAGAACAAATCAATAATTAGTAAACTTAAGAAATACAATGCAATATAATACAGTTTATTTATGTATAGCCCAAAATCGCAGAGGAAGTGCCACAATGGGCTTTAACAGACCCTGCCCTGAGACCGAAGGGGCATCTCTTATAGTAGCAAGCAGACCATTCCACAGTTTAGGGGCCCTGTAACTAAAACCTCGACCTCCCATTGTTATTTTATTAATCCTTGGAACCATAAGCAGACCAGCATCTTGAGATCTTAATGTGCGCTCTCGTTTCTAAGTCATGATAAGTTCAAATAAGTAAGCCGGACCTCGGCCATTTAATGCTTTATATGTTAAAAGAAGGATTTTGAAATCTGCCCTAAACTTAACCGGGAGCCAGTGTAAAGATTTAAGATACTACAGGTTCTTATATTTGTCAATCAGAAGAAAGGGCTGATTAAGCTAAGGACTTTCCTGATAAAGTAAAAACGCTCTCTGTAAAGATTAATGTGATAAACCTCTACCTATCCGTAATACATGATGCTATAAATACAATGGGAAGCGTGAAAACTGCAGGTCCAGATGGTTATCCAGTGGAAGTTTATATTAAAAAAATCTACTCAGCTAGTGTCATTATTAGCAATATTTGTTGAATATACAGAAAATTAATTTACTGCAAGTATCAATCTCCATTTTCCTGTGAAAAATAAAGGCTTAAAAGAATGTGCCTTTTAAAGGCCAATTTCACTTCTGAGTAATGTTGTTAAAATCCTGCTGAAAGCTGTAGCCCAAAGAACATGTCACATGTTTTGGAAATGTTCTACACTTAAACTGTTTCAGGTAAAGAGTTATGTATATCTCTCGAACATCTTGGGACCTAAAGTCACACCTTACTTAATTTAACAACAATATTTAAAGTAATAACAGATGGAATAATAGTGTGCTGCAGAAAATCCATTCTAAAATCCTATACCAAAGACTGATTCTGCTCAACTGCAAGAATCTTAATCCTCCTTCAATAACTCATTGGGAAAGTCTATATTAACTTTAATTAGAGAAAATCTACATTTTTTGTAACGATCAGAAAGAATTTGACTTATGAAGAATTCACTTATGTAACTGTAACATAAGCACACTGAGTCTTTTGTTTAATTTACTGATTTATTCTGTATAAAAAAACATTTCACACAGGTTGCCTTGTCAAACAGCTCATAGAGTTGGTTGGGGTTTGAGTGTTAATTTTTTGTTTCATGGGTTGTATTCAGAATAAATTATTGTGTTTGTTTTTTTATAGGATTTTAAGTTTGTACTGTACAGTACTTTAAATAATAATAATGTAAAAAAGTAAAAAGTAAACGAATGTTAATTTAAGGCATTTTTATTGTCTTTGAGGGCATTCATAATCTATACTGTTTATCTTTAGTGTTGTTCCTTAAAAACCTCTGCTTGGCATTTCAACTAATTATCATGTTTGGCCATTGTGGGACATTCCAAGTACTAGTGAGATCCTACTGTATGCCATAAACTTTCCATGTTTTCATAAACTTTTTATTTCTGCCCTAAAACCAGTAGAAGGATTAATAGCTTTCTTTTTGCTAATGCTCTACAAGACCTTTATCAGTATCTTTCTCTCTATAGACTGCTGTCCACTGAATATTAAATTGCACCCTCCATTAGGTGGAGTTTCTTCTTTTGCTATAATAGGAAATTAATGGATTTTTTATCATCTGGGAACCCCTTTGAATGTCATTCTGGAGTCATATGTCTAAAAAGGTTGACCCTTTGCTTCCTTTAGAAGACCTCACCAGGCATGTCTTCTCTATGAAAATCCCATTCAGATCAATAGAAAACATATTTTGAGGCATCCAAACTCTTCAGCTTTTCTACTGTTTTCTGCCCACACATCACAAAGAGGTGCAATGAACTGTAGCACATACTTTTATCATGTTGACCTGAAGCTGCCAGAATTGGAAACTGCCTTCTGTGACCATATAATCAGACTGAGTGAGTTTGGACAACTTTATCTTTTACATCATGAGGTAAGCCTTTTTGTTCATTATAGATTTCTTCATTTCCATTTTCTAGGCATTAATGGTATACCCAATGATCAGCTGCTGGTCTTTTTCCACATGAAGAAATCTGCTATTTCACTGATAGATGAACCTCACGTACTGCTAAACCAGTTAAGAGACCATTCATTTATTTCAGAAGACATATATCAGGTCAGATGCTTTAGAAAGTGTTTATTTTATTTCTTAAATCTCAAAAATCATCACACTAATGACAATGTCTGCCTTTGTTTAATAGGATATAATTGATACCACAGATAAAAAGAAGAGAGTTTTGGCCATTTATAAGTTTTTAGATGGGCTGGAAAGAACAGAACCAAAGAAGATCCGTCATTTCTGCGAAGCACTATTTGAGGATGCTATTGTGCGATATTACCCAAAACTCCAAAATCTTAAGGATGAGCTTTTGCAAGGTAGATTTCTAATTTCATGTAAATTCATTTTCAGAGGTGTTGCAAGATTCACAGCACCTCAGAAAAAATGTTGTGTTTGAGACTTCTTCTAATGCAGTACTGACAACCCACCATCACCCTTCATCCCCTCTCTAACTTAAATTGTGAAAAATGTTTACCTATAAGAATCTTTTTCTTTTCTCTGCTTGAGCCTATTGTTGAAGCTAAGCAGATTGGTTTAATATTGGGATCAGGTAAAAGTCTAACAAAAATGTAAATGTTGTCTTTTTCTGCTTCAACAGCTACAAGCAGTCTCTTCTTATTAACCTGGAGGTTAGATTATCTGTAGGGTGTAAAGGTTAGGGGGCCCCAAACCCCAAACCCGAAGACACAAGAGGTGTTTTTTTTATAAAAATGCATTGTAATTGAAGCACAAAACCCGCAAGCACAAGTTATCTCTCCTTCCCCTCTGTCACCACTGCACTGCCCTCCTCCAGTCGAGTGTTGCTTTCCTTCCTCCCATCTCTAACTCACCTGGACAAGTCAGTGTGGTCTTGTTTATTGAGGACCCAGGAGTACTTCTGGTGCCAGGGCTGTTGACTGTTGGAAGCACTTTGGGGTCACATGGAAGTCCCATATAACAGGGAGTACATCTCCCTGCAGCGCTCTCTTGCGGCACCCAAGGACCCCAGCAAGACTACAATTCCCAGTGTTCCCTGTTGGTTCCCAAATGGGCGCCAGTATCAAGGGCTGCTGCCATCTAGTATAATAAGCATTCCCCAGAGACAGTTCTTCCCTGTCCTCCTCTTCTATTCTGGCCAGGGAAGAAGGAGGCGCTGATGAAAGATGCTACAAATATGTCTGCTCATTTTCCTAGGGCTTCCCTCCCGGGTAAGGAGCAGTCTTCTTTCTTGGTTGAGATCATAATTTATTTAGCTGGTGATAGGCAGTTTTAGGGTTGCAGTTAACCAGAGCCAGAACCAGAGGTGGGAGTTGAAGCTACTTCTGACAGGGGGCTCTGCCAGAGATTCCCAGCAGACCTTCACAACATATTTGGGCCTACCATCGAAGCCTACTCACCACCAGGTGGTGATCAGTTGAGAGCTCCGCCCCTCTCTTCACCCAAGTGTCCATGACAAGTGGCCACAAGTCCGACGACACGACCACAAAGTCGATCATCAAACTGAGGCCTAGGGTGTCCTGGTGCCAAGTGCACATATGAACACCCCTATGCTTGAACATGGTGTTTGTTATGGACAATCCGTGACGAGCACAGAAGTCCAATAACAAAACACCACTCGGGTTCAGATCGGGGGGGGGGCCATTCCTCCCAATCACACCCTTTCAGGTCTCACTGTCATTGCCCACGTGAGCATTGAAGTCTCCCAGCAGTACGAGGGAGTCCCCAGAAGGTATGCCCTCTAGCACCCCCTCCAAGGACTCCAAAAAGGGTGGATACTCCAAACTGCTGTTCGCCGCATACACACAAACAACAATTAGGACCCGTCCCCCCACCCGAAGGCGGAGGGAGGCTACCCTCTCGTCCACCGGGGTAAACCCCAATGTACAGGCTCCAAGTCGGGGGGCAATAAGTATACCCACACCCGCTCGGCGCCTCTCACCGGGGGCAACTCCAGAGTGGTACAGAGTCCAGCCCCTCTCAAGGAGATTGGTTCCAGAGTTCAAGCTGTGCGTCGAGGTGAGCCCGACTATATCTAGCCGGAACTTCTTGACCTCGCGCACTAGCTCAGGCTCCTTCCCCTTCAGAGAGGTGACATTCCACGTCCCAAGAGCCAGCTTCTGAGCCAGCAAAGCAAAAACCAGTGCAGCATTTGTTTATTTTTGACCCCAACCTCCCACACAGACCCACCAACACTCACTCATTTCATGTTAATTTAGAGCTGCTCTTTAAACTATCCTTCATGTGAAAATCATACTAATAATTATACTAATTAAAACGTTATAAAATGGTTATTTTGGCCCCTGGTTTCCTTCAATTTTCTACCTCAGTCGATATACGATTTACTCAGCATCTGCCTAAACACAATATTTGTATTCTTTTATGGCAAAGCTTAGGTAAATAATTAAAATCCATCCATTTTCTTAAACCACTTATAGAGAGCAGGATCATAATGAAGCTGGAGCCTATCCTAGCAATCACAAGGCAGGAACAACGTTTGGACAGTCCACTGCAGGGTGAACACACACACACACACACACACACACACACACATCATGGGCCAATTTAGCAATGTCAGTTCACCCAGATGGACACAAGAACAGAGAGAACCCAACACTTGAACCCCAGTCTCCTTATTGCAAGGCAGCAGCGCTCACCCTGAATCACCGTATAACCAAAATTGTGTGTTTATTTTGCAGGTAATCGCACTCAAAACCAACATATGCAAATTGTAGAAATACAGATAACAGGTATGAAATTTATGTCTGTAATTTTTATCTGTCAAGGTTTTAAAGGAAATTGCAATGTTTCATACTTACTGTGTTCATGTTTATTCATCTTTACTTAGTAATCTCTTCCACAGAAACACAGTTTGATTTAGTTGTTATGAGAGCACATATCTCTATGGACATATTGTAGGAGCTGTGTAGCATGAAACACCACAGTGCCATCTTTATAAATTCAAGCTGTACAATTACAGTTTATCTGATTTTCATTTTGGTTTATTTCTGGTTTTGTTTTTGTTTTTGAGCTTTCTGTCTGTTTAATGGTCACCCATTTTGCTAAACACTTTTGCTTTTGTGTGCAAATCTTTCATCATTCCATGTATATCCCCTGTTACTTCTTTTTCTTCAACAAAATAATCTCTTCACCACTTCTAAATTGCTCCCCATATTAAATTTTTGCTATTAGTCTAAAGGTCTAAATATTCTGCTATTATTATTGCAAGTGTCCTTTTCACACACAGATGGCCAAGCTAGGTAAACTCTAATGGAAAGCATCAGACAATGCCAGTGTCACCACTGACTGTATTTCATGATATAAACTGCTCAAAAAAATGAAAGGAACACTTTGAAAACACATCAGATCTCAATGGGAAAAAGTTCCTGCTGGATATCTCTACTGATATGAACTGATATGGTAATGTGTTAGGAACGAAAGGATGGCACATCTTTTGATGGAAATGAAAATGATCAAACTACAGAGGGCTGAATTCAAAGACCCCCCGAAAATCAAAGTGAAAAATGATGCAGCAGGCAGGCGAGTCCATTTTGCTGAAATTTCATTGCAGCAACTCAAAATCGTACTCAGTAGTTTGTATGCAAACCCCATATGCTTGTATGCATGTCGAGGAGGGGGCATGCTCCTAATGAGATGACAGATGGTGTTCTGGGGGATCTCCTCTCGGATCTGGACCAGGGCATCACTGAGCTCCTGGACAGTCTGATGCATCAGATGGACTGAAACATAATGTCCCACCCAGAGGTGTTCTACTGGATTGAGGTCAGGCATGTGAGCCTGGGGGCCAGTCAATGGTATCAATTCCTTCGTCCTCCAGGAACTGCCTGCATACTCTCGCCACATGAGGCCAGGCATTGTCGTGCACCAAGAGAAACCCAGGACCCACTGCACCAGCATAGGGTCTGACAATGGGTCCAAGGATTTCATCCCGATACCTAATGGCAGTCAAGGTGTCGTTGTCTAGCCTGTAGAGGTCTGTGCGTCCCTCCATGGATATGCCTCCCCAGACCATCACTGACCCACCACCAAACCGGTCATGCTGAACGATGTTACAGGCAGCATAACATTCTCCACAGCTTCTCCAGACCCTTTCACGTCTGTCACAAGTGCTCAGGGTGAACCTGCTCTTATCTGTGAAAAGCACAGAGCACCAGTGGTGGACCTGCCAATTCTGGTATTCTTTGGCAAATGCCAATCAAGTTCCATGGTGCTCGGCAATGCCTGTTTTGAGGATGTCAGGCCACCCTCATGAAATCTGTTTCTGATTGTTTGTTTGGTCAGAGATATTCACACCAGTGGCCTGCTGGAGGTCATTTTGTAGGTTCTTTCAGTGCTCATCCTGTTCCTCCTTGGCCAAAGGAGCAGATACCGGTGTGTCTTGTTGATGGGTTAAGGACCTTCTACGAGGGGCCCTGTCCAGCTCTCCTAGAGTAACTGTCTCTCTCCTGGAATCTCCTCCATGCCCTTGCGACTGTGCTGGGAGACACAGCAAACCTTTTGGCAATGCCACGTATTGATGTGCCATCCTGGAGAAGCTGGACTACCTGTGCCAGCTCTGTAGGGTCCAGGTATGACCTAATGCTACCAGTAGTGACACTGACTGTAGATAAATGTAAAACGAGTGAAAAAACAGATGAGGAGGGTAAAATGTCAGTGGCCTTCCTCCACTTGTTAAACCATTCATTCCTGTTTTGGGGTCGTCTCAGTGTTGCCCCTGTAGTGCACCAAAGTAGGTTAAGCTGATTAACAACCCCCTCTGCTACTTCACTGACCAGATCAATATGCGAGAAGTTTCATTGACTTGATGCTATACTCGGATTAAAAAGTGGTCCTTTAATTTTTTTGAGCAGCATATTAAGATGAACACTTTGAGTGCTCCATAGAATTTTATCCTGTAGGAGGTGGAAGAGATGAAGCAGAAATAGACAGGCATGTCGGTCTTTGTGTATCATTTAATCTGTCCCTTGTGTCCCTTTAAAATCAATTCCAGTAAAGGATGTGATAATTGGACAACAGTAACTACCCCCATTTTTGTATTGTGACCCTTTAAATCCTTCAAAACTTCCACAGTTTTTATTCAAAGGCCCGTTTATGGGTCCTGGTCACATGACTACTATTTCTTCCATACACAAGCTATCTGAATGACACAGCTCTATGACTGATTGACTGACTTTAGAGGGCACACAGGCTCTTCATGTCCAGAATGGTTGGATCTTTCGCAGGTTTTATTGTTATCTCTTCTCCACACCATGTAGTTTATACAGTATTGCTTCTTCAGTTCAATTATCAACATAAGCTAATGGTTTCAGTCATGTGAAGAGTTTTAGACTTCAGGTCTGATGGACAAATTCACCTTCACTTAAGTTTATAGTTTTTTCATGCTGTACTTTTGTCAGTACCATTGTTTCTCCATATTTTTACTTTTGGCAGCTTTAAACAGTTTGTATTAATAAACAACTGACCAGTGTAAAAATAATAGAAAACCCAGGTGTCAAACAGAGTTGGGGATCCACAACAGAGCTCTCCAGTGCTGTATGTTCATCCATCCATCCATCCATTATCCAACCTGCTATATCCTAACTACAGGGTCACAGGGGTCTGTTGGAGTCAATCCCAGCCAACACAGGGCCCAAGGCAGAAAACAAACCCCAGGCACTGCGCCAGCCCACCACAGGCCGTATGTTCATAAGAAAGAATAACAAGAGGATGAAAGCTCATGCTTTAGATACACCAGTATGACTTGGTCAATCACGTGTCCTGATCAGCTCCATGCAATAAACCCATGGAGACAGGAAGGGGTCCGGCTTCTAGTCAGTAGGAGGCAGGTTCAAAGATATCCTTCTAGCTCGAAGTCCTCCAGAGGACAAGCAATTCACTCCGTGGTAAAATCTCAATATCTTTTCCCATTGTCCCTTTGAAATTGGCACCTATAAGGTTTGTGACATATCCAGGAATATGACCCCGGAAAACATAACTTTGCGGTAGTACTAGCTTATTGTTAATACCATATTCACTTAGCTTGCTCCTTTTAATAAATCTCAATATATTTTTATGTATTACTTAATATTTTGTTAATATTTATTTAAACATTAGTTTGTCCTATTCAAAATTATTTGTTTTATACTGTATGTGCCATAAATATTGTGACTATTTTCCCAACCTGACTTGTTCTGTTTGAAATGGACTTAATTTTGGGGTGAACACCTGAGAGGCAAAGTAGCTTTAGATCTTCATAAGCAGTATCACGGGTGTCCTGGAGTCTCGTCTGCACCCACACAAGCTTTTCTCTCTGTTCTCTCTCATATTCAGATGTGAGGCACATTGACAACAATGAAGAATCGACCAACAGTGACCATTCTCTTGCCTCCAGTCCAGCTTTAATAAGTGAGTCTCATTATCATCTTCTAATTACAACTTGGTAGTGAACCTTAAACATAATTTGGAAAAGATCCCACACCCCCACCCTTTGTTCGTGGTGCTTAAATCAAACAGCCCCAGCATCAATCAGTTTTAGATTAGATCACATCAGTGTAACACACAGAGTATCAGCACTAATGTATATCCACTTCAAGCGCTGCTTTGCATAAACATTCACATGTGCAGATTTTAAATGGGGACTACATACATCTGACAATGAACATGAAAACAAGTACTATACAGGAGTGAACGGCATCGAATAATGATAATACTATATACACACATTTTACATTTTTCCTACTGATCACCTGTTTCAGTTCAAAAGAAATTACACTTTTCTGTAAAATTTTGTTTTGTAATGACCAACATCACAACAATCAACAGTACAGAGTAACGAGGATTGTGGAAGAGAAGTGGAAAAGAGAGAGCAGGCAGAGTGAAATGGGTGGAGAAGAGTGTCAGGAGTGATTTGTGACAGACGGATATCAGCAAGAGTGAAAGGGAAGGTCTATGGGACGTTGGTGAGACCAGCTATGTTATATGGGTTGGAGACGGTGGCACTGACCAGAAAGCAGGAGACAGAGCTGGAGGTGGCAGAGTTAAAGATGCTAAGATTTTCATTGGGTGTGATGAGGATGGACAGGATTAGAAATGAGGACTTTAGAGGGTCAGCTCAAGTTGGATGTTTAGAAGACAAAGTCAGAGAGGTGAGATTGTGTTGGTCTGGACATGTGCAGTGAGGAGAGATGCTGGGTATATTGAGAGAAGGACGCTAAGGATAGAGCTGCCAGGTAAGAGGAAGGCCTAAGAGAAGGTTTATGGATGTGGTGAGAGAGGACATGCAGGTGATGGGTGTGACAGAGCAAGATGATGAGGACAGGAAGATATGGAACAAGATGATCTGCTGTGGCAACCCCTAACGGGAGCAGCTGAAAGAAGAAGAAGAAAGGCAAACAGCAAAAGCCGCGTGACTAGGAAAAGCAGGAACTGATCTGATGCAGGAATGTTTTAATCATAGACAATTGTGTGTCACCTGTTCAAGAGTAAGCAGCATCAGTCACCTAATATTATTATTACTTATTATGTGACTGATACCTTTATCCATGGCAACTTACAATGTCTGAGATACAATTGGTTACAGTAGGAGCAAAGGCAAGTGAAGTGACGTGTTCATGGCCACACAGCATCCGTAGTGGAATATAAACTCATAGCCTCTGGGGCTCAAAGCTTTAACCACTACACCCCACTGCCTGACAACAATTTTAAACTTTGATAAAACTCCTACAAATATTGTGTACAGAAAAGCACTTAGTGAGTTACATTGTACTTCTGATATACCTGATTAACCAACAGCACTATAACTGAAGGATATTGTCTTACAAAATTTCCGAGGCATAGCCAGGTAACACAGCTAGTTCTAATATAAAGCCAAACATTTTAACATAAGGTTAATGATTACATTAATTAAACTAGTGCTGGGCAATGATTAAAATTTTTAATCGCAATTAATCGCATGATTGTCTGCAATTAATGGCAGACAATTACAACAATCACATTGTTATGCGCAACATTCAATAATGAACTCAAAAGTAGTGTATTGCATGTATTTGGTTTGCAAACACTTTAAACAAATAAGCTGCTTTTTAACAGCAGCATTCCCTTTACATAGTAGCAGTTAAAATATTTTTTGTAAATCTCAACTTAAACATTAATATAATCAAATCAAATATAAAACCAAAGCTATTTGCCACTGCCAGAGCATTAACGTCTTATCTAGTTTGTTATAGAAAAACAAGTAACCCTCAGAGTCCAGAGCCACAATCACATTATAACAGGCACGTTCTGAGCAACAGCAAGTTAGCATTTCTAAATCTGTTTTCTTTTTTATCTGAACACATACCAGCAGAAACATTTTCTTTTATCAGGGAGCAGCATCAACAGTCGATGTTCAGTAGCAACTCTTTGAGGGCTAATTTAATTTCCAAAAAACTCAGTTTTCTGAAAACCGCTCAAAGCAATGGTCTCACACATAAATCAACATAAAACGACTGTTTGCACGGTGGGCTGGCTGTCTTTGTGAGACGGGTGCACGGGGGTGGCAGTTGCTGTGAGATGCAATATGGTTTGTACCTCCTGTTATCGTAAGTGTCTGTCCTCTAAGGCCAATGTTGCCATAGGTGCATCAGCTACACAAACATATTCAGCACCACCATCAGCTGGGGACCGATCAGCTGATGCCGGCACCTCACTTTCGTTTTCGATCTTCATCTCCAGATCACTTGCATCAAAATCAGAGTCAGACAAATCAGAGTCCGATTGGTGTCTCTCTGCATGCCATTTTAGAAGCTGCTCATACACAAGCAGTGAATCGAAGTCAAAGCAACAAAGCTAACATTCCTTCTAGCAAAAGCATATCGAAAAGCGCTGTAAGAAGAAGATCACTGCTCTCTATTGATCTCTAGCGAGACTGAGGCTTTCAAAATAATAATAATAATAATAACAAACACTGCGTTAATATGTGATAAAATAATTGTCGGCGTTAATTAATTGATGCATTAACACGATAATAACGCGTTAACTTGCCCAGCCTTGAATTAAACATAATATTATCTTATTAGAGTTGCTCTTACAGTAAGTGTTCATTAACTGTTGATGGTTATTAGTAATGAGCAAAACAGGCAAGTTTTGATTCCAACAAAAGCAATTCTTTTGAAGGATTTAATAGTTTGTTTCTTTTTTTGGAGGGGGGACACAGAATATGGCTCTTAATGCCTCATTCACACTTCCATGTTTACCTGTGCTCTTTACTACAGCTGTGTAACGCAGGTACATTCCAGTATTGCATACCAGTGAAAGAGGACAGGCATGTGGAATTAATGGATGCAAACTTCCAGAGAGAAACTAAATACCTTTCTTCTCCTGTCAGTGGCAAAAATTTTACTAGAAATAAAACATTTGTAGGCAAATCAAAACACTGAGTTTCACTGCAAATTCAGTTTTGCATGAATCAGTTTGCATATGTATATACACATGTTTTGTAAGGAGGCAAATGACCCAGACAATCTGGTCCACTACCCTTTTTGGTTCAATTCCACAATAACATAGGCCACATGGTGAAGTTTATAACTTAGTATATTATGATGGTCTGGTGTTAGATCATAATAACATAAGGAGAATATAAGAAATTAGATAATTGAGAGGAGACCATTCAGTCCATCAGGCTCAAGTGTTTAGCAAATAGCTAAGCTGTACTAATATCTCATCCAGGTACAGTGGAACCTCTAGATACGAGTTTAATTCGTTCCAGCACTGAGCTTGTATAGCGAATTTCTCGTATCTAGAACAAACTTCCCCATTGAAAATAATGGAAATCCAGTTAATCCGTTCCGCACCCCAAATATATTAACATAAAAATCAATTTTCCTAACAAATAACACTGATAAATTATATATACTGTAGTCTACCTTTAATAAATAACACTGGTAAATAATATAACTGATTATTAAAAGAATCAAAACAGGTGTCCAAAGTGCAGTAGAGCATTCAATAAATGTTTAAATAAATAATCCTTAAAACAGTTGTGAAGTGGAGGTTTAAAATACACAAGAATAACAATCCTTTAACACGAGGTTAAAACGTCAAAAGGATGCAGTCTTTAAAAAACAGACGACAATCCCCGGTGCTTCTTCTCTGTTAGCGTCTCACCTGCGGGCTCTGCAACAGGCGAGACACTCTTAATTCAGCTGACCTTCTCTACACCGTCCTGCTTCAGCTGTTTGGCTCGCCTGTTCAGCTCACTGTTCAGCTACACGCGAGCCTGCTCGCCTGCCTGCCTGCCCGCTCGCTCTCGCTCTCGCTCTCGCTCTCGCTCTCGCACGCGCTCGCTCGCTCTCTCTCTCTCTCTCTCTCTCTCTCTCTCTCTCTCTCTCTCTCTCTCTCTCTCTCTCTCTCTCTCTCTCTCTCTCTCTCTCTCTCTCTCTCTCCTTTTTCTCCCCCTTAACCGGCTCGCGCTTCTCTATATATGCGGGGAGGACATGGCAGCTGCAGCCCATCAGCCACAGGAACAATCATGGATGTGGGCAGTTTCCCACCTGTGCACTTAAGTGAGAAACGCAGACACCGCAGATCGCGGCTCGCAACTGCTACCACGCCCCCTCGCTAAGCTGAGAGCTATACCCACAGCCTGGCTCGTGGCTCGTTACGCGAGCCAATGCTCGCATTTAGATCAGAAATTTTCGCTCATACTTTCCTCGTATTTTGAATTTCTCGTATACAGAGGTGATCGTATTTCGAGGTTCCACTGTACTTCTTAAAGGTGGGCAAGGTTTCTGCTTCAGCCACATGTCTCAGTAGTTTGTTCCAGATGTCGTCAACTGTTTGCGTAAAGAAGTGCTTCCTGACTTCAATCCTAAATGTAGGTCCCCTTAATTTCCAATGGTGTCCTTGAGTATGTTACTGTTAAATTGAAAAATGTCTGCTAAATCTACTTTATCAGTACCCTTGAGAATTTTGACAACCTGAATTTGGCCCCCACTCTGTCTCCTCTGGCTGAGACTAATCAGGTTTAACTCTCTGAGTCTATCAGTGTTGGACGTGTCCGTAAGTCTCATGATGTACCTGGTTGCTCTCCTCTGCTCAGCTTCAAGTGCTGCTCTGTCTTTCTTGTAACGTGTTGACCAGAGCTGCATACAATACTCCAGATGTGGTCTCACTAGTGTGTTATATAGTTTGAGCATACCAGTTGTTACAATATAACGTAACGTTTTATTTACCTTTTTAATAGCATCTGTACATTGCTTAGGTGATGAAAATATTGTGTCAACATAAGGGGCATAGGAATTCTTAGGTTTCCAAACATCACAATGTAACATGACAATAACACAGAATGGCATTAAGTCAGGAACAGTTGCTAAAAATTGGCAAAATTTGTTTTAAAAAAATAGAAATATGCCGAATGTAACATCTCTAATAAGGGTTCACAAGACCTCCAAGGGTAAACCTCCAACCTTACACCAATGGTCCATCCTTTTCTCTAGATAGCACATCATTCCACAGCTTTAGTTCCATTGGATTAAAGGTCAACCCCCGCAGGTAGTTTTATTTATACTTAAAATTTTTATAAAACATTTTGTCTTTAACAATATGTGCTTTGGAATACATGTATTATTAAGTTCTAGTAAGTAAAGTCCTGGCAGCATTGGGTGCAAGCTGAGTACTGGTTTCTGTTATGTGCTCAGAATTCGGCAATCCAGCAATTAATAGACCTCATTGTATCACAGGTCCAGTAAGATAAGACAGAATTATTAAATGTGTTTGGCCTATAGAAAGAACATTTTTTCTCATTTTGTGCATTTTGAAGTCCCCTCATTAACTGACAGTGATGAAGAAGCAAGCAACAGCGGCCATTTCAATTCACATTCTCAAGAACCAAGAGCTTCATGGGAACACTCTGACTCAGATACTCCTAACATTAGCAGGCAATCGGCAGGATCTTCAGCAGTGAAAAGTATCAGCTATAAGCGCTCAGGTAAGTTGTAAGGTTCATCTTGCTAATGCTTTATTTCTCTGATTTCCATTTTAAAATCCGTCTTTGTATGAAACATTGAAAAGAAATATTTAGCAGATACCTTCAGAAGATTAGGGTGCATTGACTGTATGTATTTGTTTATAATTAGCAAACAGACAAGTCAGGATAAAATACAGAATCTGGGGTAGGAAGGGAGGAACCTTGCAATTTAAAGTCCAGTACTGACTACTTTTACATGTTATCTTTTTTATAATAGTAAGTGCTAGAATACAAAAACAAGATGCTGTTAGATTTTTAAAGCCATAAATTAAACTATTTCTTGGTTTGGATTTGGTTTTGGTTCTTTGATATATATATATTTTTTTTTTTTTTTTTTACACTCAACATTTTAATGAAGATTGTTGAGGTTTTTAGCTCACAGTCACAGTTGTCACTGCATCAGTCTTATTAATTTTGCTTTATTTAAATAGCAAGTGTGTACTGTTTGGTTGGGCCAAGGTAGAATGTTAAAAGCACCTACCGTATATAGTCGTGGATAAGTTCTCCCGCAGATAAGTTGGGACTTGATTTTACTTTATAATTTCTGGTATTTTATAATGTCGGTCATATAAGTCAAATGCGGAAAACTCACGCTATTGGTCCAAGAGATTATGATATGCTAACGCCTACCTGAGAGTGTAACCACTGAGCACACTGCCTTTTTATCAATGTGGGTGCGGGAATGCGCTATATCAGCGTGTGCTCCTAACCTCTCTCTCGCTCACTCTATTGTGCCTACGTGACCACACGGTAATACCCGAACTATTCCAAAGCAACGTTTGCACTGTTTTGTGTTTTTTGTATCTCACACCCTCATACACCTTTATCGTAAGAGCATCCCTTATCTATGATGGAGCATTCGATCAGAAGAAAATATGAAGCTGGTCTTAAATTAAGTGTTATTGAAATAGTGAAAGAAATTGGTAACTGCACTGCTGCAATAAAATTCAATGCGTCTGAGAAACTGGTGCGAGATTGGAGGAGGCAAGAAGATGTAAAAAAAACATAATTGTGTCGCATTTTTGAATGAGCATGTAAGTCGGGGTCTGATTTTATGATTGATTTTTCAGGTTTCAAGACTCGTATGTGAGAATATGTAAAAGGCGTTGGTCAAAGTTCTCACACAAACAATTGAGAAAGTGTTCTTTATTCTAATACTAGCAAAATACCCGTGCTTCGCAGCGGAGAAGTAGTGTGTTAAAGAGGTTATGAAAAAAAAAGGAAACATTTTAAAAATAACGTAACATGATTGTCAATGTAATTGTGTTGTCATTGTTATGAGTGTTGCTGTCTTTTATATATATAATATACACACACACACACACATAAACATATATATATACATATACATATATATACATATCTACATATACACATATCTACATATATATACATATACACATTAACATATATATACACACATATATAAACACACACATATACATACACACACACACACACATATATATATATACATATATATATATACACACACAGACACATATATATATATAAATATTTACATATCTACACATATACACATCTAGATATATATACACATATATATACATATGTACATATATATATATATATATATATATATATATATATATATATATATATATATATATATCTAGACATACATACATAGATAGATTGACATATATATATATATATATACATATGTACATATATATATATATGTAATTGTGTTGTCATAACATATAACAAATACCCGCGCTTCGCAGCGGAGAAGTAGTGTGTTAAAGAGGTTATGTAAACATATATATATACATATATACATATCTACATATACAGATATCTACATATAGCAAAATACCCGCGCTTCGCAGCGGAGAAGTAGTGTGTTAAAGAGGTTATGTAACTATATATATACATAAACATATATACATATATATACATATCTACATATACACATATCTACATATACATACGTATATATACATATACACATCCACATATACATATATACAGTATATACATATACAAATTTACATATCTACATATATATATATAAATATTGACATACATATATACATACATACATTCACATATATATATATATACACTGTATATATACATATCTACTTATTGGCTCCCGTATTTAGGATATAGCGGGTTGGATAATGGATGGATGGACATTTGTATGCATAGCCCTATTTGCCCGTTTTCATTTTTTTTCTTTCTTCAGTAATATTTCAGTAAACCCGGAGCTTGTCAGTTCAAATCCTGGTGCTGACACCACTGTGTGACCCTGAGGAAGTCACTTCACCTGCCTGTGCTGCAAAAAACAAAAGTAATGTAACAAATTGTACCTTAGATGTTGTAAGTTGCTGGAATAAAGGCATAAGTAAAATAGATAAATATGTATTATACACATAGGAACTATTCATTTATTTTCAGTTAAGTCATCTGCAGCAAACTTTTATAAATGAGGGTTTCTCCTTTTTCGATAGTGCAAACTGTTTCTTCTTCATTGACGTTTTCTCTTGGAGAGCTTTTTTCATTTCATTGAAAATGAAAGCAGCAGCTGCCAAAATATGTAGCTTTCTTATTAATTTTTCAACATTGTGTAAAATAAATGTATAAAGTAACATAAAAGGTTTAAATACTGGTTATCCTTTTACACTAAAACATTACTAAAGAGATACAAAAAAAGTAAAATGGATATGTTCTCTTTCTTTAAGGAGATTAAATATTACTGAAGAAAGAAAAAAAAAGATTAAACAGCCAAATGGGGCTATGCATACGAACTTAAAAGGTTTAAATAAAACAGAAATATATATTTTATTTTTACTTGCTTAACTTGTGGAGGGTGTATCCTGTAGCAAAGCCCTAACTTTTTTCATGAAAGCCCGTTTCAGTCAATAAGTCTTAAAAAAACGTGTAAAGATATTGACAATAAGCTACGCAAACCCAGGAAGACATGGAATCGTTTAAATCAAATATCATTACATCTTCCTTTCTTAAAGAGAAGTAAGGCAGTACTTATAAGCTTACATATTTATATATAGACATACATATATATATATATATATTCACGGCATTCGAAGTCTGTGTCACAATCTGATTGTATGGGTGGTTACCTACCAGGTAACGCTTGTGGTTGGCCAGCAATCTGCTAACATCCGCCACGGTGCCCTCAGTTTGTGAGGAGCAGATCATAGAATGGTTGAAATAGTTTACTGTCAAATAAATGCAAAGAGTACACAACACGTGTTTCGCCCTCATTCTGGGCTCATCAGGTGTACACACTCCACTGCACTCCCTCTCGGGAATCGAACCTCGGACGTCAGCGCCAGAGGCGATGCCCCTAACGTTGCGCCACGGCGTGAGGTTCGTTTATTTGACAGCATGTAGATCGGGGTAATTACATTCACGGCATTCGAAGTCTGTGTCACAATCTGATTGTATGGGTGGTTACCTACCAGGTAACGCTTGTGGTTGGCCAGCAATCTGCTAACAACCTGATGAGCCCAGAATGAGGGCGAAACACGTGTTGTATACTCTTTGCATTTATTTGACAGTAAACTATTTCAACCATTCTATGATCTGCTCCTCACAAACTGAGGGCACCGTGGCGGATGTTAGCAGATTGCTGGCCAACCACAAGCGTTACCTGGTAGGTAACCACCCATACAATCAGATTGTGACACAGACTTCGAATGCCGTGAATGTAATTACCCCGATCTACATGCTGTCAAATAAACGAACCACACGCCGTGGCGCAATGTTAGGGGCATCGCCTCTGGCGCTGACGTCCGAGGTTCGATTCCCGAGAGGGAGTGCAGTGGAGTGTGTACACCTGATGAGCCCAGAATGAGGGCGAAACACGTGTCGTGTACTCTTTGCATTTATTTGACAGTAAACTATTTCATATATATATATATATCTATATCCGAAGCCGTGCAAGCACACTCTTGAGAATGCAACGTATAGTTGTACAGAAGAAAAGCAATCTTGCCTCAAATGAATGGCAACCTTTTGTAGGTCTATGAACTTAATTTAAACTTTAGGTTTACACGGTGCTTTCTTTCCAAAGTACCTGCACTCATGAATATGTCTGTATGTGTCAGTCGGTCAAATCCACGCGCTTTGCACCGGCGAAGTACCGCTTTTAAATTTTTATTAAGAAGAAAATAAAACCTTTTTAAATTGAGGGAAAATATACTAATAACAGTTTGTTAAGGATCTGTTTTTTTGTGAAGCTGCTTTCACTCGAGTGATCACTTCGACCTGACTTGGTGGCCAACTATAAGCGTTACCTGGTAGGTAACCACCCATACAATCAGATTGTGAATCAGACTACGAATGCCGTGAATGTAATTACACACTCACTGCACTTGCTTACGGTAATCGAACCTCGGACGTCAGCGCTAGAGGGGCTTAGCCGCGGTGAAGTATTGCTTTTAAATTTTAATTAAGAACAAAAGAAAACCTCAGAGGTTCGATTCCCGTAAGGGAGTGAAATGAGTGGCCGAATACCTACCAGGTAACGCTTATGGTTGGACAGCAAGTGACGTAACATCAGCCACGGTGCCTTCAGTTGTGAGAAGCAGATCATAGAATGATTGAAAATAGTTTTGCATTTACCTTTTTAGTAAAAGGTGAGCTTTTAAGCCTGAGAAATCACCCCGTAAATGCACACGTTTAATTGCACATGTGTTAATATGTATGGTTAGAAGTATTAAAAGACTGAACAACGTCATTTACCTTTGTTCCCGCGTTTGATAAAAGGCGAGCTTTTAAGCCTGAGAAATCACCCCGTAAATGCACACGTTTAATTGCACATGTGTTAATATGTATGCTTACACAGTATTAAAAGACACTCAAAAATTAACGTCATTTACCATCAGCCACGGTGCCTTCAGTTGTGAGAAGCAGATCATAGAATGATTGAAAATAGTTTTGCATTTACCTTTTTAGTAAAAGCCGAGCTTTTAAGCCTGAGAAATCACCCCGTAAATGCACACGTTTAATTGCACATGTGTTAATATGTATGGTTACAAGTATTAAAAGACAGTGAACAACGTCATTTACCTTTATTCCCGCGTTTGATAAAAGGCGAGCTTTTAAGCCTGAGAAATCACCCCGTTAATGCACACGTTTAATTGCACATGTGTTAATATGTATGCTTACACAGTATTAAAAGACACTCAAAAATTAACGTCATTTACCTTTGTTCCCGCGTTTGACTCGTGCTGTAAACCTCTTCTTTGTTTTTAGTTCACGTGATTACGTAGGAGGCGTGATGACGCGATATGTGACTCCGCCTCCTCCATTAGAGTATATGGACAAAAAACATGTTCCAGTTATGACCATTACGCGTAGAATTTCGAAATGAACCTGCCTAACTTTTGTAAGTAAGCTGTAAGGAATGAGCCTGCCAAATTTCAGCCTTCCACCTACACGGGAAGTTCGAGAATTAGTGATGAGTCAGTCAGTCAGTCAGTCAGTCAGTTAGTGAGTCAGTGAGGGCTTTGCCTTTTATTAATATGTATAGATCACAAAATCAAATGGGTTTTATTAAATGCAGGCAACAATCATAAAATGATGAATGTACTGTACACTCCCTTATCAACTGAGATTCCAGTAGTTGTAAAGTCTCCAAGGTGCAGAGAAAGCTTTCATTAGAGTAGAATGGGGATATCTCTTTAGTGGTTTGCACAAATTTGAGTTTGTTCCAGATATTGTAACCTGATTAAATTACTTTAATTAAGACCAGAAGACTCTGTGCAGGTAAACAATATAAATTCAGATAATTTGAGGTTAGAACGTGGAATCGGAAAATGCTGTCCATTATCTCCAATGCTGTTTGCAATTGCTGTTGAACCGCTAGCCATCTACAGTACAAAGCTCAAAAAAGGGAATTAGTTATAAGGGAAGGAATAGTACAAAAAATATCTCTCTATGCGGCAACACGATTAAGCTTATTATTATTATTTTAGTATTATTGTCCTTCTTAATAAAAGCATTAAATGACTTTTATAAAATCTCTGGATTTAAAATCAATCCGAAAAAAATTATACTTTTTCCATTAAACTTGTTAGCACTTAATAATATGCTAAAAGGCTTTTCATTGACTGTTTCAAAACAGTTTAACTAATTGAGAGTTTCTCCCTTGTTGCACGAACAATGTCTGGTGGGCCATGAAATGGAGTAGGAGAGTTTTGGGTTGCTATTTACTGTAGTTAATCAGAAATTAATAGGTTCCATTATAATAACAACACTGCAGCTTCAGTAATACTAGTCAACATTATTAACTGTACTTGACCACGGTATGTACATAGAACTTTTTTTTTCTCACTGTATATTTTGAAATCTGACAGTTTTTGACGACGAAGAAGAAAGCAGTGGATTCCATTCCTGCTCCAGGGATCATGAAATTTCACCCGTATCGCAACAGTCTGACTCAGAAACTCCTAATGTTAGTAGGCAATCACTACGATCTTCTGTGGCAAAAAGAATCAAACTTAAATTTTCAGGTAAGTGGAATGACTTACACATTTAGCAGAAACATTTAGAAAATTAGGGTACATTACAGCTGTTTATTATTAGGTATGTTTTTCAACATTAAGTCATCTCTAAACCCAGAATAAACTTGAAAACCATCAAAGTAATGCAAAAATAGGTGTCCTTATTATCCCTGGAAGAAATAAACACAAGAAGCAACAAAGAGTGTGTCTAAACACTATGTCAAATAGACGACTCTTCCAGCAATTCTCAGTCGTAGCCTTCACTTACATTATCTTAGCATATCGGTGGCAGTCAGCTGCGCTCTGCTGTGAAGCCAATGATTCACTCCAACTAGTCCACAAATCACTCTAAAGTTTTTTGGGTTGCTTTACTCCTTAGTCGTAGGGGCAGGCTCTGTGTGCATGAGAGTGACAGCCTATGAATGATCATCTGGAAGTACAATTCATGAAATGCAATGACAAGTAATAAAGTCAGGGTCACATTACGTGACTTCTAGTCGTAAGGTATGTCAGACTTGACAAATGAAGTTGCTGATTTTGTCTCAGTACCATGTCAAATCAGTGAGCATGTCAAATTTATCAATTGTGTGCCGACCTATAAGACTAATCGTGCTCACCCCTTTTGCAACAACTAATACTGTGCCCTGTGATGCAGCTGGTGCTGTACAAAGGATTAACAGGTATCGTTGACTAGCTGGAGTTTGTCACTAGGCATTTCACAAGGACAAGACAGCATGCTGCAGACTTCCTCTGACTCGCTAAAATGATGTAAATGAAGGCTATGACTGGAAATCTCTGTTGTCGAATGTGCTATGACCTAAAGGAATGGGCATTTTTAGGACCCCACAAACAGAAGAGAAGATTGTCTGTCTGATGTCTCATGCTTTACATACCAAGAAAGAATAGAAGAGAGAAAAAAAAATGTTCAGAGATTGCAGGTAAGGTCACCCAAATTGTTAACCCTTCATACAGCACTGGCTCCTTCAGACCCCACATTATTTGCTATTACAAACAAGGGGTGAGCACAACTGTCCTGGAAGGTTAGTGCACATTCACTAAATATTTTATGGCCAGAGATTTTCAGTCGAGTAAATTGACCTGTTCAGGATCAGTTGCTGCACTTGTCAAGTTTTACATACCCAACAACTAGAAGTTTTGTAATGTAACATCAGCCTAAGATAATTTGTATCCCAGTTCAGCATCAGACCTAAGCCCTGGAATCACTTATGTTGTCCTTTTGACCAGCCCCAAGTGATCCTCACAACTCTGAACATCCACTCTGTTTTAAAGAGACAATGTCTTGGTTGTTTTCCCATTACAACAGGTAACAAGGCCATGTACAACACAACACAACACATGTGCCCCACCAGCCACCTGTTACACTGGAATACTCTTGTTTAACTGGAAGGCACAAAGAGCATTTCCTTTTCTTTAAAACAATAACATTAAATTTTTAAAAGTTAATCTTAAACTTGACAAAAAATCCCTCCTTTAGTCTAGTCCACTGCCACACTGAGAGTAACAATTTAGATATGCATAACAAGAAACAAATCTAAGTGAGAGTAATTATAATTACATTACAAACAGCAAAGCAAAATTGTAATTAATTACATCCACCATTACAACCCACCCACCAAAATGCTATAAAACATTTGAGTTGAAGTTATCTAAGAAATACCATCCATCCATCCATCCATTTTCCAACCCGCTGAATCCGAACACAGGGTCACGGGGGTCTGCTGGAGCCAATCCCAGCCAACCAATCCCGGGCAGGGCGCTAACTCACTCCTGGTGGTGATGAGCACAACGCCTACACAAATTTGTTTAAATAGTCTGAGGAAAGAGAGGTGAAGAATGAAAGATAAAGTTTGGTGCCCATTGACTGTGAGCACATGGCATCACAGTCTCAAATATAATTGTAAATTATTCATTATACCTGACATCTAGAAGTTCTGGTATTTAGGAGAAAAAACAAAAACTTTTTTCACTGTGTCCTTTCAAATTTAGCAGATTCTGAGAGTGATGATGAAGCAAGAAACAGTGGTGATGACCTTAAGGAGCAACCTGAACGTTTTTGTCGGGTGTTTGACTCGGACTCGGACTCTGACTCTGTCTCTGACACTCCTGCCATTGGCAAACACTCACTACGATCTTCTGCTGTGAAATGTTCCGCCTCCAAACGTTCAGGTGAGTGGTGCGAAATTTTCCACCTATTACTACCAGATCATGTTGAAGTCTTATCTTGTCAGCCATTATATAATATTTTAGGCAGACACCTTTACCCAAAGTGATGCAGGAAATAAAGACATATTACTAGTGACTTCCTGATCCACACACACACCCACACACCAAGCACATACTAGGGCCAATTTAGAATCGCCAATGCACCTAACCACACAGACACGGGGAGAACATGCAAACTCCAGGTCTCCCAACTGCAAGGCAGCAGCGTTATCACTGCGCTACCGTGCTGCCATATATATATATATATATATATATATATATATATATATATATATATATATATATATATATATATATATATATTTCATAAGACGTCAGGGGTAATCTTGAATTAGAACCATATAAAAAATATTTCTTTTTTATAACTTCAGAATGGCAAACCCTGCTTTCCTCCCAGCCCAAGATCAAAACATCCCTTTCTCTTGACTGCACTTCCTCTTTTTTATTAGAAATCGCTCCTCAACTCAATGGATTCTTGCCCTTTATATCTCTCTTTTAGGCAGCTTACTGTCCTCAGAAGGACGGCTCACTGTTGCCACGCTAATTGTAATTCTTATGTGACACTGGTTGGCTTGCTGGTTTTATAGACCCTCCTGCAGCTGGCTTTGAAGCTGCTCCTTTGTATGATGAAATGTCAGCTCATACTGTTGGCAACTCATTGCTGATGCCATCTTCAACTTGTTAGCACCGTTACAATTTGATGCTTTTCTCATCAAAGAGCACGGCCTCCTTTCAAACTTGTTTGCAATTTTCTAAACATGTCCCTGCTCATTTATTTGTCTTGCTTTTTTAAAATAACAGTTTTTAGTTTGATTCTTCATTGATCCAGGATCTTGGGTTCAAATCTTGTGCCAGGTCACCATCTGTCTGTTGTCTTTTCTCTGCGTTTTGTTGATTTCCTTCTGCAGATGGTCTTGTTGTCCTCTCTGCGTGGAGTTTGCATGTTCTCTGCGTGTCTGCGTGGGTTTCCTCCTGGCGCTCCGGTTTCTTCCCACAGTCCAAAGAAATGCAGGTTAGGTGGATTGGCGATTCTAAATTGGCCCTAGTGTGTGCTTGGTGTGTGGGTGTGTTTGTGTGTGTCCTGCGGTGGGTTGGCACCCTGCCCGGGTTTGGTTCCTGCCTTGTGCCCTGTCTTGGCTGGGATTGGCTCCAGCAGTCCCCCGTGACCCTGTGTTCGGATTCAGCGGGTTGGAAAATGGATGGATGGATGGATGGTCTTGTTAGGCTGATTAGAGATTCCAAATTGGCCTGGTAAGTGTGAGGGGCTGTGGTGCCCTGTCTGGTGTTGGTTCCTGCCTTCTATTCAGTGCTGCCAAAATCTGCCCCCCTCCCTGTCAACATGAACTGGAGTAAACTGGTCTCAGATGCTTATGTATATTTGATTATCTTATAAATAAACGTCTACATGTAGAAGTGTGTCTGTCTGGCTGTCCGGCCCAGAAGTGTGAGGCCACAGCAATGAAGCTCAAAGAGCCGGCGAGGCAGCATCAAGTTAACGAGTCCGAGACAAACACGCTTAGCCACTAATAGAGGGGGTGGGTGAGGAGGTCCGTAAAATGAAACCGCCGACTCTGCATTTCAATTTTGTTTCTGACAATTTCAATAGTTTCTAGGTAGGCCTGGACTTTTTACAACACAGGCTTACACAGATAGTACTGTATAAAGAATAGAGTTTCAGATGTTAAACGTTCTGTTCTAGCCTCAATAAAACACCACGGTCACCACTACTTCCACTCCACTTAAATAAGGGTTTTATCATTCACCAAGTTTCTGAGATACTAAATGGTGGCTGAAGTTTTAAATTGAACAGGTGCTACTCAGATATGTGAGTGTAGGTGTTTGTGTAAAAGAAAGACACACTGACACAAAGCAATTGATGGGGAAGTTGGCTAATTAATTATGTATGCACAGTTGCCAGATCAGCACATCCACCCCCCAATAGCAGCTCCTGGTGGTGATGAGCACAACGCCTACACAAATTTGTATAAATAGTCTGAGGAAAGGGAGGTGAAGAATGAAAGATAAAGTTTGGTGCCCATTGACTGTGAGCACATGGCATCACAGTCTCAAATATAATTGTAAATTATTCATTATACCTGACATCTAGAAGTTCTGGTATTTAGGAGAAAAAACAAAAACTTTTTTCACTGTGTCCTTTCAAATTTAACAGATTCTGACAGTGATGATGAAGCAAGAAACAGTGGTGATGACCTTAAGGAGCAACCTGAACATTTTTGTCGGGTGTTTGACTCGGACTCGGACTCTAACTCTGTCTCTGACACTCCTGCCATTGGCAAACACTCACTACGATCTTCTGCTGTGAAATGTTCCGCCTCCAAACGTTCAGGTGAGTGGTGCGAAATTTTCCACCTATTACTACCAGGTCATGTTGAAGTCTTATCTTGTCAGCCATTATATAATATTTTAGGCAGACACCTTTACCCAAAGTGATGCAGCAAATAAAGATATATTACTAGTGACTTCCTTATATCTTTACAACAGGAATACTGTGGGGTTTGAACCAGAGACTGGACCATCTGCTTAATGATTTGAAGTCCAGTGATCACCCTGCTTTGTCAAATTTGTTAACCTCTGAATACAACCGCACATAACTTTAGTTAAGCTAATCCAGCGTGAGAAGTTGCAGCATAGAAAAGCCGTTTAGCTTCTTTCGCCCCCTGCTACTTCAATATAATGTTTGGAAGATTCTGATTTGACAAGCATTAGACTAACACTTTGTGATTGATTAAACAGATAATCAAATATGATATTTACAGTCAAATCAGTATGAGTTCGTACATAAGCAGATTAGATGAGACTGAAATCCCATTATAACAATGGAGACACAGAAACTCAATTTTGACTGCAGACTGTATCGTTTCAAGATGCAGTACAACTCTCCACAAGGTAAGTTACTTTAGAAATGAGGGCAGTTGTGGTAAAGTGAGGCCCACTGCTGTTTGACAGTTTTTAAATAAATAATCGCCACACTTGTAGGAGGGGGGTGTGGTAGCGTGACAAGAGCGGTTCCTGGGTGTGATGCGGAAGCGGATGGCGCTACACTAATTGCACAGGTGTAGGATCATCTGTGACCCTAACTGCCGCCAGGAGCCACTAATCGACACACCTGTGCAATGTCCCCATTTTAAAAGGAGAAGCGCGAGTGCGACGGAAGAAACAAAAAAGAAAGTCTGAATGGAGGTTACTGAGTGGAGAGAAGAATGCAGGAGGAGGAAAGAACCAGAGCAAGCGAGTGAGCAAAATAGAGCAGGCTCATGGGTGAGAAAGCAAGAAGGTTGAAGAAGAGCCCCTGGGAAGAAGTGTGTGGCCAACAGTCAGTCAGAAGCGGTTGCTCCAGCTTAGCAGTTCGGAGGAGCAGGAGTGACCAGGAAGGTGAATGCTTCACAGTGTAAGACCGAGAAGGCAGCGGGGTTGAGGAGGCTTGGGAGGAGAGCCGCAGCGTGGAGCGCCCTGGCTGTTGAGGACCCAAGACTTGGTCCAGTGAGGGTGCCTGTCTGTAGCCGGGGGATGGCAGGCAGCCAGACTTGAGGGAAGGTCAGCTGCTTCTGCTGTTAGAGTGACTCCTCTGCTGTGAGGCCTGTGAGGGATAAACAGAGGAGCTGCCAGTTAAAAGAAGGCAAAGGCACTGGCCTTTTAGAAATAATAGGTCCTGCCGGTGGATTTTAACCTCGGTTTGAAGAATATTTATTCATTGATTTTAACCTCCACCTTTTTCACATGTTTTTATGGATTATTTATTTATCAATATTGAGCGCTGCACTTTGGTCACTATTTGAATCTTCATTTGTTTTTAATAAAAGCACTGAACACTTTTGCATCTTCCCCTTGCTTCATGTGGTTTCTTCATTTACGTAGCTAATCCCAGTCATGACCATCGACGACGATGTCGGGTTCAAGAATTTCCCAAAACTGGAAGAGGGAGCTAGGAGCTCATCTGCACCGTCAAAGCAGTTTGTACTAAAGAACTATGTAGCTTGTTTATTTAATTTTTTTTTATTTTCTAGTGATGTGTGTTCTGCAGTGGAGCGTTAGCTTCATGGATGACCAAAGTTCAGTGGTGAAAATTGCAGTATTGAAAGGTTGTTGCACTTGCAATGCCACCGTAAAGCTGACAAATTAACCTCAACAACACCACAGATCAATCATGACACAAATAATATGTTTGTACTTAGCTTATATTGAAGACTCTTTCAAAATATAAATCCACAATCAGTCTATGGCAGAAGATCCAAGATAAAAGTTAGCAGAACTGAATGCAGCAGTTATGGCTGAGGTGCTCTCAGTGCTCCTGCCATTCTGTTCTCTGGAATATTTGAAATATACAGACATTTGGAGATTGGAAGTTTACAGAGAGCTGCAAATCTACAGTTAAGATAATTTGATTTTGGTACAATAATCCAATCAGTGTCTAACTTGGTGTTTTGCCCAAACTTTCTAGGATTTTTTGCCAAACAAAATACTTTCTCAACCGTTTTCTTGGCACTGCCCAAAGAATGCTCTCTCACAGGTCTGTGTAGCTACAGAATGAAAACAAAGGCAAGCAACATAATATAATCATAATATTAGTAAGCAGATACACAAATATACTGTATATACTGTATATTGTGTATTTCATATGCAGCCAATTTATATGAGATCAAAGCTTATTAACTATAAAGCAGTGATGCACTGAATATTATTAATCTTCACTTCTGCCTATACAATGATACAACTTTTCTCTGGTTGCCATTCATTTTGTTTTAGCAGATGTTGCATTTGAGATAGAGAGACCTGGACCCTTAATTATCAAGCCTCCAAGGAATTGCACAAAAAGTCAAACTAGGATAATAATTTGTTCTGCCTTATTGTAAGATATCAGACTTTTATGAAGCATCCAACACTTTCTCCCACCTAGGAATAAGAGTTCACATCTGAGAATAAGTGACGTCACAATTTTACAGCAGCCCAAGCCACAAAATGGCGCTCTTGAAGACGTTTTGCAGTTTCCTTGAAAATTATAATGATGCTTTACTAAGTACAAAACAAATATGATAATAATAATATTAATTAAAGAAGAAGAAAGAAAACACAATAAGATTGGGTATTGTGTTAAGCTGTATTAAATTGTTATCACACTGCACCAACATCATAAATAATTCTGTAATGAGAATTGAGATGGTAAGACTGAGACATACACACCAAATGAGAGTAACGCCTAATCACAACAAATGATTTGACTGCCGAACTTTCAGAAGTGTTTGTGTCTGCTGTTAGAGCCACAGGAAACACCTTGTAAGTAACAGTTATACTGACACTTGCCACAACTGTAAGTCATGGTCAGTCTTCAAGTGTGCTGCGGTGGGCCGGGCATCTTTCTTTGATCCACCCTTATCCTCTGTGAGGCTCCACTCATCTATCACCCCTGGAGTCTGCACCTGCCTTCTTGAATCCTCCCTGCCTTGTTCAAAGTTTGGTGCAAAGTTTGAGAAATACTGTAGTTCGTGGTAACATACCAAAATCATTGCAATTGCGTAGCTGCATTTTACACATAATGTCATGGAGTATGTCTTCTCGCTTTTCATAACACACAAGATTTGCTACAAATATTATTCCATCTTTGTCAAATCAATGTCGTTTTGTGAGTTTATTGTTGTCCAGCGTTTCTTAAAAATCCTGTCTTTCCTGAAATGTGTGTGCTGATCTCCACCTGAATGGCATCTTCTGGCAGCTTCTAGCGACATAGGGGCCGCTCACAAGCTGCTGAAGTTGTTTCACAGATTAGGTTATTTGATAAAATGCTTTTTTACTCCTAAGAGTTGGACCACATTTACCTCACTCTGAGATTTTTGAAGCAGTTAGGACACTTCACTTGATAAATATGGGCACTGGTCTCCTCCATTAACAGAGACATGTATCTTTATCCTCACTCCTGGACAAAGTTCCTTTCATATCAGAGAGTCACAGTTAGGCATTAAATGTATGCAGCATGCACAGTATAAGAAAATTATAAAATGTTGTTTCTTAGTGAAATAATTTTTTTCGTTCGTTTTATTTTCCAGGTGGTCATTTAAAAGAAAACCATGATATTGTGAAAGACACAACTGATGAATTTTTAAAGAAAGATGAGATTCCTGTGATCTGTAAGAAAACAAAAGGCATTCTCAGCAAAAGTAGAATGGCAACTGAAGGTAAAAGCAGCAATGGACAAGATTTAGCTGAAATCCATTTTGCTTTAATATGTAAAACAAAGTTAAAGAGACAGGATATGAAACTATCGCTTTTGTCTCCTAGTTCATTTCTGAATGAATATGAAAAATGTATAGCTGCCATAATAAAGTTCAGTTATTTTGTCTGTTAATGCCAAAACTGTACTGTAGTTGCACATATACAGCACTTAGAAATAGGAAGCAACCTTATCACTTACAATAAGTTGACTATTTGATGGCAAAAGACATTGCATATATAAAATACCTGTGTCATCCTGTGGACAGTGGCGTAGCGTAGTGGGGGCGGCAGGGGCGGCACTTTTAGGGGGCGGCAAAATTTCTCAATAAATAATAATAATATCTTGTAAAAATTTGAACCATACCTAAATAAGGAGGTGGCGGAATTTTCCTCCGCCCCGGGCGGCTGACACCCACGCTACGCTACTGCCTGTTGATAATAATATCTACATCTTTATTCAAGTCATATAAAAGGAGTCAACTGGAAATTTTTCTTAAATTGCATTCTACAAGAAGCCACTGAATCCACAGAAGCTTATTCTGCATTTTAGTTTTACTCAAAAGCCTTATTGAAGTGACCATGGACTACAAGGATGAGATGACATTGTTCATAAAGAGCTCACCCTCTGTTCCTTCTTATAGGTTCATATTGTATACGTTCTCGTAATAAATGGATGTTTTGCTCTGAATTTGAAATTCTGTCAGGACGTGAAAAGAACAAAAAATGGAAGGAAAGCATTTATATCGATATGGATGAGTTGAAGAAGGTAAGTCACACAGACCACTTTTGTAATGGGTTACTGTCTTCAGTTATTCAAGTTTACACAAAACATTTGTCTTCCCAGTCACATCTCCTAATTACTTGTGTTTTGCTTGTCTTGGAATACACCAAAGGAGAATCATTTTGAAAGAAATAGAGAGAAATTAAATGCAGGCCAATATAACTGATGTTGGGAAGCTATGAAATTTAAATGCCTTCTAAATGTTTGAAGTAGGCAATTGCTTTAGCTGAGGAAAATAGTTAGTTTTACAAAATACAGGTGAAAAATTTGAAAAACAATATTTTTATCCTAAGATTAAAATAAATCAATAATACAATTGTGGATAATGGCACAAAATACGAACTTGTCATACATTACTTGTTAGATTATAGACTTTCCAATCTTATTAACATCAAATATTAATATTATTATGTACGTAGTGTTAATTTACTGTCCTCTGAATTTTGTACCCAAATGCCTGATCCCAGTGGAGTAATGGTTCCAGTTAAGGATGTAAGCCTTTGTAGACAAAGATATTGTGAAGAAGGGGTCTCTGCACAGCCCTGGAGGATAAGGTCACTCCTCAGAGGCCCCCTCTTGAACGCTGTTGCAATGGGAACAAATACAGTTTTCCTCCTCTTTGCTCTGTTAGATGTTGGGATGCTGCTGCTGCTGCTGCTATGATATGCTATGCTCCCCCGCAGCACTTTATATATTTAAAAGCCTGTACAGCACCTGTCCTTTTTGCTTATTGCCTTGTCTCACTTCTCCCCCAGACATCCTCTACTTTATGCTTTATTATGCTGTTTAGGAATAAAGTTTATGTTTCTTGAAAACCTTGAATTAATCTGTGCAATCGTGTAACCCAAGCGTGACAATAAAAAAAGGAGATCATAAGGAACAATCAGGGCTGTTTTGAGATTTCAGATTGCTGCATAGAAACATCCAAATAAGGAACTTCTGACTTCCTTATCCACACAATAGGGATTATTCATTTTGATTATGAGTGGCATCAACTTCCCAAGTTTTATTTCCGCTATTACAACAATCTTGTTTGTATAGGATTTACATTTTTAGTCTTCTAAAGTGAATATGTATATTTCTAAAAGAGTGTAATATCTTACTTGTTCTTGGGGTAGAGGAATCACAAGGAATGGGTTGTTGCTAATTAGAGTGGTTTTCTTTGGTCGGTCAGTCATTCTTATGGAATCTTTAGTTAATATATAATCTTTTGCAATCTATTACAAGTATATTATTAAACTCTAAGGGAAACGACTAAAGGTAACTAAATGGTTAACTAAAAGTTGTTTTAAGCTTAGTCACATGTGGCTTTTTCCTCATCTTAGAGGAGCCACCAACATAATTACTAAGGTTAAAATGAAGTAAATGAGTAATGAACACCACCCTAAAAAATGAGGACAAACTAGTGGGAAAGCCTGAACACCCCAATTATGAGGCAACGATAAGGTCAAGGGGAAAAACTGTAGGTCACCCCTATTAACGAAGCAATCTTTATAATAACGGAAGAATCAACATATATAAGAAATTACTGGTGGCTGCAGTTGATTGGATAAGATGATAGAAATCTGTATATTAAAAGTTAAATGACATGATGTATTAGACAAGCCAATGTCTGCGGAGAGAATGTCGACCTCGTCGACAGGTTTACTTACCTCGGCAGTGACATTCATGTCTCTGGTGACTGTTTCTATGAAGTCAGTAGATGGATTGGGAGAGCATTGGGGGGTCATGAGGTCGCTGAAAAAGGGGTGTTTGGCGCTCCTGATATCAATGCAAAAGGACGAAGGTCCAAGTCTTTACATTTCTGGTGCTTCCTGTCTTGCTATATGGTTGAGAGACATGGATGCTATCCAGTGACCTGAGATGAAGATTGGACTCCTTCAGTACTGTGTCTCTTCATGGAATCCACTGGGTACCACTGGTTTGACTTTGTGTCGAATGAGAGGTTGCTCACAGAGTCCTGAATGAGGCTCATTACCTGCATTGTGAGGGAGCATCGGTTATGACACTATGGCCTTGTGGCACAACTCCCAAAGTGAATTCCGGCTTGCCAAGGGGACACCCACGTAACACCTGGCTGCAACAGATGGACGGTCATTTCATGGGATGCCAACCAGCATCCCAAGCTGTTTTATTGTGTAGTGGGTGTGTCAATGCGCTGTACCAGTGCATGCTCCCCAACCTGAACCTGACCTGACCTGAATGGTAATGGAAAGTATAAAAGAGAATGAATTGTTTAATTAATTGCTTACTCCATGAACTGAGACATTTGTGCATATCTTTGTGCAAATATAGAATTGTTCTGCATTCTTGTTGGTGACCATGAATGACTTCTTTGAAAACAGAGGAAAGTTTTTTCCACAACATTCTCAGACCCACGCGATCCAATTTAGTGTCGCAGAGGGCTGGAGCCTAAACTGGAAGTAATGAGCAGTCCATTGCTGGGGCTTATCACACCCACATAGGGGCCATTTTAGAGTTGTCAATTGGCCTGAGCTGCACTTGTTTGGTTATGTTGGAAGAAAACTGAATATTTAGAGGGAAACCTGCATAGAAATAAAAAAAAAACGTAAAACTCCACACAAACCACAAATGAGTCGGATTCAAACTCAAGATGCTGCATCCATGAAACAGCAGCATTAACTACTCCAATACCATGCCGCCCTGATCTTATTTATAGTAGTTTGCCATAATTTATAAACTGACCTAATAAATCTTTCTTTTTCACGGAGTTAAGAGCTCAGTTCTATTCAGGTAACTGGGTAACCTAATAAACCATTCTAAAGATTTTCATGTTCCATTCTGTCATGTTCACAGTGCAAGAAAAGCATTAGGTTGCCCATTTGGCATCACAACTCCAGGCAACAAATCAATTTTAACAAGTATGATTTCTGCACAGTTTGTCTAATCCATCCCAAAGATCCAAGAAACACACAGGTTCAATTTGAAATGAGAAAATTGTGCAGTGAAAGTATGAGTTAGAACCTTAAAACGTCTCTCCAAGCTGTCATTTCAAGCACAATTTTATAAATAGGTTGTATTTTTACAAACAAAGATTGCCAGAAGAAACCAGGATATTTAGGAGAATGCGCAAAAAAATATTTGCTGCATCATAATGTAATGACTCTAAATGAAATCATAAGAGTTTAGTCATCAATTCACCAAATGCAATAACTTTTTCATTATGAGTTTGCAAGTACATCCCTGTTCATGCTTTGTAAGTTTAAACATAAATCGACAGACTTGAGAATGTCAGTAACACCATAAGCTGTTCATGAACCGCCTAAACCTTACCCTTCAAAATGATGATCTCTCCCAATTAAATTTACCAAGACTTGTAATTAATTTTCTAAATTTTGAGGCAGACCTGTTCTATTCACTATGATTGCCCCATTAGTTAAAGAGTGACTGTTTTACCCTCAAGCCCTGGACAAACATTTTTGAAATGTCCATGCTTCAATTTATGAGACAACCTCTGTTTTCCTCTAGCTCCCTGGTTGGAATAAGTTCTTTTGCAATTGCGGCGTCTTAAGTAACCTGAAACTATATAGATATAGTATTAAAAGGTGATACCTCTCCCATAGTGATACGATGGTAAGAAATCACATGAGAGAAAATAGCTTTCTTTAATGACAATTTACGTGGCATAAAAGACAAAAGGAAGCCAAATGGCAAGACAGTTACTGAAGTGGGAGCTCGATGTACACAGTCTGCCATTTTCGTCGCTGCGCTAGAAGGGTTTTCACGATCGGATCACATTATCTCTAATCTGTTCTGGCTTCCCAGTGTGCCGGGCAATGTTCCAAGGCTTTATACTCTTTCTCCATGTGCAGGCCCTTACTTAGGTAAATCATGCCATCCCAAACAAGGCAAAGAGAGGATTAAATTTCATGCACGCAGAAATAGTACAATGCCCATTTTCGTAGTTGTCCCTTTCTGTCTTCTAATGCTTTCCTAGCAGTTCTAAATGCTGAACCTCTGTGTGCTAAATCTGGCTCAGCTGTGCATGTAGAAAGAAAAGAAAAAAAACAGATTTAAAATATTTGCATACAGCACAGTGACATTAAACTTATATTTTGATTACAACCTCCTAATCAAATATTTCTTTCAGATTCTTCATATGTCTATAATTCACCAGACCCAGCAGGAAAAGGCGTGATTTTCTATACTCAAGGCACAATATAGTAAATATAATAAACAGGCTTTATCTACAGTTTGTTTTTCTTTCCAGTAAAAGCCTTACACAGCAGTCACGTATGTTAAAAAAGAAGTCAAGACCTAAATCATAAGAAGCATTTTCATCTTTAAGCTCTTCTGAAATCTTTTCAAAACACACTATTAGTACCTCATTTCCCACCCTGAATCTGCAGTGGGTATTCAGAATTCGATTGCTGGGGATGAGAGACCTAAAAAGAAATGTCACCCAGGAAAAGTCCTAGATATTATAGCATTACCAAATTCTAATGGAGCTTTTCACGTTGGTCACCATCCCATCTTCTCTCATAAGTGGGCAGGCTTGGATTTTAACTCCTTAGATGATTTATTTGATGATTCAGGACGCTGGACATTCTCATTCCTGAACTCAGGGTTCTCTATTTCTTCCTCTTCCTTTTCTATCTTCAGTTACTGTAAGGTCAGATTTCAGAATAGGTGGAGTTTCTTTTTCTTTGTCTCTTTCCCTCTTTGTTCTCTTCATCCTCCTATTACACTTTCCATATTTTGCTCTTTCTTTAACAAAACAGTTTCCACTTTATATGCTGCTTTATGCAAATCTGCCCTACAAAAAGATTCTGTGTGGCAGAGCAGTGTCTCACACAATTGTTCCCCAGCTTGGAACGCCATCCTCAGAACAAAATGGCCAGTTTTTTTCAAATTGTACACTGCTGCACTTTGTCAGACCATACAATGAGAAACAAAATACTAAAAGGACCAGAAGAGCAAAAGAGTGAGAGATCATTAACCAAAATACCAAAGCCTAATATACTAACCAAAAAGTTGTCTTGTAAGAAATCATAACTCTAAAACACCCCAAAAAAAAAAATCGAGAAACTTGGATGGCAGCAGACTCAAATCGCAGACTTAAATACTGCCCAGATAATGATGTCACAGGGCAGGCTGACAATGACAACACAACTGTAGTAACATGGTAGAATTCAAAATGGCAGCATTTACACCTAACAACAATCCACAAAAAACTACTGTGATGGTGTTACAAAAATAATACTAATAAATAACAATTCAATTCAATTGAAACAGGCTTGGAGCACTGTGACAAGTTCACAAGTAAAATAACTTTACAAACTTTAAAATTACATAATGAATACACATAAGGATACATATTAGGCAGAACGACAGGTGCTGAGCAGGCTCCTGTCAATCATGGAGAATACACTGCATCCACTGAACAGGATCATCTCCAGACAGAGGAGCAGCTTCAGTGACAGACTGCTGTCACCATCCTGCTCCACTGGCAGACTGAGGAGATCGTTCCTCCCCCACACTATGCGACTCTTCAGTTCCACCCGGGGGGAGTGGGGGTGGGTGGGTAAACGGTAACATTATGCAAAATTATTGACTCCACCTTGCACTTTTTAACTTACACTGTGTTTTTATCACTCTTTAATTAATATTGTTTTTATCAGTATGTTGCTTCTGGAGTATGTGAATTTCCCCTTGGGGATTAATAAAGTATCTATCTATCTATCTATCTATCTATCTATCTATCTATCTATCTATCTATCTATCTATCTATCTATCTATCTATCTATCTATCTATCTATCTATCTATCTATCTATCTATCTATCTATCTATCTATCTATCTATCTATCTATCTAGTTTAAACACAAAGTTAAAGCCAAAATGAAAAGTACAAAATAAATAACTGAAATGAATTGTACATAATTCAAAACCTCAAAAATCATAGCAGTACATAAACTTGACATTACTCTCAGGAGGTATTTCACTGTAGGTTCCTCCTCAAGACCTTTCAGTCAGTTCTGGTCTTTCAAAGCTTCTGGCCCCTTTTCTTCACATGTTCTGGGACTGACCCTCAGTCTTTACATTATTGATCTTTTGTCTCCAAAGCTCTTGCCTCTTCTGGTGACTAATATTCTTCTTCTTCCACTTATCTTACTTCTTCCACATTTCTCCTCTATCACCCTCCATTTACCTCCAGCAAAGAATTTTATCACTAGGTACCACTGCAGGTAACCTTGCTTTGGCTTCTCACTGATGTCTAATTCTCTTTGTTACCTCCTAAAAATCCCCCAGTCATAATCAAATGTTGTGCTATGAAAATTAATTGCATTACTGTGACCAACAATAAAATATGGTTGTCAGCATTAGATGTGACCAGATGTACTAATGTCCTCTGGATCTCCTTTAGGTTGCTGCCCATGGAAACACTTGGTTAGTTAACAGAGAAATCATATAGGCGACTTCGCACCTGCTAGTCACTAAAGAACGTCAGTAGGTTGGGGTTTGAAAAGTATTGAATAGAATCTTTTCCCAGATGATGAGAAAGACCATCATAGCATGCGAGTGGTGAAATTATGGGCTCCAATGTTTGAAGCACCCGAGCACCAGTTGCAGCTATCAGGGCAAAACTTTGTAGATGTCTAATACACATTTGTAATTTACACATGTAATTAATGTAATGTTCTATAATTTAGGAGACATATGCTCCCTGAAAAACTGGTTATTTAATTTTGTAGTTACTGTATACTGCCTGGATAAAAAAAATGGCAGTCTTGCCCTAAGAAGGGCAGGTGAAAGTTAGAAAAGGAGACAACTCAAGAGGAGAATCTGAAAGAAAGTCAAAAACTAGATGAGGTTTGTTACCAAAAAGAATCCCAAAGTTTAAAAGATATGTCAGGGTCTGGGCCAAAGTTAGCTATGTTATATTATATCTGCAAAAACAAGTAAAGCATAAATCATAGTGACATGCTATTTATTCATTATATTTGCTGCATACTGCCGGTATCAATGTTAATCAATATTAATATCTTTTTATAGAATTTAAGAAGTGCATCTGGTGGCCTCGTCAAACGCCGCATGACACTGGGTGACTTGATTAAGGTAAGTTTGGTTATAAAGAGTCACATTATTGGCCTGTTGTGAGCTTTAGTGGGGACATTGCAAGAATTGTTCCTGACGGAATGGAAGTTCTTGCCTGTCTGCATTGATCAAAAAATATGATGTGAAACTTAACAGTGGAGAACCCTTTATGTTGACATTATTTATTTGTAATTAATTGTAATATTCAAATTGATAAGCTTTTACATAGAGTGACGCTAATGGCCTCACTTGCATCTATAAGTTGGTCTGCAGACTAACCAGCTTTAGATATTTATTGGATGGATTTTACCTTCACTGTCTGCTTTTGATTTCATGGGATATTTATTTAACGATCGATTCTGCACTGCACTTTAATTTGGAACACTGTTTTTTGATTGCTCTAATAAAAACACTATTACACTTTTTACCTACCCCTTGCCTGGATGTACAGTATGTGTCTGCATCTGCTTGGCTCATCTTGGTTATGGTACAGATGGTGGTTGGTTCAAGAGGCTCCTGGACATGACAGAAGCATGGGCCCAGCCCTCTGTGTCACAATATGGCAGTAATGGTTTTCCCACTTGTGTTGTTTTTGAGCCTGAATTTAATTTTTCACTTTTTTCTCTGTAAATAATGTTCACTACAAGAACTGTGCAGTCTTTTAACTGAACTGTTTTGTAAATTTAAAATTTTTTTCTCAAAATCTGTCATTGACTTGTACTTATACCTTTCGTCCTAGTCAGTTCCATCTGCTAACAGACCATTTGATCCACAGTTGATTTATAACATACAAGTAAGCAAAATGCTAGATGGTGTTCTTCTTTAATTTCCTCCCCCCTCAAATCTTGTGAATACTGTAGAATGAGTGTTACTTGTCAACACAGCAGTATGCATTGGAGCAGTGGAAATAATCACATGGGAGAAAGGGTCAGGAATGGAGTCGAGAACAATATCTGGATATTTACCTTTACAGATTATCCATTTTGTTGTTGCTGGGACAAAATTTCTTGGCTTAAAAAGCTGCTGCCAGACATTCTAAATATCAACTTCTTCTTGAATGGGCCTCTCCTTGAAATGTAGCTTGTGTGCCTTTTCTGATAAAGGGATCAATCACAGACCAAGTGACATCCCAGAGATTGCTCTCCAAAGTACCATCTAAATACCCAAAATCAAACAAAGAGTCATAACTCAATTATTGGCAGCCTTGGTGGACAAAGTTTTGCTCCAGTAGTCAACCAAAAATAATGGGCTTAGGTGCCCCCAAGAAAGCAATGGCAAGACGTCTGTTCCTTCCTTTAAAACATTCACACACAACAAGTCTCAGCTGTATTCTATCAAGCTCACTGCTTTGCCTGGCCATAACTCTGCTCCATAAAGCAGGACTCATTGCCTACAGGGTGTGGTTGTAACAAATGCTGGAGTGATCAGAATGCATGACCAAGGAGACAAATGAGAAGAGCTCCTGAACAAAGAAATAAAAGCACACTGGAGATACTTCCACATGCCAACCAGAAAAGGAACAAAGTATTGTATACTCTAAATCATAACTACACCTGTTTTGATTCCAAGAACTCAGTACTTGGAATAAAGCCAGCTAATGTATTATAGTTTTAGTATCACTCTAACTAAAAAGTAATAACTGTGAAGGAAAAGTTCTTAATTGTTTCTCATCTTAAATCCAGCAAGAAAGCTCAGAGCTGCATTTCATACATGCACATCCTCACACAGAGAAACTGCATATGCAGGAGGGTAAGCCAGTATGGAAGAGCTGTGAAAAAATGAACAACATGATGCAGGCACTATAAGTTTAATAACTAGCTAAAGAACCAATTCATTTTGACCAGATGAATTGATGGATCAGAATTCATAAGTTATGTGCCTTTTTCTATAGGAGAGAAAAAGTTCAAGCTAAGTTGTTATATTTTTCTGTTCTGTGTTGTTCAATATTGTCCGTTGTCTATACAACATTTATCTATATACATACATATCTATATATACACTTGCATATATCCACCTTCTGTTATGAATACATTTTATTATTTGGTTTATTGCTACAAGTGTGTTTGAGTTATTTGTTGAAAAACAATCTATCACCATGTCCTGATCACAGCAGAGAAAGTGAAAGTGTTTAGTGTAGATTTTGACTGATTTATTAACCTTGTTTATAAATTGTATTGTGCTCTTCAAATTTCTCATCTCCAGGCTGTGGGTGGCTGTCTTGTTAAATGTTTTCATTAAAAACTGGCTTTGCCAAAGCAAAACTGATAAATAACTGATTGAGTAATATCTATTTATTCTTCTTCTCACACTATACAGCATTTCATATATTCATGCCATTGACTAAACTTATTTTGTACCATTGTGCTTCCTGCCAGGAACAAGGACTAACATGTGAAAAGCAAGAGCTGCGTCAGTCATTCATTGAGGTAGGTGTATCAGCTTTTTATTTTCTTTACATAGAAAATGCACATACACATTAGATTTACATGCATTCTTAAACAGTTTGTGTTGCACATGGTGGCTTTGTCCATTATAACTGACTGTGGACCCCCTCACAGGCTCATTTTTCCCATGGATGCTGCTTCCATTGCTCACTTCCATTGTCAACTGGGCCCAGTTCATCAATTATTTAATGGACAGGTAGTGCTGGGCTCCACTTTTGTTAATCAATTTTCCAGTCTGTTTAAACAAATCTGTGTGTTTTCGTGTATTCATTATGTAATTAGAGTTTTACATCTACCTGTGAACTTGTCGCAGAGCTCTGCGCCTGCACTCAGTGAACTCTTGTACATACACTGCACATCTAATCAACCATTCATTTTCTGATTACACATTTTCACTTACAGGTCCATGGGTGAAGTATAAATTTGAAAAAAAAATTTAAATCCTCTTGTATAATATTCTTTGTTAAATTGTTCTGGTATTGAGAATGTATGAAAAATTTAAAATACATTCAAATTTTTTTTTCTCAAGCCGGTTAAAGCTATTTTACTTTTATAATTCTTCTTTTAATAAAATTCTTTGATCTTCTTTTTCAGGAAAACCTACCTCTATTTAGTGAATGAAGGCTGTCGGGTTATTTGGATCATATTCCACAAGATATGGCTATCTATGCTGTTGATCAACATCTCTACTTCTCCAAGAAAATTACTAATTTTTGGATATTTCTGGATATCCCTATGACAGTCCAGGTTGACTCCACACTCCAAGGTTGTTTCTGGGAGCCACTTGAACCCAGAACTGTTATTAGCAAACCCAAGGATGAGCCAGGCAAATGAGGACACACACATTTAGCAAGAGGTGGTGCAAAGCATTTTGGTACCTTTATTTACAACAGTGTCTACAAAACTTGACATCTCCTCTACTTACGCCAAATGGGATCCTGCACCCAGAACAGAAATCCTTTCGATAGACACAGCCAACCTTTTAACTGGGTCCGGGTCCCTGCTGCTGTCGCAGGCTCCCAGTACCGAGCCTCAGTCCTCTAACTCCCACTGCCACTCCTTGGTCTTTCAAAGGAGCTGTCCTGAACAACGGGTCACTCCATCTACCTAAAGATGTTCAGCTGAAGAGACCCTCTTCAGCCCCCTCGAGTGTTGGCCATACGCTCCTCCTTAAGGCTCTCTACCGGGCTCTCTGCTTCCTCGTTACTGAATGCTGGCATCTCCCATTCCAGCCATCTCTGACATACTTTTCTTTAACCTTCAATGGTCAGTCAGTCTGTCTTTCTTTCTTCTCCATTTATAGAACTAATTGGATACAGGTGCTGTTCTTCACTTGCTCCATGGTGTGAATGAAGCACTTGACTGACCCGATCGCATTTGCATGTAAATGCCTGATCAGCCAAGCACCCCAATCAACCTCGGAATGGCACCTGACTGGGGTCAATTTGGAACCAAACAAACCTCTCTCATCACAATCCCATATTAAAAAATTCAGCCAGCTATGGTATAGTGCAATTAATGCCCAAACAAGCACATAAGCCAGAGTGGGCATTGATCACACAACGTGAGCAGAATCGGATCTTGAGGTAGCAAATGCAGGAAAGACGTAGAGGAATCCAGTCCTGTAGTGAAAGAAGAGACTCAGACAACACACTTAACACAAGAAAGCATCTGAGCTACCAGCCTGGTCAGCATTGAGGACGACTCACTTTTACTTCAGTCTTCAGAAACAGCAGCTCATTTTTCTTCTACTATCTGAACAATGTCTATGCAAATTTTTATCAATGTGAATTTTCAAAAAGCAGAATTTCTGAAGAGTAAAACATTGTGTGTATTTGCATAGACTATTTGTTTTCTGGTTTAATTATGCAGAAGTGAATATGTTAGACAGAATATATCGTGAGTAAAAGTAGCCATTTGTGTTTCAAAATGAAACGAAGTAAAAGTGAAAGTAAACAGAAAATTTTATTCAAGCAAATTAGAAACATTCACAAATCATACATATCTGTAAGTACAGTCCAGAACTGGACAAAACAGGATATGTGAAAGATAAAAGTTTAGAATCTGACAAAACAGTCGGAATACCAAAACGTTTTAAAGGGAAGGCACTTGCAAAAAGTTTTTAATTCATATCCATAAATTCGGGCACAGGACACATGGTGCTGGCTTATAATAACATTATATTGATGTTGATATCCTGCAACACCACTTCCAAAGCAATGGGCACCAAGTCAAGCCCCCTAGCAAGAGCAATGCCACTGAATACACAAAATGGTGGTGCCCACTAGGAAAATGTGACATTACAGAAATTACAAAACGTGTACCTGAAGAACACAATGAAAGTGAAATTAAATTCTATGAAATTTAGAAATTCACTTTGTGGAGAACCCACAAATTTATTAAACCTTAGGAAAATGACTGTGCCACCTATTTATTTATTCATTATTAGCACTAACAGGGTGCAAGGCAGGAACAAACCCTGGACTAGATGCCAGTCCATTGCAGGGAGAAGACACTCACACACCCACTAAACACACACTAGAGCCGATTTACTGTTGTCACCTCACCTAACCTGCGCGTCTTCAGACAGTTTCAGGAAACTGGAGCACCTGAGGGAACCCATGTAGACACAGGAAGAACATGAAATCCCTACAGAAAGGTCTCGGGACGTGAACTCTGGTCACTTTACTCCTTTCAGCAGTGCCACTGTGCCACCCTAGTATTATATACAGGTAGTCCCCAGGTTACAAACACCGACCTACAACATACGAATGGGACTGCAGCTGCGACGCATGCGCCTCAGTAACTGCCGCTCCGTCATCTTCGGCCCGGGGACGCTGCAAGCGGTGGCTGGACAAAAGCTGGAGGGGTGCGATTTCGCTGCTTGCACAGTGTAGTGTCCGTCGGGTGGCTCCCGGCAGCAAGCGGTTTCACTGCCCGCCCCCCGCTGCAAGTGGTGACCCTGTTGTGGCTGAACAGAGGCCATTAAGGGTGAACGGGGAGGTGAGGGGTAGCATTGTAGTGTGCCTCGGATGGCTGCGTGTTTGATAGATAGATAGATAGATAGATAGATAGATAGATAGATAGATAGATAGATAGATAGATAGATAGATAGATAGATAGATAGATAGATAGATAGATAGATAGATAGATAGATAGATAGATAGATAGATACTTTATTAATCCCAAGGGGAAATTCGCATACTCCAGCAGCAGCATACTGATACAAAAACAATATTAAATTAAAGAGTAATAAAAATGCAAGTAACAAAGACAATAACTTTGAATAATGTTAACATTTAACCCCCCCCATACCCGGGGGTGGAATTGAAGAGTCGCATAGTTTGAGGGAGGAATGATCTCCTCAGTCTGTCAGTGGAGCAGGACAGTGACAGCAGTCTGTCGCTGAATGTTGAATGGGGGCAGTGGTGCAGCGGACACTGCAGGCAGTATACTGTAGTGGAGGTGACTGCGAGGTGGGCTGGTGATGAACCGCCCCTCGCTGCCCCGATTCATTCTCAATAGCAAGCCTGCTTGTACTGTTATGCACATAGCAGGAAGTTGTCTCTTGTTAGTACAGCATGGTCCAGATCTAATTCTGCAGATCCAGATCGTCTGGATGACTTTGATTTATGCGGGGACGATTCCAGTTCAGCGCGAAGACAATTCTTCGTGTAGTCAGTTCACACACTTCTCGATAGTCCGGAATTTTTCGGGTGATTTTTCTATGTAATAAACTGAATAAGTTACAATGTAATGGAGATTGCATAATTAGATCTGGACCACCCTATACATCAGACGTGTTGACGGCTGGTGCTTAATCTGCTGTGTTAGCGTGTACAGTGCTGTACAGAAGAGCTCATCTTAACCTTTTGTTTTCACCCTTCAAGAATGTCTCTGAAACACAAATCTGATGCAAGTGCTGGTGCTACAGTAAAGAAGAGAAAAACCATCACCATTGAAAATAAAGTAGAAATAATAAAAAGGTCAGAGAGGGGTGAAACTCCATCATTCATTGGCAGAGCACTTGGTTACAGTCGGTCAACAATAACATTTATTAAAGTAATGTACCTGTTCCGACTTACATACAAATTCAACTTAAGTACAAACCTACAGTCCCTATCTCGTACGTAACCCGGGGACTGCCTGTATAATTATAGTAATAACAGTACCTTAATTCTACATAAATGAGCCTCTAAGCTTTCAAAGCTAAGATAATCAATTCTCTAATAATTGGAATGATAGTTTTTTCATTGTTTTCTCCTTTCTAAGAATCTGTAGATATGAAACTTTTTTATACATATAATTCTTCCAAAAATTATATAGTATATGAAGAGCCATACATGGAATTTCTCAGGTATAATATGTGTTGTTTAATTCAACTACTTATCCATTATTTGTTGTCCTCCCACTTAGTGTACTCTTAGAGGCTGTTAGAGTTTTGAAACAGGCCACATACCTGACTCAAAATGGCTGCCGAGATAGAGTTGTCTACATCATGGTCTTCTCTTCAAGGCCAGATAATGAGAGAGAGAGAAAAAGGCAAGATGACCAACTTTATACCATTCTTACAAGCCAGTAAGGTGTTGTGGTACAAAATGACCTCCAATTCAAAACCAATCATAAACAGCCATACTTCAGGTCAATACAGTTAGTTTACCAGTCCCTTCCTGGGCCATTTACCAATGAAAGCACTCAGGTACAACTTGTCCCCCAGTTTCTTTGTTTAGACAGGTTATGGCCTTCCTGTAGTGGATGACTTATAGGCTCATGTACGTCCAAACACAGTCACCCTTGGCAAACTGGTTTGATAAAACATTCCATCCTCCCCCACCATAAAATTCATATTCTGAGTCAATCCCAAAGACTGGGGAGTGAGTGAGTGATGGGTGAGCACCATTTTTCTCATCAGTAAAGTAAAACCTGCTTCATGTAACACAATCCAATACTACATTAGCTGTGTCTAGTTACAAATAAAGACATAAAAACATTTATCAATGTACAATAAACTGTATGCTAGATATCACTCCACCTCAGGCAGATCGACAGACAGATCTTTACCTTTTAATACAGAAGTATTCATTTTGCTCAACTGTGCCAGTCCCAGAAATGAACTGATACCAATTTTTACTGGTTAAAGAATGTGATGTCCAAAAAATCAAACTAATTTTATTTGTTATTAGCATATACTTCCATTTATGACACAGATTCTGTTCAATTTGACATCTAAATCTCTTCAGTGAATGAGTCTCTATTCTATACAATTAAATTACATTTTAAATGTATGCTCTCATTTTTTAGTCCAAATTGTACATGTAAGCCAGAAATCGGTAGAAATATTCAGGTAGATAAAAGTCATACCATTTAATCCAGTTACAAGTCACACAGGGAAAATCGAATGCAAGGCAAGAATTGCGTGATTCACACAATCAACCCTAACAAAATGACAATCCGGGTAAACCAGGCCACCCTATGCTTAACAATTTTTTTCAGCTCATCCTGAGGAATTCCCAGATGTAGTCCATCCCACAAATCCCAGGTCTGCCCCTCAGTCTTCTTCAAGTGGCCTTGCCCTGTGAGAAGTTTCTAGGCACATACTTACCCAAACCACCTAAAATAGTTCATCTCAAATTGAAGAACGAATAGTTCTATCCCAAAGTCCTCACACATTACCAACCTCCTTACCCTATAAGAGAGAGTGGCCCAATAACTTTGGGCAGGAACATCATTTTTTCCCATTTGCACTTGCAATCTATTTTTTTAGCTCGCTACCAAGGCCTTAAGAACAAAGGTAAGGATGAAAATGAAGACAGACTCATTGACTGAAAACTTCATACAAGGTCTTACCTCACGTCTCCACCAGTCTAGTACAATGTCTGCATAACTGCTACCATAGCACCAATTTGTTTCTCAGTCTCTCAATATCCACTTCTCTAACTCATGAACAAGACCTCAAGGTACTCTTCCACTTGGAGCAGAGGCTCATCTTTTACCTGCAGACACAGCCAAATGGAATCCACATTACTCCTTCTGAGTCTGAGGTTCAGCTCTATGAGAGCATCTCCATTCCAGGATCTCAGCACACACTTTTCAAGGGAGGCTGAAAAGCTTGATAACTGACACACACATACACTTACTTCTTTTTTGGAGAAAGGAGGCCATCCCAGTCTAGTAGTTCTGAGAATCTGATTCTGCCTTCCACACAAGACTGAAGCAAAATACCCACAGAGCTTTTAACATGCAGTCAGATTTCATCTACCGTGTGGTAGTTTTAAATAACAGATTATCAGCCTTGTGTTAAATGTTGATATTAAAAGACTTTTGGGTCTCAGTAACTAAGGGCTGGACTGTCTCAAGGAATTTTGTTTGATATCAGATATCATGATTATGCTACTTTTGTATTAACACACTTTGCACTTTGTTTTAACCTGAAATAATGCCATGAAGTTATTTTGAAGAATCGTTCGCTGGAGAGATCAGCTTGATAAAGCAGGAGCACCAGGTGCCTGTCCTTTAGGACTGTTTGTGTCAATCATGATTCACAGGGAGGAAGGTGTATTTGAATTGAAGGACTTCTCAAGAAAAAAATATAAAAATACTTTTGCAGTTGATTATATGAGAGACTCCTACAAAGATACTAAGGCACTAAAGCGGAAGAACTGCTTACTGACTCTTTACACTAAACAAACTCCACCTATTATTGTACCCTGAGGCACAAAGCAAAACTTTAAATAAATAAAGACAACACCTCTGGATCAGAGAAAAAGCTGATTGGATACAACGTTCCAGAAGAACAAAGTCGACTAAATAAAAGAAGGATCATCATAACATTTTCAATTTATAACTTCATGCTAGTAATAAATAAAACAAAGTAAGAAATTTCCTAGCTGATACCTGCTGAACACTGCTTGCTAAACACACATCAGTAAAATGAAGAAATGTAAGTTACTGCTAAAAGAAATATATATGTTTTGTCTTTTTTTAATTATTTTTTTTATCTTCCTTGCTCTGGGTTTTAAATATGTACACCTTATGTTCATGGATGCTTAATTTAACACAGAAGTGTAACTGAGTGATATGTGATATGAAATTCTGGTAGACACTGCATAGAGTGTGTGACTGAAAACCTACCTCTAAATAACAGAGATAATGAATGCTCAAAGAAATTGTGGAGAAAAATAAATGTATTAAGTACAATATACAAAACATGTTATTTGAATGTCATATTTGTTCCAGTGGTATGTAACAGAAATTGTCATAGTCATGTACTGTTACACACCACGTAGCGTAAAGATGTTAGAAATAAAAACATTCCAGGAAGTTATAATTCAGTGTCTTGCAACAAAAAGTTAGTTTTTTCACTTGTTGCATTGTTTTTAAGTTGTTATTAATAGATTGTATGTAAACAGACATGCATAGAATTTGTCATGTTAAACATGTATGCATTAATTTAACTAGTTAACTAGTCGTTAAGTAGTTTGTGGTCCTACTCTACTCTATAGAGCTGATAAACGTCCTCTTCAGGCATCAGGCTTCATAGGCTCCAGCTGTTTCTTGGCAGAATTATATGTAAAAAATAAAACATTATCTTCATATCCACTGCTTCTTAGAAAGTAGAGAAATGTGTAAAAAAGTGTTTTCCATGGTTAGAGAACTGCTTGGCTTTGCTTCAGAAGCTTAGAGGCTTATTAATGTAGTATTAAGTTACTGTTATTACAGCAAATTCTGCATATGTAAAGTTAGCATTACTGCTAATAATAAAGACATTCATACTAATATCAGATGGTACATTGGTTGCCATGAATTGAAGCTCTTTGTGAATTTTTCTAAGTGTAATAAATCTTTCTTGTTGACTGGTTGAATTTTTTTCTGAGTTTTTGAATCTTGGAGAATTTACTTTCACTTTCGTTTTTTTAATATCCTCTTATTCTTGTGTTTATTGTTTTATTGTTGTGTTTTGTAATTCCTATGAAATCTTGTTTTTATAGACTCCATGATGCATCAGCCATCATTAGGCAGCATGATCTCAGAAGTTACATTTGTTGGGGGTGGGGGTTTATATGTTTTCGATCCTATTTTTGTAAAACTTGATTCATTTGTATGGAATGTTGTGTGATTTAAATAAAATCAAAAAAAAAAAAGACATCACTTTGCATGACCTTATGTAAGCTGTTCATCACATGTGTGTCTGTGTCTACGTTTGTGGATACCAATCACGAACTTTTCTTCTGATCTCTTGCACAGACTGTAGACTTTGACTTTATGATCATGTACTGGGCTTCATTATGTTAGTTTGGCTCACCAGTTTGATGTCTTGCTGGTTCTTTTGACTTGTTTTCTTCTTCTAATCTCTAGATGTGCTCAATGTTGTTATCTATTCATTCTGTGGCAGTACGCTGACTGACAAGTGCCACTGTCAGTCAGTCAGTCAGTCAGTCAGTCAGTCAGTCATTCTCCAACCTGCTATATCCTAACACAGGGTCACAGGGTTCTGCTGGAGCCAATCCCAGCCAGCACAGGGCAAAGGCAGGAACAAACCCTGGGCAGGGTGCCAACCCACCGCATGGCACACACACAACCACACACCAAGCACACACTTGGGACAATTTAGGATTGCCAATGCACCTAACCTGCATGTCTTTGGACTGTGAGAGGAAACCCACGCAGACACGGGGAGAACATGCAAACTCCACGCAGGGAGCACCCGGGAAGCGAACCCAGGTCTCCTTACTGCGAGGCAGCAGCACTACCACTGCACCACCGTGCTGCCCTGCCACTATCAGTGTATTCAAAACATTTTTATGCAATTCTTCATGACACCATTGTGTGTGACACTGGTGAAGGCTCTGGATGTGGAGTTGTCCTGTCCTCTTCAACACTGTGTGGAGATCAAGGACCAGCTGTGGCATGCTATTCGGTTCCTGTACCACAGCAGCAAAATCTTGGTTTGCATTGCTGGCAATAAGTCAGACTCTTTTCTAGCAGGTGTGAGACTCCACCAGGGCTGTCCTTTATCAATGATTCTGTTCATAATTTTTATGGGCAGAATTTCTAGGTGCAGCCAAGGAGTAGAAGGTGTCCAGTTCGGTGGCCACAGGATGGCATCTCTGCTTGTGGTCCTGTTGGCTTCATCAGGCTGTAACCTAAGACCCACAATTGAGTGGTTTGCAGCTGTGTGTGAAGTGGGTGGGATGAGGATCAGCACCTCCAAGTCTAACATTATGGTTTTAAGATGGGAAAGGTTGGAGTGCCCTTTCCAGGTTGGGGATAGGGTGCTGCCTACAGAGAAGGAGTTTAAGTATCTCATGATCTTGTTGATGACTGAAAGAAGAAAGTAGCAGGAGATCTACAGGAGGATCTGAGCAACATTCAAGGTCATGTAGACATTGTACCAGTCAGTCATGGTGAAGAGGAAGCTAAGCAAAAAGGTGAGGCTCTTGATTTGCTGGTTGAGAAATGTTTCAACCCTGATCTATGATCACGAGTTTTGGGTAATGACTGAAAGAACTAGATTGTAGATTCAAGCAGAAGAATTGAGTTTTCTTCACAGGGCACCTGGGATCAGTGATAGGATGGGAATCACAGACATTTGGGAGGAGCTCAAAATAGAACTACTGCTCATCTGCCACCAACAGGAGACAGTTGAGGTGATTTGGGCATTTGATTAGGGTTTGGAGGAGACCTTGGGGCAATCTCAGGACACACTGGAGAGATTATATCTTTCAGCAGGATTGGGATCACCCAGAGAAGGCTGAAGAGGTGGCAGGGAAAGGGGATGTCTGGACATCATTGCTTAGACTGCTGACCCCCCAACACAGACCTGGATAAGCAGCAGAAAATAGATGGATAGATGGAATGTAGTGAAATGGTTAATACCAATGCTTTAGCTTTCTAGGGCTGTGGGTACAAACCCTGACCCAGCATTAGTCCATGTGGCTATCATACTCACCGTGTCCACGTTGTGTTTCTCACTTTCCTTGAATATGTATACGACCTGCACATTCACCTGACTGGTGTGCTCTAAAAGTAAACTGGCACCTGAACTATACAATATAATAGCAGATTGGGAAACTGGATATATTATAGTAATATAAAAAATAAATATGGATTTTGAAATAACATAAATGAGGTGTACTATTTAAGTGTAAACATTACAAAGTCTTTTATTAGTCTCCATAATTCTCACAGTTCCACTCAAAAGTTGACTATATGGGTATTCACAGCCAGTGTTCTTTTTAAATTGATTCCATTCTAAAGATAAATTTACCTTAATTATTCTAATCATCACTAGTTACATTTTTTCATTTCAATTCATTGTTCTGGATGTATTGACAGCATCTGGCACAGCTGGACACCAGTTCATTGTATACACACTGAAACTAACACCCAAACTCACTTCCACTGGACTCTCTAAACTTGACAATGCTACTTCTACTGTCTCTTACTGTTTTCAACTTGATAATGTCTGGGGTGAAAAAATGAGATATTTACAGTTTGTTAAATAAGACTTGTAATTTTGAAATTGTGTGAAGAATATAGGATTATTTGGATACGATGCAGCTTTTAAATAGATACATTGTGTAAACAGGATTAAAAAGCTCATAAGGGAAAGCTAACATTCTTTAATTAAGTATTGAAACAGGAGTTTAACAGGCAAGTGACTTCTTTGGGCAGAAGATTTGGTCAGCGAGCACATGACAACAAGAATAAGTACATGTTTTTAAAAAGGAATAGGACATTGGGAAGTATACAAATTAAAGAGCAAATACTAAAAGAGTCTTATAACTGTTAAATTGTACAAGATTTAAGCTCAGATAAATTAACCAGTGTGTACAGTATATGTTTGTAAGAAGGCTTGAAATAAGGGCTTTGGACCTTTTTGTCAACATGTTATAGTATTTAGCTAATAGCAGCTTCATTGACAAGTACTGTAGCAGGACCATTGGAAATTATCAGTTGATCCAACTAGGACTAAATCTTGCATGATCAGTCACCAAGGCACTGTATAAAATAGACAATTTGGACATTTTCCCTCAGGTTAGCTCCCAGTGTTCACAGACATCACAACTGACTTAAGGAGAAATGTGACCAGTGTCCTCATAATGTGACTGGTGTCATTTGATTTTAATGTTATATATAACTAGCTACAGTGCATATATTATGTTTCTGGGACGTTCCACACATTTAAACTACTGGCCTGTATTGTGTTACAAAGCACTAACGGTTGTACCCATCTAAGACCAGTTGAAATTCAAGTAATCAATGTAGACCTCAGTGAACCATCTATGGGAATGTATTTTGTAATGCATGTAGTAATACAATACATTGCATTTTTCATTCCAACAGATGGCACATCACAAACATACCACAGCTCTTATGAATCACATATCAAATGGCACATAAGAGAGGCAGATACTCTGATACACAAACACTTTTCCTATTATTAAGTTGTTAAATAAACCAAAGGACTTTAGCATTTTCTAAAGTTTTGGCTATTAATAGTATAAATATAAGGAATATATGTAAGATAATTAATTTTATCTTCAAGTTACCCTGTTGATTGTTTCTGGCAAAATGTGAATTTAATAAAAGACTTGAAAAACATTACAATGAATGTTCTTCTTTAACAGGATATAATTGACATAAGAGATGCAACAGAGAAAAGTAGAGCTTTTTATGAGTACTTACAGTGGTTTGAAAATAAAATAATAAAGAAGATGCGTCCCTTCTTGGAAATAATATTCAAAGATGTCATCATTCGGCGTTACCCAACATTAAGACAACTTAAGGACAAACTTTTGAAAGGTACTTTTATTGTTTTACATGCATCTATTTTTTTGTAGAGTTTGTTTATAAATTTTATCTATTGTTATGCAGACCCCCGTGACCCTGTAGTTAGGATATAGCGGGTTGGATCTATTGTTATCTTGACTTTAAGTTATTTCTAAACACAATATGCAAGCTTTCGAGGCAACTCAGGCCCCTACATCTTGCCTGAAGAAGGGGCCCGAGTTGCCTCGAAAGCTTGCATATTGTAATCTTTTTAGTTAGCCAATAAAAGGTGTCATTTTGCTTGGATTTTCTCTACATTCATAATGGCTAACACAGTACAACACCCTAGTACTTCTAAACACAACGAAGGAATCACTGTGGTCTCTAAAAGACAACCCCTACTGTTTCAGTCAGAACCTACATGCAGTGTATTTAACACGGGGTGAAGACTCAGGGCGGGACAGCAACAATTACATCCGTCTTGAATGGCGTAGAAGATGTAAAGAGCTTTTCAGGATCTAGTGCCTGGCCAGTCCACCTCGGTATAGAGCCACTGTGACCCTCACCAAGTAAAGTAGACTGAAAATGAAAAATAAAAGGGTTAATTTTTAATTAATTTTTGACTTTCAAATGTGTGAAAATGATTAATTTTCTCACAAATGCAAACTGTGTACTTAGCCAAAATGAATAAATATAATTGTCTTATAGTCCTATTGATTGTGTGATATTAATTTTTGGTGATAGGTGCATGCCTGAAGAATCAAATGCAGGAATTACAGAGGACATGCAGTTATCAGGTTGTGATGATACGGGTTCACTCCATGCTCAGCTTCTGAGAGCCCTTGAACCCAACACAGTCGGTAATGTCACCGATGAGCTTGGCAGTGAGGCATAACAATGAAGCAAGGGGATGGTGCAAAAAGTGCGAAGTGCTTTTATTTTAAAACCAACAATCAAGGTGTCCAAATAAATAGTGCAGTGCATTCACAAAAGTCTTCAAATAAATAATCCATAAAACAAGAGCTGAGTGGAGGTTAAAATACTATAGAAAAAAAGATCTTCAAAAAACGAGGTTAAAACGACAGGAAGCTGTCCTTTAAAAACACAAAGCCCGGTGTCTTCTTTTACCTGGCAGCTCCCCTGTTTCTCCCATCTGGGCCCCGCAACAGGAGAGTCGCCTTCTCAGCAGCTGACCTTCTTCTCACACGACTGATCTGGAGGCTTCCCGATCCCTGGCTTCGGTCTAGCACTCTCCAGATCAAGACTTGGCTTCCCTAACAACCAGGACGCTCACGCCAGGGAATTCACCACCCAAGCCTCCCGACTCCCACTGCCTTCTCTGCCTTACGCGGCCAGCCGTCCTTCTTCTGGTCAATCCCGCTCTCTACTAAATGCTCAGCGGGAGCGACCACTACAAACTGCCCTAGGTGTTGGCCAAACACCCCTGCTAGGGCTCTCTGTCCAGCTGCCTGCGAGCCTCCAAGTCTGCGCTCACTCTCTCACACGCACTGGCTTTCTCCTCCTGCTTCCTCTTCTCCTGCAACCTCCAGCTCTCTCCTTTTTTTTTCTTCCTCCTCTAGCTAGCCGCCTCATGGTTCTATATATTACCGGGACGTAATTCAGCTGTGGCAATCAACAGCTCCTGTGAACAATTATAGATGTGGACGGTTTTTCACCTGTGCACTTAGGTGAGAAATGGCCACATCACAAATTCCCCATGATCCGCTTCAGCCACACACTACCACACCCCCTCACTAAGCCGCGAGTGCGGCGATTATTTATTTTAAAAGTGGCTGCTTGACATGAACTGTGGACCAGCTATACCACACAGGTACAAAGCCATAAATTAATAAATGAACACCTAACTTGCCTTGTTTTGCACACTTGTCATAAATGACTATCGAGATACCAATGTGATATAAACAGAACTATGTTCTGTCTGGATTGTTGCTAAATATCAATTTATAGTCTTCAGTCCTCCTAAAACTCTTTTACTCCCACATGTGCTTGGGATGTGTAACAAAGCACTTACATAGGAACAAGTGGAATTACTGAGTATAGTTTTTGTTTTGCAGCTAACAAGGCAAGAAAGGGCAGTCAGAAATGTAGATAAGGAAATAGGCTGAGCTGAATTATACCATAATTACCAAATAAAATGAGTAAAGTAGAACCACAAACAAAGTGCAAAAGCAGAAGGAGCTAGCGAGAGATCTTTATCTGACTAGGCTGTTTTTCTCTAAACTAGCTCTAACTGTTACATGTACAAAGAGTTTAGTATTATTTAAAAATATCCAATATTCAAACATCAAGGATCAGCACACTGCAATCTTACATAAAAGATGCTATGACAGTAATACGTACCAACAATACCTGACCACAAGATGTGCAAGCAACAACTCGATGACCCAGATGGTCCAAAAGTTGATCTTACAGTATAGCACAGAATCATCACAGAGGACTCATCTCTGTGCGAAGCAATGTCTTCATCATCAGATGCAACCCTATGGAGCTGAGCTTTGACTTTAGATGTTGGCTCCAATATTGAGGCTTCACCAGCTCCAAGTTGTAAACGTATCTCAATTCCTTCCAGCTACTGTGAAGTACAGATGTTTAATGGCATCACTTGTAAGGAGCAGGGGACACAACCAGCAAGTAATACGGACTCGGGCTTTGCTGTCTGCTGATTTTTTATAAATGGCCTAATGAATTTGCTAAAAAATCAAGAAATGTGTCTTTATATTTTTATAAGCCCTAGCTTCATATAATCCCTCTGAGTTCAGATGGCTAAGCTAATAATGCATTAAAACATGACATACTGTATATTAAATAGCACAAGTACAATACAATACAATTTATTTTTGTATAGTCCAGAATCACACAAGAAGTGCCGCAATGGGCTTTAACAGGCCCTGCCTCTTGACAGCCCCCCAGTCTTGACTCTCTAAGAAGACAAGGAAAAACTCCCAAAAAACACTCTTGTAGGGAAAAAATGTAAGAAACCTTAGGAAAGGCAATTCAAAGAGGGACCCCTTTCCAGGTAGGTTGGCGTGCAGTGTGTGTCAAAAAGAAGGGGGTCAATACAATAAAATTCACAGAACAGAAAACAAGTAATCCTCATGTATAAGTATGGAGCAAAATTTAACAGTAGATGATATCACATAATATGATTTGGATTTGTTTAGAGTCCTGGACACCTCATCTATCAAGTTGCCTCCCCCATTTGGCCATTCCACAGCTGAGACAGCACTGGGCCAGCCAATCCGATGAAAGGACTCCTCTATCCCACAATTCCTGTGATCCTCCATCAGGGATGACTTTACCTTAGTCAGGCAAAACAACTTGGCAGGTGGGCCGTGGCACCAAGTGCCACATTTGAGTGAGGTGAGGGTTAGTATCAAATTATAACTATCATTTAACTTATGTTTTAGTGCTAATAACTAACAACAGAGATGCAGTCTGTACAGTTAATCAGCAGCTCTAGTCAGGGTGTGCTAAACTGAAGTAGTGAGTCTTCAGCCGGGATTAGAAAGCTGAGACCGAAAGGGCAGTAGTAGCAGGCAGACCATTCCACAGTTTAGGTGCCCTGTAACTAAAAGCTTGACCTCCCATTGTTATTTTATTAATCCTTAGAATCATAAGCAGACCGGCATCTTGAGATCTTAATGTGCGCTCTGGTTTGTAAATCATGATAAGTTCAGACAAGTAAGGCGGACCTCGGCCATTTAATGCTTTATATGTTAAAAGGAAGATTTTGAAATCTGCCCTAAACTTAACCGGGAGCCAGTGTAAGGATTTAAGAACTGGAGTTATGTGTTCGTATTTTCTTGTTCTTGTAATAATTCTTGCCGCAGCATTTTGGATTAGCTGGAGGCTGTATAAAGAACAATTTGAACATCCAGTGAACACCACATTGCAGTAGTCAATCCTACTAGAAATAATGCATGAATTAATTTCTCAGAATCCTGTTTATTTAGAAAGCTCCTTAATCTCCCAACATTTTTAAGATGGAAGAAACATGATTTGGATAACATTGTTATGTGCGCTTTACAGTTTTTCTCAGTTACTTTGGTGCATTTCTCACAACAGACTTAACATTTGCATAACAGCGAGTGCATTTCTCAAAACACTTAGTGCAAATGGCAAAACATCATGGATGACCAGCAAAAGCAGGTAACCTCTTCAAAATCCTTAATCCATGCCCTCAAAAGCAAGTATTTACATCGCTGAATATGTCAGTGCCATCAAAATGCCAAGTCCATGAATCATCGTCCACGGACATGACAGCCAAAATGTAAAGTCATGTTATCAATATAAAATTGGCACAATCTAAACATTTTCTGATGCACAAAACATCTGAATGACAAGGGCAGGAAACATAAAAATACAAAACACAGATTGCGGGAGATTGATTCAAGAAGAATATTTTATTGATTGCTCAGGTATATGGTGACATACCATGCACTGCACTTGGAGTCTAGCAAAAAAATGCATTTCAATACTTTATGTATAACATATGAAATGAAGGAAAAAAAATTACAACATCGAAAACAATATATACATACTGAAACTCTAAATGCTCTCTACAATTGCTGCTGATCCTGTATATTGGGCCACATGTTCTCATCCACGTCACAATGGATATCTTCCTTTGCAATGCAGCGTGGAAAGAACCTCCTAGAATGTCTTATCCAGCCTCTGCAGGCGTCTGCTGTTATATCCCCACACGCAGCTTCCATGGCAGCAAGCAGTGTCATTTGTGTATGTGGGTTACGCTCATATACCTTCCACCTCCAAGCTGAGAAGAACTCCTCAATTGGGTTGAGGAATGGGGAATATGGAGGTAGGAATTCCATCAGCATCCTGGGGTGGTTGGCAAATCATTGTCTGATTAGGTTGGAGTGATGGAAACTCACATTATCACAAATGATCACATACTGTGGTACATTTTCTTGACCAATCTCCTCTTCAGGAATGAGATCCCTGTAGAGGGTATTCAAGAAGATCAGCAGATGTTGGGTGTTGTATGGCCCCACAAGAGGAATATAAGTGTGGACCCCATTGTCCGAAATAGCTGCACACATAGTGATGTTCCCACCCCGCTGGCCTGGCACGTCAACAGTAGCTCTCTGTCCAATCAGATTACACCCACGTCTTCTTCCTTTGGCCAAGTTGAAGCCAGCCTCATCCATGTATATGAAAATATGTGGTGGTTCACTTGATTCCAGGTCTATTATACGATGTATCAAACAAGATACTACAGTAAGTTTGATGTAAAATGCATTTTCATTTTGGAGACAATAGAGTCAAATCTAACATATTCATGTTGCTTTCACAGCGGTAGCAAATGTGTCAAGGTGAAATCAACTGCACTGCATGTCGATATACAATGTTGGACTATTTGCTGTACAGTAGATTACAGTTACAGTATTACTGCACATGTTCAATACAAACCAAAAAAAGTTTTGTAGAAACCTATAAAATACACTTGACAGCCAATGATATCTTGTTGAACACTTTTGACTGCAATGACTTACACAATGAAAAAATGACAAGTTTGTCTGGAGTGTAAGACTATGCAAAAGAGGGCTACACAATGCATTTTGATCATCATGACATAAGCAACCGCTGATGCATGATATAGCTGAGAATTGCACATAAGCATCTGCCTGAGTGAACTAAAGCAATTGCAAAATGATGAAAACACCCAGAAATTGCTGTTATGATGTGCACAACTAACTAAAGGTTGTGGGAATTGAACGAGCAGATTTGAGAACTACAATTCTGTTGTGAGAAATGCACCAAAGCAACTGAGAAAAACTGTAAATGACATGCTAGAGTCAAAGATAACTCCTAGATTGCGGGCTGATTCAGTAAAATTAATGATGACAAAATATTGTTGTGGTCAGCGTCATTCTCTCCAACAATTAACATCTTTGTTTTATCAGTGTTTAAAGACAAGTAGTTCTCATCCATCCACTCCTTTAATTCACTAACACAACTAATTAAAGACAACACTGGAGAAACTTAATTTGATTTAAACGAAAGGTATAACTGGGTGTCATCTGCATACAAGTGAAAATTAACATGGTGTTTCCTAATGATAGATCCCACTGGAAGCATGTAAAGTGAAAACAGTAAAGGTCCCAGTACCGAGCCCTGCGGGACACCATATTGAACTTCTGTGTATAATGATGGAGTACTGTCAGCACATTTCTGTACATATTGGAATTGATTTGATAAATAAGAACTAAACCAAGCGAGCACCGTGCCTGTAAGCCCAACATCATTTTCTAGCATGTGCAGTAAAATAGAATGGTCGATGGTGTCAAACGCTGAACTTAAGTCTAACAACATAATTACAGTGGAGTTTCCTTCATCAGAGGATATCAGAATGTTGTTTACAACCCGTGTTAGTACCGTTTTTGTACTATGACCAGTGTGAAAACCAGACTTCAATTTCTCAGATAAATTGTAATGCGTAAGGTGTGACTGAAGCTGATTGGCGACTACTTTTTCTAGTATTTTAGAGAGAAAGGGTAAATTTGAAATAGGCCTATAATTATTTAGTATATGTGTGTGTCTAGGTCTGACGTTTTAAGTAATGGTTTAATGACTGACACTTTTAGTGCATCAGGTACTGTGCCATGCAATAATGAGCTATTGATAATGTTTAGAATAGGTGCTGAGGAGTTCCATCCATCCATCCATTTTCCAACCTGCTGAATCTGAACACAGGGTCACGGGGGTCTGCTGGAGCCAATCCCAGCCAACACAGGGCACAAGGCAGGAACCATTCCCGGGCAGGGTGCCAACCCACCGCAGGACACACACAAACACACCCACACACCAAGCACACACTAGGGCCAATTTAGAATCGCCAATCCATCTAACCAGCATGTCTTTGGACTGTGGGAGGAAACCAGAGCGCCCGGAGGAAACCCACGCAGACACGGGGAGAACATGCAAACTCCACGCAGGGAGGACCTGGGAAGCAAACCCAGGTCCCCAGATCACCCAACTGCGAGGCAGTAGCGCTACCCACTGCGCCACCGTGCCGCCCCCTGCTGAGGAGTTGATTTGTTTAATTTGTATTGAATGATTACAATAAAATCAACAACAACAAAAAAAAGAATAGGCACTGCAAGAATATCCATTGCACGTTTAACTAGTTTTGTTGGCACTGGATCTAGGGAACAAGTAGTGGGTTTTATTTTAGAAATTAAAGTTAAGACTTCCTGCTCATAAGTCATCTGTTCCTTCCTAAACCTACAGGCATGACCTCATGTTTGTCTTAAGTGTTATGTTAAAACAAAGACATTCAGTGCACCATCATTAAAATATAATTATATTAACTTTTATATACCATTTACATATTGTATGATAACAATAAAGAGAGACAAATCCTTACTGTGGGCCCCAATGTCTAAATGTGGCGTATGAGATGTGTGCAAGTGGACTGCACAGCAATAATATGTCACATCATTTTCTAGCCTATTTAATCCAGACCGGGGTCAAAGGGTGGGGGGGCTTCAGCTCTTTCTAGTAAGCAAAGGGCACAAGGCAGGAACAAACCCTGGCGAGGGAGCCAGTCCATCGCAGGGTAAACGCTCATACACAAACATACATACACACACACACGCACACACACACACACACATACACTAGGGCCAATGTAGTGTCTCCAATTCACCAAATCTGCATGATTTTGGACTGTGGTAGTAAACCAGAGCACCTAGAAGAAACCCACACAGACACAGGGAGAACATGCAAATTTCATACTGGGAGGACTAAGTCTATGAACCCTGGTCTTCTTTTTGCAACTGTGCCTTTAGCAACAAATGTCTTTCTATATTTGTTTTAATACCTATTAATTGTGTTTGTGCAGTCTGTGTATGGTCATCTAATTGTGTTTGGTTTTTAAACTTCTGCAGTGGCCTGTGCTTTCTTGCTGCTTCAGATTTATGCCAACGGATTTAACTTGTGCTGCCTTCCTCTAGGTATCCAGTGGCTAAGGAACTGGTATGCATTCTACTAGGTTATCCATTCAAAGAAACTGTTAACAAGCTGTATGATCCTGAGGAAGCCATTTTCTTAGATAGATACTTTATTAATCCCAAGGGGAAATTCACATACTCCAGCAGCAGCATACTGATAAAGAAAATATTAATTAAAGAGTGATAAAAATGCAGTGCAAGTTAAAAAGTGCAATGTGGAGAGTGCGAGGCAGGTATAACAGTCAATAACTTTGAATAAAGTTAACGTTTACCCCCCCGGGTGGAATTGAAGAGTCGCATAGTTTGGGGGAGGAACGATCTCCTCAGTCTGTCAGTGGAGCAGGAGAGTGACAGCAGTCTGTCGCTGAAGCTGCTCCTCTGTCTGGAGATGATACTGTTTAGTGGATGCAGTGGATTCTCCATGATTGACAGGAGTCTGCTCAGCGTCCGTCGCTCCGCCACAGATGTGAAACTGTCCAGCTCTATGCCTACAATAGAGCCTGCCTTCTTCAGATTAACATCTGTTAATTTATACAGACAAGAGTATATACAGAATGATTAGTGACAGTTAAAATATCAATATGAATACAAAGAGTCCACGTGTGTACAGGGATGGTTTTCAGGTTAGGTGGGAAGGGTGGACATGGCCTAGTGCTTGGATTGTGAGTTCAGCAGGGTGACAGCCACAGGGTAGAAACTGTTCCTGAGCCTGCTATGTTGGGACGTAGATTTCTGTGCAGTCTCCCAGAGGGTAAGGAGACCAAGACTGGTTTGAGAGGGGTCCCCAATCATGCTACATGCCCCCCACAGGACCCATTTGTGCTGGAGTTTTTTATGGTAGGTAATGAGGCAACACATACTGAATAGTTTTCACCACCTGCTTCAGAGTCTTATGGGCTGAGAACTTGCAATTACCTTATCATATTGCAAAACATTTGATCAGAATGTTCTCAGTGATGCAGTGTTTGAAGTTCACTAGAATCTGGCGAGACAATTGGAGTTCCCTCTGCCTTCTCAGAAAATAAAGATGCTTCTGTACCTTCTTGACCAAGGTAGAGGTGCTGAGGGACTATGGTAGATCACTGGAAATGTGAACAGTCAGGAACTCAAAGCTAGAGACACACTCAACCTCAGCCCCATTGATGAAGATGGGTGTAGACTTCCTGCAGTCCACAATGAACTCCTTGGCCTTTATAATGCTCAAGGATAGGTTACTGTTAGAACACCACATCATTAGCTGATGCACTCTTCTGTGTAGGCTGACTCATCATTGTCACTGATGTGACCTACTACCAAGATGCCATCGGCAAACTTAATGATTGTGTTAAATCCAATTATGTAGACACAGTCATAAGTGAAGAGGGAGTTGAGTAGGGGGCTCATCTTACAACCCTGTGGAACACCAGTCTTCAGGGTCAGATTGGAGGAACTGTGGTTGTCTAAAATCAACAATACATGTGAAAGATCATATGAATTAGTGAACATAACTGTTATTAACATTAATAAATAACAAAAACCCCAGCATGCCTCATTAAAGTCAGTTAAGACTATGAACACATAAATTATGTATATATGTACAATAAATAAGATGTAACCTGTAAATAAGAAATGTGAAACAAATATCCTAAAAATTGAACTGTTGCTGAAACTTTTGCCAAATTAATTTTTGCAGTAAAATCTGAAATGTGACAGTACTTAATTTATAAATAATAAAACAAACCTTAAAAATGTTTCCTAAAGACACAATACTCAACCCTTTTTAATACAAAAAATACAAAATATAAGCATATCTATTGCAATCTATGTCGATTGCAGGTGGAGTGGTCGGCTCTGAAGATAGGGAGCTGCACTGGCACTAGGAAGATTGCTGGTTCAAATCCCGTAAAAGCTAGAAGTGGCTCTACTCTGTTGGGCCGTTGAGCAAGGTCCTTAACCTGCAAGTGGGCCGTCCTGCAGGGAAAACCTAGGGGTTGGTGGCAGAATTGGCACTCCAGACACCATAAAAAACCTCACACTACTCCATTGCCTCTGAACTAGTGTGGTACTGAGGTGTTTCATGGCTGCACTCGGGTCCTATTCTGGGATACTGTGGTGGTTTGTCATGTGGTGGGTGTATGAGTGTCTGCTCCTAACCTTTCTATTGCAATCACTCATAAAACCTTCTACGTCTCACACAACTTTCTTCTGGTAACATTTGATGAGCTTCATTCAAAAGACCGTGTAAATAAACGTGAATGACTATGTATTATATAAATAATAAACAGCTTATAAATTAAAAAAAAAAGATATATTTTTAACATTGTCTGTTTATTTTCTAGATAACAGCGCAGTTGCAGAAACTGGAATAAGAGAGATAAAAGGTACAAAAATAATAATATTTGGATGACTCAGACGCCGCTGTGAGTGGCAGCTATTCCAGCAGCTCTGTGTATGACTTTATTTTTCTACCTTATTTCTATTTCACTGTTAACTCCTACCACTTTCTTTTATGTGGACTCGTTCCCAGGACAGTTTTTACTACGTTTTACTACTTTTTACTACTTGGACATGGATTTTTACACACCGAGACTCGTCTATTCAAGTAGTCAACTTCAAGCGCTGAGAACAAATGCCCGCGCAGGTGTGGTTCCCTATTTACCTGATGAGGTAAGAAGGCGGTATCGTGGCAGCAGAGCCGGTGCTAAGATAAAAGCCAAGCATTTAGCGAGAAAGTGGTGCTACAAACCTTCGGTGCCTTCTGTGATCCTGGGAAATGTGAACTCACTACCAAATAAAATCGACGAACTGGCTGCGCTGGTGAAAAATGTCAGGATCTACAGAGAATGCAGTTTGTTGTGTTTTACTGAAACGTGGCTAACAACTAACATCCCAGATGCTAACGTGGAGCTACCCGGGTTTAGCACAGTTAGAGCAGACAGAGACGCAAGTAGCTGCGGGAAGCACAAAGGAGGAGGACTTGCACTCTATGTCAATAAAAGATGGTGCAACTCTGGACATGTCAACGTTAAAATCTCCACTTGCTGCAGGGACATCGAACTGTTGGCCGTAAGTCTGCATCCCTATTACTTACACAGAGAGTTTGGACATGTCATTGTTGTTATTGTATACATCCCTCCTCGGGCGGACGTGGAGATAGCGGGTGACATCATTCATTCTGCTGTTGATAAGTTACAAACACAATACCCTAAGGCGCTTGTGCTAATCGCTGGAGACTTCAACCATGTAATGCTGGACAAAACATTACCTGCCTTCTCCCAGTATGTGGATTGTAACACCCGGGGAAATAAGACTATTGATTTACTGTATGCAAACGTTAAAGACATATACAGCGCCACTCCACTGCCTGCGCTTGGGAGAGCAGATCATAACCTGGTTCTGCTTCAGCCTCACTACAAACCAAGAGTGAGGGTCCTACCTACAACCACACACTCATTCAGGAAGTGGTCCCCTCAGGCAGAGCAGACTCTGAGAGACTGCTTTGGAACTACAGACTGGGATATCCTGCAGGGATCACATAGTGAGAACATTAAGGAGGTTGTTGACTGCACTACTGACTACATCAACTTCTGTATGGACATTGTAGTTCCAGTAAGAACAGTACGCTGCTATGCTAACAACAAGCCATGGATTACAAGTGACATCAAGGGCCTTTTGAACCAGAAGAAAAGGGCTTTTAAAGGCAGTGATCAGCATGAGCTCAAGCACGTGCAGAAGGAACTCCGAGTCCAGCTCAGGGCGGCAAAGGAGCAGTACAGGAAAAAGCTGGAGCAGAAGTTGCAGAATAACAGCATGAAGGAAGTGTGGGATGGGATGATCATCACTGGCTGCAGCTCGAAGCAGGATGCCACCATCGAGAGAGATGTGGAGAGAGCAAACCAAATGAACAACTTTTTTAACAGGTTTGACCACCCTAACCCACTCTCACCTCGGAGTACTGCACACTCCACCCATCCTTCTGCTGATACCAGCATTGGAGAGACATCCCCACTCACAATTACAGCAGCCCAGGTAAGCAGAGAGCTAAGGAGACTTTGTGCCAGCAAAGCAGCAGGTCTAGATGGAGTATCGCCACGACTGCTGAAGGCCTGTGTGCTGGAGCTCGGGGGTCCTCTACAGCGCATCTTCAACCTGAGCCTGGAACAGGGGAGAGTCCTGAGGCTTTGGAAAACATCTCGCATCACCCCAGTCCCAAAGGTATCACGTCCTAGTGAGCTGAATGACTTCCGGCCTGTCGCTCTGACATCGCATGTGATGAAAACCATTGAGCGGCTGCTGCTTCGCCACCTGAGGCCACAGGTTCAACACACCCTCTACCCTCTGCAGTTTGCATACCAGGAGAAGGTGGGAGCGGAGGATGCCATCATCTACATGCTACACCAATCCCTCTCCCACTTGGACAGAGGCAGTGGTGCTGTAAGAATTATGTTTCTGGACTTCTCTAGCGCCTTCAACACCATCCAACCTCTGCTCCTTAGGGACAAGCTGACAGAGATGAGAGTAGATTCATACCTGGTGGCATGGATCGTGGACTATCTTAAAGACAGACCTCAGTATGTGCGTCTCGGGAACTGCAGGTCTGACATTGTGGTCAGCAACACAGGAGCACCACAGGGGACTGTACTTTCTCCTGTCCTGTTCAGCCTATATACATCGGACTTCCAATACAACTCGGAGTCCTGCCACGTGCAAAATTTCGCTGATGACACTGCTATCGTGGGCTGCATCAGGAGTGGGCAGGAGGAGGAGTATAGGAACCTAATCAAGGACTTTGTTAAATGGTGTGACTCAAACCACCATTTAGTGGTGGATTTTAGGAGGATCAGGCCCCCCATGGACCCCGTGATCATCAAAGGTGACTGTGTGCAGAGGGTGCAGACCTATAAATACCTGGGAGTGCAGCTGGATGATAGATTAGACTGGACTGCCAATACTGACGCTCTGTGTAAGAAAGGACAGAGCCGACTATACTTCCTTAGAAGGCTGGCATCCTTCAACATTTGCAATAAGATGCTGCAGATGTTCTATCAGACGGTTGTGGCGAGCGCCCTCTTCTACGCAGTGGTGTGCTGGGGAGGCAGCATAAAGAAGAAGGATGCCTCACGCCTGGACAAACTGGTGAGGAAGGCAGGCTCTATTGTAGGCATGGAGCTGGACAGCTTGACATCCGTGGCACAGCGACGGGCGCTCAGCAGGCTCCTGTCAGTCATGGAGAATCCACTGCATCCACTGAACAGTATCATCTCCAGACAGAGGAGCAGCTTCAGCGACAGACTGCTGTCACTGTCCTGCTCCACTGACAGACTGAGGAGATCGTTCCTCCCCCACACTATGCGACTCTTCAATTCCACCCAGGGGGGTAAACGTTAACATTATTCAAAGTTATTGTCTGTCTGTATACCTGCATTGTTATCACTCTTTAATTTAATATTTTCTTTATCAGTATGCTGCTGCTGGAGTATGTGAATTTCCCCTTGGGATTAATAAAGTATCTATCTATCTATCTATCTATCTATCTATCTATCTATCTATCTATCTATCTATCTATCTATCTATCTATCTATCTATCTATCTATCTATCTATCTATCTATCTATCTATCTATCTAATCAAAAATGAACACATACAGTACATAATATGATGTGATTTCTGACTACAATGTCGTCCTCTCCCTCTCAGTTCTCTTTACTCTGCTCTTCTGTCTTTTATATGATTCAGTTCAGTGAAGACCAGGACTACAAGGAATCCTAGCAATACTTAAACACAAGCTACATTAAGCATATACTTAACGTCTTGACCTCAGAGTTTGTTTATGCAGTAATTTGTCACATTTGTCTAAGTGTGTTTTGGTTTAATTGGTTGTAAAGGAAATGCTTTGAAATAGATGCCAATTTTCCCTTGAGTATGAGACTAGAGCAGAGGGAGACATACAGTACTACCTTACAGCAAGTCCAGTAGGACCCCCGTGTGCTGCAATGTTAGCACAGAGCTTTGCATCTTAGTGACACAGGTTGTCATAGATTTTTGTTTGGGAGGTATGGTGTATGAAAACACAGCACATCAGGAGCTTCCAACAAACACAAATAAACAGCCCAGTTAGATCAACATGTGAGAAGAAACTGAGCGAGAGAATAGAAGGACCGTGTCACATTCACTCCTTCTCATGTTGTCTTTTTTACGTGTTACCGCCAGACAATGTGAAGCTTAACTTGTCTTTACGCAGCATAAAACAAGGTACTTCAGCACAAAAAGTCTTCCAGTTACATCTTAGACAAGAAAAAGGAATGAAATTACAGGGGCGCAGACTTCTTCTTCTTAAATATTGGTTTACTGCATTGATACCATTAATATATCGAGATCAGTTACAGGTGGAAGTGTCCCAAATGAATTTCCCTTTTTTCACTTCTAATCTTCTAATATATTAAAATGTAACCATTAAAATGTCTTTGTGTAGTGTAATGCAATTCAACACATTAGAATTGTATTAAATATCACTTTATCAGTGACGGGCGGTGAGGTTCATGGCTGGTGAGGCACTGACTCCTTCAGAGTCACATCTACAAATATGTGAACCCCAAAGAGTAGCTTATTCACTATTCAATTTGGCAGCATGCACACTGACTACTGGTTATGTTTCATATCTCATTAGCATTCTTTACACACACAGGTAAGGAGCATATTTGGCTAAGAAAGAACGTTACGTTTATAGCAGTGCGAGAGAGCGCATTTGCTCTGCACCCTCCATGTATTCTAAATTTGCCGTTGCAATTCCACAATTCACACTCATTCAATACAAATGAAAGTATAGAGTGGTGTATTAAAAAAAATCAGATTTCAATTTTGATCTTAACTGAAATATTTTGATGCTTTAATCAATTTTAATACAGACTGTTCAACAAAAGGATAGCAATAAAAACAAAAGAATATTTTATTTAAGGTCAAAATTACGTTTTTAAATATTGGATTTTTTTTTTGGTCTGATCCCATTTTTTATAGAATTGAAAACCGTTTATGGTCTTACCTTTATTTGTAAATGAAGTCCATACGCCTATCCTTCACGAAAATCTCACTCACTTTCTTGTAAAAGTCCTCCTTATTTTCCTTTAATTGTAAAAGTCTCAATCTTCTATTTTGGCAGTCAGCCAGAACAAAAAATAAAAATCAACAGACTGCTGCAGTGCTCTTGACTTTCTGATGTCGCTAACTTACTGGCGCCTCTGAGTAGAAGAACAGCAGCAATGAGCACCTGTTGTGCTCACGTGCGCCCCCTTCAGGGCAGCACAGTACTCTCTGCCTCCCCTTGTGTCTTTTCACTGCGGTTTTATACCCGATCAGTGAGACTAAATATGTCACACTCATTCATTAAAGATATTAGCCAGACTATGAAAAGTCAGGATGTATAATAAACGTGTCTGCACACATTAGATTGGTGACATACAGAGAGACAGCAACAGGCACGCACCAATTGCATGCATCAACCCAGCGTGTGAGGGAGAGCGCAGTCCAAGGTGAGGTGAGGCTCATCGCTGCCACACTTCGAGTTTCTCCCCGTATTTGAACAGGAAATGCACAAATTCAGCGATTTTGATTATAAAAATGACCAACATAATGAAAAAAAATGTATAGCACAGACCAGTGGAGAAATTTTTTTATGTTATCATTGTCAGTTTTTTTTTATTTTCCATGACCGTCCCAGACCGTACATCCTTGCACTTTGCCTTCCACAGTAAATTCACTCCAGGGACAAATAAAGTTCTATCGATCCATACTCTATTGCCTTATAATATCTGTCTATCTACAAGACATGGACAAATGTGTTGGCACAAATCTGAAAAATCATGAAAAAGAAGAACCCACAATTGCCTCTTAAAAAACTTCAAACTGAATAATAATAATTGGCATCCTTCATGATTTATTCCATATTTAACACAAATCAGACTTTGCTTCAGAGTTTGGATTCAACAGAATATTTCAAGTCATAACATAATTGATAATAATTCATTACATTTATATAGCGCTTTTCTCAGTACTCAAAGCGCTATCCACACAGGGAGGAACCAGGAAGCGAACCCACAATCTTCCACAGTCTCCTTACTGCAAAGCAGCAGCACTACCACTGCGCCACCTGTGAGGCATGGACAAAAATAATGGGACTTTTAACCTAATATTTTGTTGCACTAGGTTCATTTCAGATTATTTTATTAATGTCAAGATGTTAGCAGCAGAATCAGGATGCGTTTAGAAAGAATTAAAAGACAACATGACAAGCTATAACATTGGGAACTTTTTAGAAGCCATGATTACACAAGCAATAAAATTAGGAACCTTTTTTTAACAGTGCTATGGAAAGATAAATAATTCAACAAGGTCTGTGTTTCAATTGTGGAGGACATTTTCTGGATGAAGCTTCAAAGAAACGAGTTTGTTCATCCTAAACTGTTCCTTACACCTGAACTTCAAATAAATAACTGCATTGTTCTTATTACATTAGACTAGAGTTTCAGGAACTCGTTGCTAATCTATTGTGTTTACGTTTGTTTTAACATGTTATTGATTTTCATTTCCATTTGTTATTTCATTAAATCATTATTATGGGGATGTCACCATGTTGCCATTTTGTTTACAGGTATTTGCTTTTTTGTGCTGCTGCCATTATTTTTTTTTTGTTTCTTTCTATGTCCATCATTACTTTAGAGCTCTTAGTCAGTACAAAATGATGTGCTTGTTAGGTGCATGATGTGTATATCATATGACCCATGGTATTGAAATAGCACAATATTTAAATGGCAGCAGCATCTCACAGTGTCTGAACTTCACTTATAAAGGAAAGACCTCACCAGAGGCTAGTGCTCAAGTGATTTGTGAACAACACATTTCAGTTTTGATTTTACTTTTGTTACAACATTTCCTTAGGATTTGTAACTAAATCAATTTTGGGAGCAATTTAACCTGAAAGTTAACTTCAGGCTATCAACGACTTGTCAATTTTTATCTTTGTTAAACAAGTACAAATAAAATTAGGAGTTTATAAAAAAAAATCTCACTAACTGATCTTACTTAACAGTTTTCTAAGACATTTTGTGGAGTATGGAGGCACAAGAAGCCTTTAACTGATTCAAAGTTTTGCTCACAGTTGTGCCAGTCTTCTGTCATCTACAGTAGATAGTTCTTTACTTTTTCACCTAAACGTTGATACCTCAGATATGGAGACTGGACCAATACTTTCACAACACTTTCCAATACTGGAATGTTATATCTGTACACTAAACAGATTCTTACAGTCTGTAAGTCTGAATACAGGACAAGCTAGACGGACATTGCTCTTCGGCCAATTTAATTTCATACTTCCCCACAGAGCAGGGTTAAAGAATGCTACCAGTATAGTAACGTACTGGGTATCCAATTGTTAAAAATACATGCAGACCATTAGAATATATTGCTGCATTTTTAAGTATGTTCAGAAGGTGTTCAATATGAAAAGTTGCTGTAAAAAATAAAGGTTTAAAAAATCTTCTAACTGTGTATTTTAAACTGTGGCAGACGGTGACAGTGTTGGTGAAGGAAGAAGCAAGGGTGGTGTGGCTCCTACCATAGAAAAACGAACTATTCAATCTCAGACTGTGAAAAGCTGCCCCAGTAAAAGTTCAGGTAAGTAGAAGGATTTATTTCTACATAATAACACTTCATCTTTCAGACTTGCAAAACATCTCAAAGTCTGCTTTCCTTATCATTAAATGTTGTGATGATAGCCTACATGTGGCAGATGCTTTAGTCCGAGGTCAATACATGTTGGTTATAAATGGAGCATCAGTAAAATGCAAGCCATGGAGATGGTTGAGCACTTTAATATCTGACGACTATTATTCACAATATATTGGCTTTTGACTGGAATATAGATTAAATCATTAAGAAGTAAAGAAATTAATTATTTATGTGCTGATGCCAGAGTGTGGCCCAAGAAACACAGAGGAGTGATTGCAGTGATGATGCACATCATATCAGTTCTGGCAGAAACACAACACAGGAAAAAGTCTTGTTACTGTGCAAGATGCCCCACTGGTGGGCTGGGAGGCCGATGGTAATGGGACCCGACTCCCTTTGTAAGCAAAGAGATAAGCCAATGAAAGCTGCATTTAAGAAAACAGAGAAGGTTTGTCAGAAGTGATTCCAGAAATGTGGTTAGACTTTAAACCGCTCTGGTCTCTTTGAATGGGGAGAAAGACAGTGAGACCAGAGAAGTACTGTACATCTCCAGCACGTTCATTAAATGTTGCCATACTACTTCTAAAACCAAAAGGATGTACCAGGATGTGCAAAGAATTTCTTTTTTTATTTTAATTGTTACTGTATACAAACACCCTAAGCCTTTAAATAATTATTTCAAAGACTACGAGTTGTACCTCCCTTGTAACACTAGTGGTCAGACAGAAAGGAGTGATTTCTGGGAGGTTATGAATCACTTGCAGGTATTGGAGAGGAACTGTAGATTTTCAACAGACATGGGATGTCTTCTGTGTATCATTCATACAAATTACTTGATTTATAATTGGGGAGGCAAAGGAACATTCTGGAGGGACAATGCCAACCCCAGCATTGGGTTTACACCCATGAATGGGAGAAAGAGAGGCCAGAATTGAGAAATAGAGAGAGAAACAGGAGATGGAAGGAGTTCTATGTGAGCTTTTAGAAGTTAGAAAGTGGGCAACCACCTTACCTGGTTAGAGAGATCACAAAAAAGTTACTGGTGAACCACTCTGCATTTATAGTAGAGACAGAGAGAGAAGTAAAGAAGACAGCATGCGCTGAAAAAGCCCTGACAGACCCAATCACTGCAAGCACTTGACTACATTAAAAGCCCTTGTGCTGTTAAAGAAAAAATCAGCCTTCATCAAAGAAACAAGAAATCAATAATTAAAAAAAGCTCAAAAATGAGAAGAAAATAAGTGCAAATGAATTAATTGCTTCAAATATTTAAGTAACTTTAAATATCAAAATAACAGTCTAATATCTCCAAAAAGATCAACATCACTAATGATCTGTCTGTTTTGACAGTGTCCCTAAAGTGACTGCCTAGATCACATGACCATGCCTAGATCACATCAGTCAGTGTAACCACAAAGTATTTGACCATGTCCCATGAAGTCAAGCTGTAAAGGTCATCTTGTGACCACGAAAAACAGCAAACAAAGCAAAAAAACACAACACAGCCTGAAAAATGCTAACAAACTGTTGACGTGCCTGACAATGTGGGGGGCCATTACAAAATCCCTACCATTGGTAAGTGGATGTGAGTGACATGTGTGGGAAAGCCGGTCAATCCATTAGACAACATAGGGGGTCACCTAGGGCACCATCCTCTGAGGGGCATCATTTATGAAAGCAAACGTACGAAATTTCTAAACAGTGAGGGGGACTCTGCTGATACTGTGTGCATGTTGTTACTCACTGGACACCATTTATGAAAGCAGAAGTGTGTGCACCCCTGTACACCAAGGACCGCGTGCTCCTAAAAGTCCACATCATATACACAAAGGGCACTATTTATTCCTCAGGGTCATTGAGGATTTAATAATTCCCACTACCTGCTATGGACAACGAGGGCCGACGTCCATCCATTCCACCTAGGCATCCATTTGAGCTTCGACCGGCAATGAGGTTTGAACTCTAATGAAGTCTAAACTATAAATTCAAAGCTGTTTATTTAGTGGAAATGACACGTTCTAGTGGCAGCACAAGCATTGTCATGAGCAAAAATTATAGTAAAAGTTTTGGCACCATACACAGTACTATGTTCTCATTAAGAAGCATGGACATTAGCATCTGTTTTGTCATTTGTGCCACACTAACCCAGCATCTTCAACCCTTGAAAACAGAGACTTTTGAAAATGTATACTTCTGAAAAAGTAGCCACCAACTTAACTGGAGTGGGAAGAGGAAAGTACCCTATGCTTTATACTTCTAATCTTAAATTATATAAAATAAACCTAGTAATTTTAAAAATACACAGACTATCTGATGTCTTTGCCCGTGTTCTAATGGAGTATTCATTGTGATGCTATGATGTCCCATCAACTCCATCCTCTCCATTTCATATGTTCTACATTTTAGTAGTATGTGTTCTACTGTTTCCTGATGACAACAATGTCTGCATGTCCCAGTATTATGTTTTTTTTAATAAAGTATAATTTAGTCCTGTATGACCAATCCTTAGCCTTGACATTATAACCTCCTCCCTCCTATTTCTTCCTCTCATCCAATTAAATGTAACCTTCTTCTGAATGCCATAAAGATGCCTTCCTTTAATTTCTTTATCGCACTTTTCTTGCCAGATTGAACATATAGCTTGTTTGATTAAAACGTTTGCCTCCCCTTACCTTCTGCATTATTTAAATCAATATTTTGCTTTTTCAATGATTATCTGGCCAGACTGTCTACAGTTTCATTTACTTCTACCCCAATATGTGCTGGAGTCCACAAGAACCACACCACAATTCCCATCTTCTTCTTTCTTTCTTTCTAATTTCTAGCATAAAATCTACGCTGTACGATACAGATAATGAACCTGAGCAGACCACAACTCTTTCAGGCTTTTAAATTCATTACCTAGTTCTTCTGGTTATTCATTTTCATAGCAATGAACTGAGACCACTGGTTGTTTTCACTTGTTATGTATTTATTTAATTTTATTTTATTTACTTTTTTTATTGACTTTTGCCACACCAAAGAGTCTGTATGTCCAGTCACTGTTCAGGGATTGGATGTACAGGTGGTTCATTCCTGCAGGAACTTGAGGGTCTACATTAATGACAGGATGGACTAGTCTTGGAACACAGAGGAACTGTATAAGAAAGTGCAGAGCAGGCTCTTCTTCCTGAGGAGACGGTGTTCCTTTAATATGGGAAGGGACCCCCTTCACATCTTCTACTACAACTCTGTGATGACCAGTGTGGTTTTCTATGCTGTGGTGTGCTGGACTGGTAACATCAACTTCAAGAGAGGCCCACCAAATCACCAAACTACTTAAAAGAGCAGGCTCAGTTATGTGCTGCACCCTGGACTTCCTGGAAGTCGTAGCAATGGAGAGAATGAAAACAAAACTAAGTATCATTATGAACAATGATGCACATTCTCTCTCTGTGACACACCAACACTGAGGACATTTAGCTACCAGGTGTCCTTTACACCAACAGAAATACGCATGCATAGTGCCTCACTAGAACTAGGACAGCCAAGTCAGAACTTTTCTTTCTTTTGAATTTTTCTTGCTTGATAGTAATTCTAGTGTGTATTCAGGTCAAAGTGTGTGTATATTTCTCTCTATTATATAAAAAAATCCTGCAACGAGATAAGACTTTTTAAGAGATTTTTTCAAGTCCCACAAGATGAGACGTTTGAGATGAGATTTTTTTCAAGTCACGCCCTCCTCTCAACCATATTCAAACACGCACACGGTACACTCTCATCACTTTTGTGTTTTCCTGCTCTCTCAGCACTTATAAATTTTTACATTATAAAGTGGCTCAGGTTTTGCAATATTATAACTGTATGGCAAGTTTACAGTGAGGTAATTGTACTTTTCTACTTTTCAGTTCTACAAGGAGCACTTGATGGAGTGATTGAGTGTGTTTATAGTTCTTGGGATGAAACTGTTTGTGAACCGCGAGGTCCGTACAGGAAAGGCTCTGAAGCATTTGCTGTATGAGACCAATTCAATAGACAGCATGGCTGAGGCAGTGTGTGCTTGATGCTGTATACTGATAATTCTCTTTCCAATCAGCTGCTGTAGAGCTGTGATTCCACACTCAAATACAGTGGGTTAAATATTTGAGAGTAACAACACTAAAGCAGTTATGGTATTTAGAATAGTTTGACCATTCTGTAGACCATTATATTGTTACAGGTTAATTACAATCAGATGCCTTAAAATAATAAACAATATGTGGTTAATTTCAGTGTATTTGATAAAGTCGCATCAGGGATGTGGATCTAAAAAAGAAAGGGAAACCACACCGGAACAAAAGCACTGCTTTGATGCTGGGTGCCGCCAGTTTGCAAATGTGCGTGGCTTTATGCCAAGTTTAGGTTTTATACATCGCGATGTGAGCGTGGAAACGGGCTTACACAACATTTTTGTGCGTATGCACTGTTTATACATGAGGCCCCAGGAGTGCAGTGGGCCCACAGGGGAAAACTACTGGTCTTGATCACATGACCATGCCCCCAGTGTTACAAGCCCATCATCAACACCACAGCTTTAACAGCATGTCACCGTGCCCCTTGAATTCAAGGTGTGATTGTCACCTTGCATCAGTGGAGAAAATGGAATATCTCCAGTAAATAAATCAAACAAAAAAAAAAATACCAATTGAGAGAAAATTAACCAAAAAGGTATAAAAAATGCAATCAAATGTGTGACAAACCTGACTTTGAAGAAAGATATTACAGGGCTCTCCCTCCTTAGTGGCTAAGCGAGTTTCTCTCATTTCTGCGGTTTCATATTGCCAATGTGTTCGCCTCCGTTGTGCATTAGCAGCTAAGCAAGTTTCTCTCTCCTCCGAGGTTTTGTTTTTCCAGCGTGCTCACATCGCTTGTGCATTACCAGCTAAACGAGTTTCTCTTTCCTCAGCAGACAGACACATTTCCACGCATAGACATTTAAATATATATATGTGCCTCCCATATACACATATACACATATACATATATACACATACACATATATATATACATATATATATATACATATACGCATATGTACATATACACAAATATATGTACACATATATACATAGATAAACACATATACACATATATACATACATATACATATACATATATGCACATACATATACACATATACATATATACACACATACATATATACACATAAATATACACAGATATACACACATATTCATATATATATACACACATATACATATATATACACACATATACACATATATACATATATAAACACATATATACATACTCACACACACACACCAACTGAACTTACAGTAAAAGAAAAGTAACCTCAGCAGCATTACTGGACACTGTCCACAGTCAGTCGTAGCAGATAAAGTCTCAGTTCTGATGCCCCCCAAACACATACAGCATTCTAAAATATCATAATTATGGGATGGACAGTTAAATAATAAGGAGATGTATTTATTCAATGAACCCCAAGGCTCCCAATACCTCTGGTGTCAGAAGCACATTCACAAGAATGAGAAACTCACACAAATAACCTTCAAATGTAGATTCCATAAGCAAAGTGTACAGAAAATGTTGAAATGTTCATTTTTGAAGTTTGATTTTTAATAGTTACTTCCCTAAAAAATGTTCTATGCATTTTTTGTGACAGGTAATTATGGGAAATATAAGGGAGATTCTTCTTCAGCAGTAATTAAAAAACTATTGAGGAAACAAACACTTCCTGTTATCTGTAACAAAACAAAAGGAGAATTCAACAGAAATGAGATTACAAAAAAAGGTAATGTCACCATAGGTATAAAACAAAAATATGTTTTAGTGTTCATAAAGAGTTAACTCCACTCTTTCTTTTTCTAGGTGTCCCTTCTATATATTCTAAGGGTGTGTGGCTCTTCCCTGGTGAATTTGAACTTTTATCAGGAAATGATAAGTCAAAAAATTGGAAGAAGAGCATACATATCGATATGAAAAGGCTTATGAAAGTGAGTCATAGTAGCAAACTTACCAGTGTTAATTACAAATATATTGGCATCTTTAATAGGTTTGATTGCACTCCAATGTGGCGGTTCATGGAGGATGAACAAAAAAAATCTACCTCAGAAGCAGTTAAAGAAGACAGCGATCAGAGTCTGAATTCAAATTTAGTTTTTGGAGGAATAAAGAGAACGAGAGTATCTTTCTGAGTGATTTTTAGAACATTAAAGGCAAACAACTAATGAAATAATCATTTGACTGCCCTTATTAATGAGTTGGCCTGTCCTAGCAGCCAAAGACATGTTTTGGGCTAAAACTTGTGAAGCAAAATGAAGCAAGATGTATTCATGTTTAGACTTATCTTTCCTGTATAAATGTCTAATGTGGCAGTCGTGAAAGGTTCTGAGGAGCTATCATGCAGAGCTAACAATTTATTTTTTGTGAGTGCTGGGCCTTCAATGCAAATGCTGGTTCTCATTTAAGGGTGCTCCCCAGCCATTCAGAAGAAGGTTTGTGGTTTATTTAATAATATTTTAGCAAAAATACAGGTGTTTGAGACATTATGACATATCCGACTTATAGATTATGTGACAATGCAGATCTGTTTTTATAGATGTTTCAATCTTCTTTGCTCCGTTAAACCTGTGACTCAAGAAGAACTAGGCTGGGCCTATAACCTTATTGAGAATTCATGTAAAAACTTTACAGTTCCTGAGAAAGACCACCACAGAGTTTTGGTTCTCAGATTTTAGCCTTCGTGAACTACCTCAGCTACATACAGGATACCAGCAAACTTACACTTGCTGAGACTGATAGGGGGCCCAAACTTTCACTCTTCAGTTTTTTTATTTCATCATATAAATGCTAACTGTACATTAACATTTTCAATAAAATGCCATTGTTTCAGTTTGCTGTAAAAGCTTTCTGTTTATACTTCAGATCTCAACAAAACATGTACTTTGGTCAGGGTGTCCCACTTTTTGCATAGAAGTGTAGATCACACTTCAGACTGTTCCAATACTACAGATAACCCTAAATCATTCAAACTTATTTCTTAACAACACTTTTCTTATCCTCTGCACCACATAACTGTTAGTAGAGAAAAGCTGTAGACTTTATTGAAGCAGGAGCCTGACACTGCTAGTGTGAAAGCAATGGGAAGAGAACAGTGAGAATACAAATGGAGATATAAAGTAGGCCCTTCACATCCATCTCCTATACTTTGGTTAAACACCTTGGGAGAGATGAAATGTTATGTAGCAAAAGTAAAGCCTCTGCTTACTAGTAACGAGGATTTAAATGTAGTACACTATGAATTTATTAATGTTTTGGATGTGCAGTTAATTAGTATCATTACTGATTTCTTTCTACAGCATTCAGAAATGTCTGGTCATGACCTAACCAAAATTGGCAGGATTACACTCAATGACTTGTTTATGGTAAGTATGATCATCAAGATAAATATTTTTGGTCTTGTTATGAGAAGAAGAAAAAAATTCAGTAGATGTTAGAAAGGCTGTTACCCCAGAATCCAATAGTCTAAAGCTAAGGTTCTCCACAAATGTGCAGTGCACCAGCTGCACAGCTGAGGTTCTTTCTGGTCCCATGTTGAATGGTTCTTCATCCTGGCCCCTCAGCCATGTATATGCACCAGATGTTCTTCTTGTACTGGGCAGGATTGCTATGTTGATGCAACACTGTCAGTAGGATAAAGCTAACATGTTTCATGGTGGTCTAATCATAATCTGTACATGGTATTTAAGACATACAGTGCATATATACTGTATATATGAACCACGGGGACTTGCTGTTTCAGCCTGAATGTAAATGCTGGAGGCAATCCTCTAACATTGAGGTAATTAGAACAAAACTAAACCCAGAGAAACTAATTACAATCTATAATAGGTGTAATACTTAGAGAAATAAAAACATTTTTACATCAATTAAAACTGAAGAATCAAAACTGAATATATACAGTATATAATGCTGTCAGTCATACATACAGTCATATGAAAAAGTTTGGGAACCCCTCTTAATTTATGTTTATCATTGGCTAAGCCTTCAAAGTAGCAACTTCCTTTTAATATATGACATGCCTTATGGACACAGTAGTATTTCAGCAGTGACATTAAGCTTATTGGATTAACAGAAAATATGCAATATGTATCATAACAAAATTAGACAGGTGCATAAATTTGGGCACCTGAACAGAGATATGACATCAATACTTAGTTGAGCAAATCTAACAGCCTCTAGATGCCTCCTATAGCCTGTGATGAGTGTCTGAATTCTGGATGGAAGTATTTCTGACCATTCTTCATACAAAATCTCCCCAGTTCAGTTCAATTTGATAGCTGCCAAGCATGGACAGCCTGCTTCAAATCATCCCATAGATCTTCGAAGATATTCAAGTCAAGGGACTGTGACGGCCATTCCAGAACATTGTACTTCTCCCTCTGCATGAATGCCTTTGTAGATTTCCAACTGTGTTTTGGGTCATTGTCTTGTTGGAATATCCAACCCCTGCGTAACTTCAACTTTGTGACAGATGCTTGAACATTATCCTGAAGAATTTGTTGATATTGGATTGAATTCATCTGACCCTCAACTTTAACATATATATATATATATATATATATATATATATATATGGGTTAGTACAAGTGTTACATTCAAATTCATCTCCATATTCTTAACCAATCCCATACCCATAAATCATGCTCTGTGCTCGTGTGTGTATAAAAAAATAATTTCTATATATAAATAATGCAATTTTCACTGACTCAATAAAAAACATTTCCTGTTTAGTTAAAACTTTGAAAATTTGGCACTAGACATCTGCTATTAAAGGATATTCAAATATCATTTAGGAGTAAGCACCCCCCCCCAAAAAAACAGACACCTCAAAAATACTTTGATTAATTTGCCTGAAATTTGGGGACTTTATAGAAAAGAAAAGAAAAATGTAATAAAAAAATTAACTGACACATACTTATTTCTTGATATTTGTCGATAATGCTATAGTGAGTGAGCTATATCAGGACTCCCTGTCTTTTACCAGCACAGACTGGCTGCTATTTGAATGCTGTCAGCACAACAGTGCCACTCAACAATAACGTAGGTGAACAAGTGAATAAACAGGGAAAAGAAACAGGATAATATGTGGTGTGACCTCTGAAGTGGAGGGAAAGTTCATCATAGTTGAAGTAAAATGTGGTTACAAATTTCAGGTGTGCTTCACACCCCAAGCTCACCTACCACTGGCACCAGCACAGCTCAGAAAAAGAGGTTTGACACACACACTGTGCACCAACACCAAGGGAGACCCCATCCCCACTTTGATTTATCATACCCTAAACTGCATGTGCAGACCCACCCCTACCAATAACACACACACACACACACACACACTTTCTTGTACCCGCAGAACACTACCATTAAATCTCCCACACAAAAGTGTAAAATTTATATCTTTGATTAAGGTACCAAAAATGCTAGCACCTACACTGATTATACATGTAGTTCACACTGTTATTTCCACAGTACATACACCAAACAGTGAAACAAATACACTGTTCGGTTATGTTCATATGACCTCAAGGGGGCACTAGGGCATCAAACTGGAAAAGAACTACACCACCCTGGGTTTATGTGGGAAGGGGACCTTCTAAAAATCAAACTCTCCCCACACACAAATTAATCAATTAAATAAGATTAATCCAGGTGCTTTAATTACTGGGTTCAATAAAAATCACAAGCTCTAAAAATGCAAATAGTTTAACTCCTAATAAGAAGTTTAGCTGATAACTATAACTAGATTGACCATTAACCTAGCAGTCTGATCAGCCATGGTTATTAGAATAATTGAATACTTCAATCCAGACTCCACGTCACAAGCAAGACTGATGGAGTAATTGAAATGGCAAAAAAGTGTATGATTAAAGAAAACAAAGTGAAAAACTACACAAACCACAAGTACCACTCAAAAGAAATGTGGCCCACAAAACTAGACTGCCAGGTGGGTGGGTGCAAAACCCAAATTGCCACTTCTAGTGTTACCCAGGCTACTCAACCATCCCCTATACAAAATCCCAATTTAACACCAATGTTAATGTTAATAACAATAATTAATAAAGTTAATATGAATTTCCCCTTGGGATTAATAAAGTATCTATCTATCTATCTATCTATCTATCTATCTATCTATCTATCTATCTATCTATCTATCTATCTATCTATCTATCTATCTATCTATCTATGTTATGCTGCCAGCTACACTAAGATAATATCTATCTATCTATCTATCTATCTATCTATCTATCTATCTATCTATCTATCTATCTATCTATCTATCTATCTATCTATCTATCTATCTATCTATCTATCTATCTATCTATGTTATGCTGCCAGCTACACTAAGATAATATCTATCTATCTATCTATCTATCTATCTATCTATCTATCTATCTATCTATCTATCTATCTATGTTATGCTGCCAGCTACACTAAGATAATATCTATCTATCTATCTATCTATCTATCTATCTATCTATCTATCTATCTATCTATCTATCTATCTATCTATCTATCTATCTATCTATGTTATGCTGCCAGCTACACTAAGATAATATCTATCTATCTATCTATCTATCTATCTATCTATCTATCTATCTATCTATCTATCTATCTATCTATCTATCTATCTATCTATCTATCTATCTATCTATCTATCTATCTATCTATGTTATGCTGCCAGCTACACTAAGATAATATCTATCTATCTATCTATCTATCTATCTATCTATCTATCTATCTATCTATCTATCTATCTATCTATCTATCTACCTATCTATCTATCTATCTATCTATCTATCTATCTATCTATCTATCTATCTATCTATCTATCTATCTATCTATGTTATGCTGCCAGCTACACTAAGATAATATCTATCTATCTATCTATCTATCTATCTATCTATCTATCTATCTATCTATCTATCTATCTATCTATCTATCTATCTATCTATCTATCTATCTATCTATCTATCTATCTATCTATCTATCTATTTATCGTTAGTTTGCCCAGGAGGCTTCAAATTGTCCAGCAGGACAAAGTGAAAAAAAAAAAAAACAAATAATCCAATAAAAAAAGCAATGAAACAAAAACAGAAATCTGATAAATAAACCATAAATAAACAGTAGATAAAAAAGTAACCAGTGTTCTCTCTTAAAAAAAGGAAACAAAACATGAATGTAACATAATACAAAGGAAAATTTAACAAAAAAATTAAAACTAAAACAATACCTCAGGCAACTTTTAATTAGGGTTCTAATATGCAACAGATAACAAACATTTACTTGGTTGCAGGCTACAAGGAGCCATAGATCACCTTAAAAATGAACAAACTACAAACCTAACAAAAATTTTAAAAAAGTAAGAAAATGAGCCACCACATACCACAAAGTAGCAATGGAGAATCATTTAGAGCCAATATCAGGCCCAACAGTTTCTCCATAGCTCTACTGCCTGCACTTATATACTGTAGATCGGGTTTCCGCATCGGAGGGAAATGTATGAACACTAAGCACCTTGTTGTACTTACTGGAAGCTGAACATAAAGGTACACGACAGAGTTCAGCTGTAGAGCTCTCTGTACACTGAGACTTCTTTGTCTCTGACATTCTTGCCACTAAACAAAAACCACAACTGCTGTATGGACAACGGAAGTGACTGAGCTGGCTGAGATCTCACCAGAAGTACATCAGCACTACCCATATGGTGCATATAGCCCATTGAATTGAAAATGGGATGATATTGCCCAGCTCTGGTGACATCATGGTAGCCATTTGATTTAAGTGCAAGCACCATACAATTAATCGAAAAAATAACTATAAAATTAATGTTATATAATTTAATTGTCAAAGCATCTTTTGTACAATTATATTTTTTTTCCCAGCAAACAGAACAGAAACCTCCAAATCAGAAAGTACGCATATCAGTCATTATGGTAAGAGTTTAACCGTTTCACATTCCTTTTCTGTATTCTTCTATTTAAAACCTGAAACATCTTTGTAAAATGTGTTTATTTTTGAGTAATGCAGTCGGCACTTCCCAGTACAGATTCTATTGCACTGAATTGCATGATCTCTTAGTCTTAAATTTTATAAACTGGTTATTCTCTCAGATACATGAAGAATTTTTTTCCTTTCCTAATATAGATTTTGTTTTCTGTTTCAGAAATATCGACATTTATTTAAGAAATGAAGTTTGTGGATGGATGAAACTTTTGGAATAACCTACGGCTTGATTTATTGTTATTTCCCATAAATTACTGGATGCATAGTTTTAGACTTCAACAGAAATGAACACTGTAACACATGACAAAGTTTATATAATGTTTATATTTATCAATAATTTCCCATAATTTTTTATATAGTAGCACCACTTGGTCTGTTAGGGCTCTGGTTATTTTTCAAGTCACTACCTTAAGAAACCATTGAGAGGAGAAGTCTAGACTAAAAATGTTTTATAATAATCAAAATAATTTAAATTAGACAGAATATCAGATTATTTTAGTGGGAACCTCACCCCATTCCATTCGCTCTCTTTCCTTTTTGCTGGTCTTCCCTTAATTGTTAATTCTTTTTCCATGCTTCCTCTTTAAGTTGAAGAGGTAGGGACGAGACCTCAGTTTATCTATCAATTAGGGAATTCACCTTTACTGTTCGTTGCCCGGCCACTGAGGCGTTAACTGCTGATACCCTTCTTACTCTCCTATGCAGGCCAGCTTATCTTTTGTTTTATAGGAGTATAAGTTTAGATGGCATTTATTGTCCTAACTGAATGTTGTTTAATTTTAGATTAGAGGTTTTCTTTTGAGGTTTTGTGAGGTTTGTTTTAAAACTGATTTTGGTTTAGCGTGTTAAGTATTTGGTTTAGGGTGGGTGCTCCTTCTCTTTCTTAGCTTTTTTTTCTTTTGGTTGTTATTTTTTAGTTTGTTAGCAAAGATTTAGTTCAGGGTTCTCAAACTCCGGTCCTGGAGGCCCGCAGTGGCTGCACGTTTTCATTCTAACCTGTTTCTTAATTAGTGATCTGCTTTTGCTGCTAATTAACTCCTTTAATTTCATTTTAATTGACTTGTTTTTTAAAGTTTGTTCCCCTGAGTTTCTTCATCGTTCCTCTGATTTGCTTCATTTCTTTCCTTAAACAGCACTCAAACAGATATGAAATGTGAAGTGAGTGAGCCAATAGAAAAACAACTAAGTCAGGGCCTCAGACTCCAATATCTCATTATTGTTTGGCTGCTAATTAAAGGAAAAGAAACAATTAAGGGGTCTGCGTCTTCAAGAACAAGTCAATTACAATTAATTCAAAAGAAGTTAATTAGCAGCAAAAACAGGTCAGTAATTAAGAAAAGGATGAGAATGAAAATCTGCAGCCACTGGGGAGTCTGAGAACCTTAATTTAGTTTAATCTCTTTTGCCTACAGGTTTAGTCAATTCATTTTCCTTTTGACTGAATGTAGTCATAATTCAATAATGAAGTATTGATTTTTTTTTTTAAACTTTATTAATCCCGAAGGAAATTACTGTGTTTTCGCATTCCCCTTGAGGTCAGAGCGCAGGGTCAACCATTGTACAGTGCCCCTGGAGCAATTGAAGGTTAAGGGCCTTGCTCAAGGGCCCAACAGAGTAGGACCTCTTTTGGCAGTGACGGGGATTCGAACCGGCAACCTTCTGGATACCAGCACAGATCCTTAGCCTCAGAGTCTAATTTTTGTCTAATTAGAGTATAGGATTGTCTTTTATATGTTTGAACTTGAGTTCATTAGTTTTGTGGCATGTTTGCCAGGATGAATCTGCAAATCAGAAAGATAAATTGTGAAAACCTTAACAAATAAACTTTTTAGATGCAACTTCATGTGAGCAATTTTGTGAATTGTTTCTGGGTTAATACATTTTTATTTTCATCTTAATTTATTGTCTTTGATTTTAAGAGAACTAAGTTTCACCTTCATTTTGCCCCCTTTTGCTTTTGTTTGGTTATTTTATTTTACTATCATATTTTGGATTTACCCCAGGAATTTCCATCACTTGGTGTCATCAGCACAACACTATTTAAGCCAGCAGTCAGAGATCTCTGTGTACAAGCTTGTTAATCCTAAACAAAATCTCATATGTGCTTTGCTCAAAGATTCTTAGGTTTTTTTTATTTTTCATTAGGCTCTTTTTTATTCAATTTCCAATGAATACGTAGTCAGGTGGTTCTTCAGACTTTCTTGCCTCCAACCCGTTATTTGTTTCTCTGACTTGCTTACTAAGGTTGGTAGACAGCTTAATCATAGAAATACTGAAATCATTTTTCTCAACTTCTTAACTTTGTTTCACTTGTACGCCCAGCGATGCTTATCTCAGGAATCCTTAACAAGAGCAGGCTGCACAATGTTGAGACCAATCCTATTTTCTATTTTCCACCCCTGAAGAGGATGTAACACTGAACCTCCAAGTCCCTTGATAACGGCAGGCTTCATGCTGCTCAAACCAGTCCAGACTAAACCTTTGAATACCTTGACAAGGACATGCTACATGCTCTTGAGACCTATCCTTGTACCCTGATGGCAAAGGCTGAATCTGAATTCCTCTCTCATGGCAAAAATCAATCTTGCTGGCTGATCCATTCCTAGCCTGGACTGGCTACCCTGAAAGAATTGCACTGTATACCCTAAGAAAGGCCAGGAGCCTGCTGTCATCACAGACCACCATCTCCTCCCAGTTCTCTACCTATGCAAGGATTTAATCTGAATGAGCACAGCACATTACATTAAAGAAGCTGTTAATGCTTACACTCCTACAGAACCTGGATACGTATTTCCGTCCCTTATTCTATATAACCTTCAAACTTCAGTGATTGCTTGTGTAAGTAAATAAGGCCATTTCAGTGAGATAACAACAAATTATACATCAATCTAAACTTATATTTTTTTTTCAATAAATAAATAAATTGAAAAATGCCCCGAGATATGCAAATGTAAAATTAAGTACTAAAAAGAGTGTAATAACTATTTGATTATATAAGTATGTATACATTTAAGAAAGTACAGGGAGATTCACTCGAAAGAGGCCCCAAATATGTAATAACTCTCGCTAGGATGAAGAAATCTGAACGAAACAACATACAATGCACTCCTCAGTATATGGAACTTTGAACAAGCCGGGATGCCCCTGTGTCTGAGCGATGAGGTAGGCACCAGACAGCCGTCGTGACGTTTAACTTCCATTTGCAGCTTCTGGGTGCATACCGCCTGTACCCCTTCACTCAGTCACTCGACTTCTCATCAGGATGGTGGTGTACAGGATTAAGCAGCGCGTCTTCATGGTGCAGACCTATTGGGTCACCCCTTCGTTGAAGTGATGTCAGAATCAACTGGATGATCATGAGTTAACGGAAGGTTACTTCCAGCAAGAAGGAGCAACGTGTCACACATCGGCAAGGGGCATGGCAGAAACTGAGTCCTTCTTTGGTAACAGGGTAATTTCAAAGGGGCTTTGGCCATCACGGTGATCCCGGATCTGATACCACCGGATTTCTTCTGTTGGGGTCTGCTCAAAGAAAAAGTCTATCGGAACAAGCCTCGCACTGTGGAAGATTTGAAGGAAAGCATCCAACATGAAATTTCTGCTATTCCCCCTGAAACGTTCAGGAACATGGAGTGCCACGTCAAAATGTGTCTGACAGAAAATGGAAACCACTTCCAGCATCACATGTAATGCAATCGATTACACATTCGTCAAGGTATATAGCCATATTGTTTTGGTTCATATTGCAAGAAAATATTCAGGGCCTCTTTCGAGTGAATCTCTCTGTATAAAGTAAGTGCTGGGCCATTATACTTATTCAGGTTCTGCAGGATCCTAACCCTGGTCATAAGACATTAATATAACAGGGAGATTCCTGTTAAGGTTAGTGCAAAATCCTTTTAGGGTAGCCAGTATTTTTTCATTGTTAGAGTAGCCAGGTCCTATAGAGTGTTAAAATCCTTTTGGTGTAGTCAGTCCCTGGTCGTGGCAGTTCAGCTCTTGCAGTGGAGGAAACTGAGAGGAAGACTGATGTCAGCCATTGCTAAGGTATTCAGAGGTTAAAGTGTTCAATCCTATCAAAGGTAGACAGCCCTTATTAAGGATTCCAGAGTTATGTATTGTGGGATGCACTAATGAAACAATTTTATTAGAGACATTATTTAGGTATTTCTGGGATTAATGTTGTCTACCAAGAAAAAAAAAAACCTTTGGAGGCTAAAGTGCCTCTCATGGACCCTTTGTTTTAAATTGTGATTCACTACAACTATAACATCCAGGGCCGGATTTTCCTATAGGCTAACTAGGCTTCAGCCTAGGGCCTCAAGATCAAGAGGGGTCTACATTCAAATTGTTAGCAAAATTAAAATTACACTATTCTAAAAACAGTGAACACTAAAACACTGATCTGAAAATAAGGAGCAATTCTACGCATATGACTAATAAACAAACATAAAAATGTATTGGTTAAGATCAACGCGTTAATTTTCCACACAGGTTAGTACCAATCACAACATGTTTCATTTAACATATTGATATATATCACAGTAATGATGTATTTTATTATCTCTCATGTAATTTACAAACTTAAAAATGGAAGGTGAAAGGGCCTCATAAGTGGAATAGCCTAAGGCCTCTTTTCATATAAATCCGGCCCTGATAACATCCCAAATTGATGTGGTAATTTCACATTTTATTACCGTAGTATTTTTTCTGATCCTTGGACGTTTATGTATCCAAATTTAAAAGATATTCTTTCTTTTCACCAGTACTAGAGGGTCCACACAGGCTGGGCAGAGACAGGCTCATCAGCATATTGTCCATATAATAGATGGTTTATAAGTTTTTAGGGTCATTATTGTCATATGTACAGTGAATCTGATATTTTGAGTGAGTTTTCTTTACTGATTTACAGGTAATCCCTACAGAGCCTGTACAGGGTGTTGATGCCACCAACTCTGACACTACCACAGTTGGTCTCTCATCCTTAATGCCGGTTTCCTATTTTGGATGTTGCAGTCTATGGCAGAAAATAAGCCATATTAATATATTAAGAAAATAGGTCTTTATTAACAGCAATGGATTCAAAATTCCTCTTGAATGTAGAACGCCTTCCTATCTTTAGCTTACAATATTATGTCCATCCCCCTTATGTCATATGGCTATAGATCCTCTTCAGCTGACAGCACAAAAATCACAGTGAAATGATAAACAAAAGTAAGATAGAAATATAAATTCCTGATGACTCTATTAATATTGCCAGTTTTGTTAATTAGAGAAGGGATTAGATAGTTCTTATCTGCCTTTTACAAATAAGAATGCTGTTTCAACTGCAGAATGCAATGTCTTGTGTTGAATAACAAAGCACAGAATAAACCACACTGAATAAATAACCTTGTGAACTACCGTTTATCTAATCAGGAACTGCTTTCCCTATTTGGAAAAGACCCCATTTTTTTAAAGAAATTTAATATATGTTTTTTGCGTTAAATTGTTAACCCCCAAGATGCATGGATTTCAGCCCATGTTGTCCTTTAAGCACCTAAACTTTCCTTCTGCTTTGCTTCACAGCAGATTCTAAAAGGAAGCCGTGTAACAAATTGACTCCAGACAGTCACAAAGGTTTGGGGCAGCCACCCGTATAATATGATCCTGGCTGCAAAAGGTTTGTAAAAATGAGTTCTTTACAAGACAGAGTCCAAAATAGAACTGATTAAGTGGAGGTAAGATGGCAGTTTTAAGGACCAGGTAAAGGAAATTATGTCATCCAAACCGGAACTGGAAGTGACGACATCAGTGGCACCAGAACCTGATGGGATTTCCCATGAATGGTCTGTAAGAGACTGAGAGAGACAGTCAGCACACTGTGCCACCCCCTGGTCTGACGGAGTATTACAGTTACTTAAGCCCTTTAGCTGCCTCCTAATCTCACGTGTGTGACAGACGATATTTTCTGGCTACACAGGACAGGCATACACAGCTTTACAAAGAGACATAAAACTTGTAAACTTGGGCTCACACAAATATTAATTATTATGTAAAACATGCTTCTAAATTCTGAAGAGGGCTTGATTAGGGAATTAGGGGATTACCATAAAATGAGGCAGCACATAGAAGGGTTCTCTGCCTTATTAAAAAATAAATGCATAAAAACAAGTCTCCTACATTGATACAGTTACCAATCACATTAAGAAGCAAATCTGTGTGATGTGCAATCACCACAGAAAATGAAGACTGGGCTGAGAATCTAAACTGCTGGATCTGTAAGGCACCATAATTAATCACTGACACACTGATTATCAAAAAAAATATTCTAAATAAAAAGATAACACAGAATAAAAATGTGCATATGTAGAAAACATCAGGCTGCTTTAACTCCGAGTTCCCCTTTTGAAGGTAGGTTTTCAATAATGAGTAATGAAAGGCAGGTTTCCTGTTTTCTTTGGGACTTTAATTATTAGAACTAAAGCTCTCCATGAAGTACAACTATTACAAATTTGTGTCTAAAGTCCCAATTCTTCTGACATTTCTCAGTGCCGATCTGTCTCTGGGACCTCAGCATCAGGTCTGGACATCACTGAAGTGTACAGAAATACAGCATTACAACAAACGGGCTCTGGTCTCAATACTCATAATCTGTTTTCATAATTGTGTTTTTTTATTGAGGCACGGAAATAACTTTTATAATATAAGAATGAGAATATTTAGAAAGGTACACTTTATGTACTATCTATGTAAGAGTTATTTAGTGAGATCAGTTAGAACAAAACTGACTATCTATATCCATATATTGATTACTTAACATTTCTTTACTTCTAGGATTCTTTTTCCTTTTATGTAAATGTGAAAGTAGACATTAATTTTATTATTTTTTTTGCATTTTACTGATTGTATTAAAATCAAATTACATTCCATACAAGCAAGTCAAGTTTAACAAAACTAGGTTCGAAACAAATCAACTCCCACCCATGAGAAAGAGAGCTAGGCCAACAGAGTAAAACTTTAAACTAGTAAAAATTAGTAAATAGATAAATTAATAAATGAATAAAAATAAATAGAATAAAAAGAGGGGAGAGAATCCTCATTTTAAATGCTTATTCTAAATGTCATTGATCAGATCCAGCCAGGTTTTGAAAAAGTCTTGTACAGATCCTCTAAGTGAGAATTTCATATTTTCCATTTTCAGATAATATATAACATCAGTTACCCACTGACTTAAAAGAGATGAGTTAGGATTCTTCCAGTTGAGTAAGATAAGTCTACGTGCCAATAGTGAAGTAAAGGCGATCACAGTTTGTTTGTCCTTCTCCACTGTAAGCCCATCTGGGAGTCCACCAAACACAGCTGTTAGTGGATTAGAAGAGATTGTGACACCAAGGCTGCCTGAAAGGCATTTGAAGATTTTGGTCCAAAATGATGTTAATTTGGTGCAGGCCCAAAACATGTGACCCAGTGAGGCTGGAGCTCAATTGCAATGTTCGCAGGTTGGATCTTGCCCTGGAAACATTTTGGACAATTTTAAATGAGTCAGATCAACTCGATATATAATTTTAAGTTGAATAATTGTATACTTTACTTTTTTATTCTGATAGTAGCAGAAGTTTATCCAATTCCTCTGCACTGAGAGTATCTAGTTATTGAATCTGTAATGCATCCAGAAATGCATTAAATTGTGTCTTCTCTTCTTTAAACTCAGTAGAATATAAGGACTTATAGTAGTCTCTAAATTTGTGCTTTATATTTTTATGGTCAATGATTTTGTCTCCGTCTGTGTTGGTGATTCCTGGGATTGCATTGCAAACGTCCTGCTTGTGGATTTGTTGAGCTAAGATATTATTAGCTTTCTCTCCATGTTCATAGTAATGAGGTCTTGATTTAAAAATGAGTTGTTCTGTTTCTTTAGTTGTCAAGAGGTTGAGTTCTGAATGCAGAGCCTGCCTTTTCCTATGAAGTGCCTCATTTGGACACCTGGCATGTTTTTGATCTATTCTGGTAATTTCACTGATTAGCTCTGATACCTTCTTGGTTTACAATTTACTTCTCTGAGAAAGATATGAGATAATCTGTCCTCTTCAGAAAGCCTTCAGGGTTTCCCAGAGTATTCCTGCAGAGACCTCTGAGGATATATTTGTATCTAAAAAATATATATTTGCTTGGATAAAAATTCTGTACAGTTCTCGTCTGCTAATAAAAGTGGGTGAAGACGCCAGCTGCGAGATGATTATGTGGGACATAGTGATTTTAGCTCTATGATCAAAGGGGTGTAGTCGGAGATAACAATAGCGTCGCATTTACAAGATTTAATCGTAGGTAAGAAATTGTTACCTACAAAGAAATAATCAATTCTTGAGTAACCGTGTTGCACAGGTGAGTAGAAGGAATATGCTCTTGAGTTTGGGTTTAGAAATCTCCAAGGGTCTGATAAGTTGTGATTAGTTACAAAATGTGTAATTGTCTTTGCAGTGTTAGATGTCTTCACCCCTGTGGCAGGAAACCTATCTAGGTCTGGATTTTTAACACAATTAAAGTCCCCAGCCATTATAATTTTATGAGTGTTCACATTGGGAATGGACGCAAATATGTTTTGGATGAAGTCCCTATTATCCACATTGGGTGCATAGATATTTATCAAAATCATTTTACAGTTAAATAAATTACCCATGACGATCACATGTCTCTCTTCAGGATCAGATACTATATCTGATACTATAAATGAGATTGTTCTATGTATAAGAATTCCCACACCTCTAGTTTTCTTTGTAAAGCTGGAATGGAATATTTGGCCAGTCCAGTCTCTGTGCAGCTGAAAATGATCCCAGGAGCACTGGGTTGTGTGCGGGACTGATTACACCTGCAAATACTCTAAAAAAACGTGTGTTTGGTTTGGAACCGTTGTTGTCTGTCTGTCTGTGCTGAGGCTGGTCTTCCACAATATACATACATACATACATACATACATATTATATATATATATATATATATATATATATATATATAAGCTTGTGTATACTGAGACTTTTTTTATACGTATAACTCTGCCAAGAATTAAATAGTATATAAACAGCCATGCATGGAATTTCTCAGGTGTACTATGTGTTGTTTAATTCAACTACTTATCCATTGCTTTGTCCTCCCACTTTGTGTACTCTTACAGGCTGTTAGAGTTTTGAAACAGGCCGCATACCTGTCTCAAAATGGCTGCTGAGATAGAGTTATCTTCATCATGGTCTTCTCTTCAAGGCCAGATGTTGAGAGAAGAGACGTTGGGGGGGCAGAGAGGAACAGGCAAGGTGACCGACTTTATACCATTCTTACCTCAAAACACAAACCAGTAAGATGTTGTGTTACAAAATGGCCTCCAGGTCAAAACCAATCATAAACAGCCATACTTCAGGTTAACATAATTAGTTTACCAGTCCTTTCCTGGGACATTTACCAATGAATGCACTCAGGTACAACTTGTCCGCCAGCTGCTTTGTTTAGGCAGGTTATGGCCTTCCTGTAATGGATGACTTATAGCAGTGTTTCCCAAACTCAGTCCTAGTGGACCCCTGTGGCTGCAGGTTTTTGTTCCAACCAGCTTCTGTTTTTAATTGAACTCCTGGGCTAATTAAGTGAACTGATGTTTCCCAAGTTCTGTATTTAGGGAACAATTTAGAAATTAGAAAATTAAGTTTGCTAAAAAAAAATATTAAAATGTACCAAGCAATTATATAGGAATAATGTATTTTTTTTCTTTTTAACAGTATTTTCATCTTTATTTTCATTCTACTTTTCTAGGTCTTCTAATTGTTTAATTAATCCATTAGTTACTCATTAGTCGGTCGGTTGCTAAAGTACTTGCAGCCTTTGATTATTCAGTGTTGTTTGCCAGCGTGTCTGATCTGCTCGTTTTAAATTGTCATTATTAAGATACAACAAAGAGGGAAAACTGCACAGAGAAAGGGCAAAGTATAATGAAATAAACAAAAGAGAGTTAAGCATTTAAATCTATAGCAAAAGCAGAAATATTTCTAAATGTCTTATAAATGTAAAAATCATGCTGCTATGCTTTTCTGAATGTCGAATAAATTAAAAAAAAATACCAGCTAATTAAATGAGATCAGTGTTATCAGGTGTTGTCACTGATTAGGAATCTGGTTGGAACAAAAACCTTCAGCCACAGGGGTCCACTAGGACCGAGTTTGAGAAACACTGACTTATAGGCTCATGTACGTCAAACACAGTCACCCTTGCCAAACTGGTTTGAAAAAACACTCCCTCCACCATAAATTTCACATTCTGAGTCAGTCCCAAAGACTGGGGAGTGGGTGAGTAATGGGTGAGTGTATTTGAGAATTGGTTAGGTAAACATCAAACCACTGTTGTTCTCATCAGTAAAGTAAAACCTGCTTCATGAAACATGATCTAATACTACATTAGCTGTGTCTAGCTACAAATAAAGGCATAGAAAATATGTATCAATGTACAGTGTATGCTAGATATCACTCCACCACAGGCAGATAGATAGACAGATCTTTACGTTTTGATACAGAAGTATTCATTTTGCTTAACCATGCCAGTCCCAGAAATCAATCTGACACCATTTTTTACTGGTTAAAAAAATGTGATGTCCAATTAACATATACTTCCCTTTATGACACAAATTCTGTTCAATTTGATATCTAAATCTCTTCGCTGCTGAGTGAATGAGTCTCTGTTCTATTCTATTAAATTACATTCTGAATGCATGTTCTCATTTTTTAGATCAAATTGTACATGTAAACCAGAAATTGGTAGAGATACTCAGATAGATAAAAGTCATACCCATTTAATCCAGTTACAAGTCGCACAGGCAGAGCCTATTGCAACAAAATCGAATACAAGGCAAAAATGGGGAGTACAAAAAAAGAAGATATATGAATTTGAAAAGAACTATAAATATGCAAATCATTTTAATAGGACAGGACTGTTATCAGTGGTTATCACTGTGGCCTAAACATGGTACAGTGGAAGCTCAGTTCACGACCATAATTCGTTCCAAAACTCGTAAACCGATTTGGTTGTGAACTGAAGCAATTTCCCCCATAGGATTGTATGCAAATACAATTAATCCATTCCAGACTGTATGAACTGTATGTAAATATATATTTTTTTAGTTTTTAAGCATAAATATAGTTAATTATACCATAGAATGCACAGCGTAATAGTAAAGTAAATGTAAAAACATTGAATAACACTGACAAAACCTTGAACAACAGAGAAAGCTAACACTGCAATAGTTTGCGCTATAGTGCTAGGAACCGCTTGCTAAAAACACTTTTTTTTTAATGAGTTTTAAGCACAGGGAAAAAATTGAACATTTGAAAAATCCGTAATTTAATAAACCACCAAGAAAAGTAACATTGCAACAATGCACGCTACAAACCGATCACTGTAAACAGAACTGAAAACAAAAACAAGCCTTCTCTACCTTATGCGTCCAGTCCTCCCTCTCTCGCTCACTCGTTCTCTCTCTCCTTTGTGTGTGCGTGTGTCTCTCTTTTGTGAGCCTGGAGCGCCTGTGTGTGTCTCTCTCTCTAGCGCGCTCCTGTGTGTGTGCACCTCTCTCTCGCGCACTCCTGTGTGTGTGTGTGCAAACTCTCTCTCGCCCGCTCCTGTGTGTGTGCACCTCTCTCGCGCGCGCCTGTGTGTGTGTGTCGCGCTCTCTCTCTCTTGCTCGCTGCGCAGGAAATGCACAGGGAGAGACTGAACATGTACAAACCGAAAGGGAAACTGGCTTGTTCGTATACCGAGTGTGTGGTCGTGAACCGAGGCAAAAGTTTGGCGAACTTTTTGGTCGTAAACCGATTTGTACGTGTACCGAGACGTTCGTGAACCGAGGTTCCACTGTATAGTACTTCTTAATAAAAACATTTAGCCGGTTATAGGAACTCCATGGATTGTGCAAGTTGGCTTCACTTATACAGTATATGTAAAGTTCTACTTTCTAGCCTGACTTAAACTAAGTGAATCTCTTTTAAGGTGAGAAGATTTATTATTATTATTATTATTATTATTATTATTATTAACATTAGTCCTCTTCACTGTTCGCGCAATCAACAATAACAAAATGACAATCTGGGTGGACCAGGCCACCCTATGCTTAATTTCTTTCAGCTGCTCCTGAGGAATTCCCAGATGTAGTCCAACCCACAGATCCCAGGTCTGCACCTCAATCTTCTTCTAGTGGCATTGCCCTGTGAGAGGTTTCCGGACACATTCTAACTACTTACCCTTAACCACCTAAAGGAGTTCATTTCAAGTTGAAGAACCAATAGTTCTACCCCAAAGTCCTCTCACATTACTGACCTCCTCACCCTATAAGAGAGAGTGGCCCAGTAACCTTGGGTAGGAACATCATTTTTGCCTTTTTTTAGCTCACTACCAAGACCTTGAGAACACAGGTAAGGATGAAAATGAAGACAGACCCACTGATTGAAAGCTTCACATAAGGTCTTACTTCACTTCTACACCAATCTAGTACAATGTCTGCACAACTGCGACCACAGCACCAATTTGTTTGTCAATCTCACAATATTCCCTTCTCTAACTTGTTAATAAGACCTCAAGATACTGTTCCACTTGGAGCAGGGGCCCCTACTTGCAGACACAGCCAAATGGAATCCACATTACTCCTTCTGAGTCTGAGGTTCAGCTATCTAGGATCTAGCTATTCTAGGATCTCAGCACACACTTCTCAAAGGAGGCTGAAAAGCTTGATAACTGATAACTCACACACACACACACACACACACACACACTCTTGCTCCATTTTTGGAAAAAGGAGACCATCACAGTCTAGTAGTTTTGAGGAAACTGTCCCTGCCTTCCACACAAGACCTAAGAGGTATGGTAGCAAAATACCCACACAGTTTTTAAGATCTGGTCAGATGTCATCTACCATGTGGTAGTTTTAAATAACAGATTATCAGCCTTGTTTTAAATGTTGATATAAAAGGACTTTTAGGTCTCAGTAATTAAGGGCAGGACTGTCTACAGGATTTTCTCTGATATCAGGTACCATGTGCATGCTGTGCATGTATTATCAAACTTATTTTGTTTTAACCTGAAATAATGCCATGAAGTTATTTTGAAGAAATCGTTCAGTGGAGAGATCAGCTTGATCCGCCTGACTCATAAAGCAGGAGCACCAGGTACCTGTCCTTTAGGACTGTTTGCGTCAGTCTCTATAGTATTATGATTCACAGGGAGGAGGGGGTATTTCAACATAAGGATTTCTCAGGAAATGAAACTAAAAATATTCTTATAGTTGTTTGTATGAGAGAATCCTACAAAGTTACGAAGACACTAAAGCAGAAGAACTGCTTACTGAAACTTTACACTAAACAAACTCACCTGCTGCTGTACCCTGAGGCACAAATGAAAACTTTAAACAAATGAAGATGACGCCTCTGGGTCAGAGAAAAAGCTGATTGGATACAACGTTCCAGAAAAACAAACTTGACTAAATAAAACACCAGAATTCACAAGCTGCGCTGGGAAGGATCATCATAACAGTTTTAGTCTTCAATTTATAGCTTTGTACTAGTAAGAAATAAAGTAAGAAATTTTGCAGCTGATACCTGCTGAACACTGCTTGCTAAATACACATCAGAAAAATGCAGAATTGTAAGTCACTGCTAAAAGAAATACATATGTTTTGTCTTTTTTAAATTATTTTTTTTATCTTCCTTGCTCTGGGTTTTAAATATGTACACCTTACTTTGATGGGTGCGTAATTTAACACTTCAGAAGTGTAACTGAGTGATATGTGATATGAATTCTTGTAGACACTGCATAGAGTGTGTGACTGAAAACCTACCTCTAAATAATAGAGATAAAAATGCTCAAAGAAATCATTGAGAAAAATAAATGTATTAAGTACAATATACAAAACATGTTATTTGAATGTTATATTTGTTCCAGTTGTATGTAACAGAAATTGTCATAGTCGTGTACTGTTACACACCACATACCATCAGGATATTAGAAATAAAAACATTCCAGGAAGTTATAAATCAGTGTCTTTCAACAAAAAGTTAGTTGTTTCACTTGTTGGATTGTTTTTAAGTTATTATTAATATATTGTATGCACAGAATCTGTCATGTTAAACATGTATGCATTAATTTAACTAGTTAACCAGTTGTTAAGTAGTTTGTGGTCCTACTCTACTCTATAGAGCTGATAAAAGTCCTCTTCAGGCATCAGGCTTCATAGGCTCCAGCTGTTTCTTGGCAGAATTATATGTAAAAAATAAAACATTATCTTCATATCCACTGCTTCTTAGAAAAGTAAAGAAACATGTAAAAAAGTGTTTTCCTTGGTTAGAGAACTGCTTGGCTTTGCTTCAGAAGCTTAGAGGTTCATTCATGTAGTATTAAGTCACTGTTATTACAGTAAATTCTGCATATGTAAACTTAGCATTAGTGCTAATAATAAAGACGTACATACTAATATCAGATGGCACATTTGGTTGCCATGAATGGAAGCTCTTTGTGAATTTTTTTAAGTGTAATAAATCTTTCTTGTTGACTGGTTGAATTTTTTCTGAGATTTTGAATCTTGGAGAATTTACTTTCACTTTCATTTTTTTACTATCCTCTTTTTCTTGTGCTTATTATTTTATTGTCATGTTTTGTAATTCTTTTGACATCATACTTTTATAGACTCCATGACGCATTAGCCATCATTAGACAGCATGGCCTCAGAAGTCACTTTGCATGACATTACGTAAGCTGTTAATCACATGTGTATCTGTGTCTACGTTTGTGGATACCAATCAGGAACTTTTCTTCTGATCTCTTGCACAGACTGTAGACTTTGACTTTATGATCATGTACTGGGCTTCATTATGTTAGTTTGGTTCCCCAGTTATATGTCTTGCTAGGTCTTTTGACTTGTTTTCTACTTCTAATCCCTACCAGTGCTCAATGTTGTCACCTACTCATTCTGTGACAGTACACTGACTGGTAAGTGCCACTGTCAGTGTATTTTACACATCTTTATATAATTCATTTTGACACCATTATTTTTGTGTGACACTGTGATGAAGGTTCTGGATGTTGTTGAGCTGTACTGTCCTCTTCAACACTGTGTGGAGATCAAGAACATTACCTCTGGACTGGCAAAATGGGACATAGGCCTAGGAAGGCCTAACTCAGGGTTCTGGAAAGGAGGATTCAGCTGTTGGTCAAGCTTGAGATTCAGGAGGAACAAGGCAGACTTTGTCTAGCTTTTTACCCTCACAGGGATACTGGAGGGTTTGTGGGAGAATGCCCAAAAAGTCTATGTGTTTTCTGTGAACTTGGAAAACACTTATGACCGTCTCCCTGAGTGTGTGTTGGAATATAGGGTAACAGACCAGCTGTGGCATGCTATTTGGTTCCTGTACCACAGCAGCAAAATCTTGGTTTGCATTGCTGGCAATAAGTCAGATTCTTTACTGGTGGGTGTGAGACTCCACCAGGGCTGTCCTTTATCAATGATTCTGTTCATAATTTTTATGGACAGAATTTCTAGGTGCAGCCAAGGAGTGGAAGATGTCCAGTTCAGTGGCCTCAGGATGGCATCTCTGCTTGTGGTCCTGTTGGCTTCATCAGGTTGTAACTTAAGATCCACAATTGAGTGGTTTGCAGCTGTGTGTGAAGCATCCAGGATGAGGATCAGCACCTCCAAGTCTGACATTATGGTTTTAAGATGGGAAAGTTTGGAGTGCCCTTTCTGGGTTGGGGATAGGGTGCTGCCTACAGATGAGGAGTTTAAGTATCTTGTGATCTTGTTGATGATTGAAAGAAGAAAGAAGCAGGAGATCTACAGGAGAAACTGAGCAGCATCCACAGTCACATGCACATTGTACCAATCAGTCATGGTGAAGAGGAAGCTAAGCCAAAAGGCGAGGCTCTATGGTGATGAGTTTTGGGTATTGACTGAACTAGATTGTAGCTACAAGAAGCACCTGGGATCAGCGATAGGATGGGAATCATAGACATTTGGGAGGAGCTCAAAATAGAACTACTGCTCCTCAGCCACCAACAGAAGACAGTTGAGGTGATTTGGGCATTTGATTAGGGTGGGAGGAGACCTTGGGGTACCCTCAGGACACACTGCAGAGATTATATCTTTTGGCTGGATTGGGAACACCCAGAGAAGGTTAAAGAGGTGGCAGGGAAAGGGGATGTCTGGACATCATTGCTTAGACTGCTGCCCCCACAGACCTGGATAAGCAGCAGAAAACAGATGGATAGATGGAATGTAGTGAAATGGTTAATACCAATACTTTAGCGTTCTAGCGGAGTGAGTTCAAATCCTGACCCAGCATTAGTGCATGTGGATATCATACTCATCGTGTCCACGTTGTGTTTCTCACTTCCCTTGAAAATGTATACGACCTGCACATTCACCTGACTGGTGTGCTCTAAAGTAAACTGGCACCTGCACTCTACAATATAATAGCAGATTGGGATACTGGATGTATTATGGTAATATAAAAAATAAATATGGATTTTGAAATGATAACATAAATGAGGTGTACTATTTTTAGTGTAAACATTACAAAGTCTTTTATTAGTCTCCATAATTCTCACAGTTCCACTCAAAAGTTGACTATATGGGTATTCACAGCCAGTGTTCTTTTTAAATTGATTCCATTCTAAAGATAAATTTACCTTAATTATTCTAACCATCACTAATTACATTTTTTCATTTCAATTCATTGTTCTGGATGTATTGACAGCATCTGGTGCAGCTGAACACCAGTTCATTGTATACACACTGAAACTAACACCCAAACTCACTTCCACTGGACTCTCTAGACGTGACAATGCTACTTCTACTGTCTCTACTGTTTTAGACTTGATAATGTCTGGGGTGAAAAAATGAGATTTTTACAGTTTGTTAAATAAGACTTGTAATTTTGAATTTGTGTGAAGAATATAGGATTATTTGGATAAGATGCAGCTTTTAAATGGATATATTGTGTAAACAGGATTAAAAAGCTCATAAGGGAAAGCTAACATTCTTTAATTAAGTATTGAAACAGGAGTTTAACAGGCAAGTGACTTCTTTGGGCAGAAGATTTGGTCAGCGAGCACATGACAACAAGAATAAGTTTATGTTTTTAAAAAGGAATAGGACATCCATCCATCCATTTTCCAACCCGCTGAATCCGAACACAGGTCACAGGGGTCTGCTGGAGCCAATCCCAGCCAACACAGGGCACAAGGCAGGAACCAATCTCGGGTAGGGTGCCAACCCACCACAGGACACACACAAACACACCCACACACCAAGCACACACTAGGGCCAATTTGGAATCGCCAATCCACCTAACCTGCATGTCTTTGGACTGTGGGAGGAAACTGGAGCACCCGGAGGAAACCCACGCAGACACGGGGAGAACATGCAAACTCCACACAGGGAGGACCCGGGAAGCGAACCCAGGTCCCCAGATCTCACAACTGCGAGGCAGCAGCGCTACCCACTGCGCCACCCATAGGACATTGGGAAGTATACAAATTAAACAGCAAATACGAAAAGAGTGTTATAACTGTTAAATTGTACAAGATTTAAGCTCAGATAAATTAACCAGTGTGTACAGTATATGTTTGTAAGAAGGCTTGAAATAAGAGCTTTGGACCTTTTTCTCAATATGTTATAGTATTTAGCTGAAAGTAGCTTCATTGACAAGTACTGTAGCAGGACCATTGGAAATTATCAGTTGACCAACTAGGACTAAATCTTGCATGATCAGTCACCAAGGCACTGTATAAAATAGACGATTTGGACCTTTTCCCTCAGGTTAGCTCCCAGTGTTCACAGGCATCACAACTGGCCTAAGGAAAAAATAGCTGGACGTAGAAGATAAAGACTGCAACACCTAAAAAGTCAAACAAACTACAGTAATCCCTCCTCCATCGCGGGGGTTGCGTTCCAGAGCCACCCGCGAAATAAGAAAATCCGCGAAGTAGAAACCATATGTTTATATGGTTATTTTTATATTGTCATGCTTGTGTCACAGATTTGCGCAGAAACACAGGAGGTTGTAGAGAGACAGGAACGTTATTCAAACACTGCAAACAAACATTTGTCTCTTTTTCAAAAGTTTGAACTGTGCTCCATGACAAGACAGAGATGACAGTTCCGTCTCACAATTAAAAGAATGCAAACATATTTTCCTCTTCAAAGGAGTGCGCGTCAGGAGCAGAGTCTGTCAGAAAGACACAGGAAAGCAAACAAATCAATAGGGCTGTTTGCTTTTAAGTATGCGAAGCACCACCGGTACAAAGCTGTTGAAGGCGGCAGCTCACACCCCCTCCGTCAGGAGCAGGGAGAGAGAGAGAGAGAGAGAGAGAGAGAGAGAGAGAGAGAGAGAGAGAAAAACAAAACAGTGAAAAATCAATACATGCCCTTCGAGCTTTTAAGTATGCGAAGCACTGTGCAGCATGTCGTTTCAGGAAGCAGCTGCACAAAAGATAGCAACATGAAGATAATCTTTCAGCATTTTTTAGACGAGCGTCCGTATCGTCTAGGTGTGCAAACAGCCCCCCTGCTCAATCCCCCTACGTCAGGATCAGAGAAAGTCAGCGCAAGAGAAAGAGAAAAGTAAGCTGGGTAGCTTCTCAGCCATCTGCCAATAGCGTCCCTTGTATGAAATCAACTGGGCAAACCAACTGAGGAAGCATGTACCAAAAATTAAAAGACCCATTGTCCGCAGAAACCCGCGAAGCAGCGAAAAATCCGCGATATATATTTAAATATGCTTACATATAAAATCCGCGATGGAGTGAAGCCGCGAAAGGCAAAGCGCGATATAGCGAGGGATTACTGTATATGATGTGGAGCTTGCTGTATGGACTTTGATTTGAATCATTCAAGTTGTATGTTTTTTTGTTTTAATTTCTAGTTTTTGATTCACTTGGTTTCTCTGCTGCTAAACACAAGTTTAGATTGAGATAAAGTTTGGGTATTATCACAATGAAACTGCCTTGTTTACTAACACTAGAAATTGCTGGAGGGTCAGATATTCTTTAAAATGAGGGATTGAGGTACTTATCAAGGTTCTGTAGGACCCTAACCAAGGTCATAAGTATTAACAGGTTCAGAAATATAACAAGCTTGTCATTCAAGTTAAGTCTGTTCAGTGGCAGCAAGCTGGTAGCAGATAGTGGCCTGTGAACCTGGCAGCAGCAGACATTTGGCCTTTGTTAGAGCATTCGATGCAAGCCATTCAAGGGTAGCCAGTCCTTGTTAGGAACAGTACAGCCCTGGCATTGAAACTGAGAGAAAAACAGATCTCAACCATTGTTAAGGTAATTCAGAGGTTCAGTGCTGAATCCTTTCCAAAGTTAAAAACTTGCATAGACATTCAAAGATGTTTTGCTGCCTAAAATACTTTCAGATATATATAATAAATGAAAGCTCTGATTATCCTATTTTCTTTAGCTTTGTTGATGATAGATTCATAATGTGACTAAGAGGCTGCCACAAACAAGAGTGGCTGCCAGATTGAATATATGAATTTAATTCTAACTGTTATGTTTGGGAACAGTGGAATCAACAATGGTGGAAAAGTTTTCAGAAATGGTTGACAAGCACCACGAATAAAGCAATCAGCTTCAGCAACAGAATCTTGAAATTCAAGCTGGCCAAAGAGAGATATTAAATATCCTGTAAAACCCACAACATGAAATGAGCTATCAAGTCACAGCTGAAGACGCTCCTGGCCTCAGCTCAAAACTGGTGGAAGATTCCAGTGCTTCGGGTTTGTTTATTAAAATCAGGATAACCGATTTGATCCACATCCACATATTACATGAAATCATTGACCAGCCCTGTAAGAAATGCACATATTCACAAACACTCTGAAGGCTGCCCTATACAGGGGCTGTTGACTCCCACCACAGGTTTGTTTAACTCAACTCTTTATTACATCACCTGCGGTGGGTTGGCACCCTGCCCAGGATTGTTTCCTGCCTTGTGCCCTGTGTTGGCTGGGATTGGCTCCAGCAGACCCCCGTGACCCTGTGTTCGGATTCAGCGGGTTGGAAAATGGATGGATGGATGGATGGATTTATTACATCACATTACACAGTAATCTTTATACAGTGCATAACATTCATAGCAGATATAAAATCTCAGGATTTCTGTTTGGCACTAATTGCTATAACACAAATCCAGTGCCACCCAGTGTTACATTTTACAGAAAACTAGTTTAAAATTTGAGTTGTTTAGCCTTACCTTACATTACACTATTCAGTTTCCAGTTCCATAACAATTTAAGAATAAAGTTCATAGGCTGCGGTGGGTTGGCGCCCTGCCCGGGATTGGTTCCCTGCCTTGCGCCCAGTGTTGGCTGGGATTGGCTCCATCAGACCCCTGTGACCCTGTGTCTGGATTCAGCAGGTTGGAAAATGGATGGATGGAAGTTCATAGGGAGCATTTTTTAATATTTAACAGGGTGTATTAAAATCCAAAAAACTAAGACAATTGTTCAAAAACTGTATATCATTCATTTTCATATTGGTCCTCATAATGTGACTGGTGTCATTTGATTTTAATGTTATATACAACTGACTACAGTGCATATATTATGTTTCTTTAAACTACTGGCCTGTATTGTTTTATAAAGCACTAACTGTTGTACCCATCTAAGACCGGTTGAAACTCAAGTAATCAATGTAGACCTCAGTGAACCATCTATGCCAATGTATTTTGTAACGCATGTAGTAATACAATACATTGCATTTTTTATTCCAACAGATGGCACATCACAAACATACCACAGCTCTTATGAATCTATAATAATAAAAGGCAAAGCCCTCACTGACTGACTCACTCACTGACTGACTGACTGACTGACTCATCACTAATTCTCCAACTTCCCGTGTAGGTGGAAGGCTGAAATTTGGCAGGCTCATTCCTTACAGCTTACTTACAAAAGTTAGGCAGGTTTCATTCGAAATTCAAAGCGTAATGGTCATAACTGGAACATATTTTTTGTCCATACACTGTAATGGAGGAGGCGGAGTCACGTATCGCGTCATCACGCCTCCTACGTAATCACGTGAACTAAAAACAAGGAAGAGATTTACAGCATGAGTCACACGCGGGAACGAAGGTAAGTGACGTTAATTTTTGACTGTCTTTTAATACTGTGTGAGCATACATATTAACACATGTGCAATTAAACGTGTGCATTTACGGGGTGATTTCTCAGACTTAAAAGCTCACCTTTTATCAAACGCGGGAAGAAAGGTAACTGACGTTGTTCACTGTCTTTTAATACTGTGTAACCATACATATTAACACATGTCCAATTAAACGTGTGCATTTACGGGGTGATTTCTCATGCTTAAAAGCTCGCCTTTTACTAAAAAAGGTAAATGCAAAAACTATTTTCAATCAGTTTATTGAAACGCTCCCGTTTAAGGATTGCAATAACATATTCGCGAGATAAAAGAACGAAGTAGGGGGAAATGGAGGAACAGCCGCAAAACAGCGAAGAGCAAAAAATTAATTAAACAATTGAGAACGGAGCGAGTTAAGCATACAAGCGTGTTCATAAGGGCAACAAAGCACGGTGTAAAACGTAAGTTTAAATTCAGTTAATAGAAACGCTCCCGCTGCGGATTGCAATAACATATTTGCGAGATAAAAGTTTAATGAGAAGACACGAGGTATAAACGAAGCACACGCCGTGGCGCAACATTAGGGGCAACAGTTTCAACCATTCTATGATCTGCTTCTCGCAACTGAAAGACGGCACATGGCGGATGTTAGCCGACTTGCTGACCGCAACGTTAGGGGCTTCAACTATGGCGCTGACGCCATATCTCAGTGCCAACACTTTGCAGACTGTACTTAAAAGACACGCCCTCCTCACTGGGACAGTTAAAAACACCAATCAAACTAACGATGACATCAAGTATTACCCAATCAAAAGTACGAAAGGAGGCATCTTCATAAAATGCGTGTGGGATGATTTGCATGAGACGCTGCTTTAAAAAAAAAAATGATAAAAAAAATACGGGATAAATCCCGTCCAGTATTGATTCAAAACGGGACGCGCAATTTCATTCTCAAACGCGGCACGATTCCGTATTTTAAAGGACGGTTGGCAACCCTACAGTGCCAGGTAACCACCCATACAATCAGATTGTGATTCAGACTAGGAATGCAATGAATGTAATTACCCCCGATCTACATACAAGGCGAAAGTCTTGCAACATTCAAAGATGATGGTTTGGGATAATTAGTACTTATTAAGTACAACATTGAACATAAAAGAGCTTATGAAGCCTTGAACCGAAAAAAGCAACATCTCAGAGATCGTAAAAAAAAAAAAGGAGGTAATGTCGTTTTACCTCGCTGTACATTTTACTCAAACATTACCAGTTATTCCACGAGGGAGACCAGCAGATGAACTCAACGCGTGTTTAAAATCCATGCTTCTCCCACGCTCGGTTATATGTCGCGTGTTCTCCGGTAGGTGCACCAAAAAATGTATACATTTAAGCATGTAATGGGCAAAGAAAAAATGAGGTATACCCGAAGGCACTGCAGTAGTACTCAATGTAACTTTACTTCTTAAATGTTAATGTTTTACTGTTTAATAATTTATACGCTTCTTATATATTGTTCAAATTCTTTTATGAAAATACCAGTGACAGCGCAATGCACGATAACATGGAGTGAATACACCATACGCATCTGCCCACGGCCGCCCTGGTGTGCGCAGATAGGAGTTGATTCTAAAATAAAATAAACATAAAAAGAGTAATACATTCATCACCCATAAAGCGGATAGCAGACGTGACGTATTATATGTGTACCACATTTCAAGTCAATACGTGAAACGGTTTGCAAGCTACATGTGATTTAAAATCCTGGACAGACCAACGAAAAGCCACGGTAGCAAATTATTGAAGAAGATTTTACTGTTTAATAATTTATATTTATATGAAATGTGCTTCTTATATATTACTTCATATTCTCATATGATAATGATGTTAATGTTGTTTATATTGATTTCTATGTTATTGTAAGTGCATCTATGTGTGTATATGTATGTATGTATGTATGTATGTATGTGTATATATATATATATATATATATATATATATATATATATATATATATAAAAAATATATATATAAAAAATATATGTGTATATGTATATATAATATATCTGTATATGTGTGTGTATATGTGTATATGTATATATATATGACAGCAACACTCATAACAATGACAACACAATTACATTGACAATCATGTTACGTTATTTTTAAAATGTTTCCTTTACTTTTTCATAACCTCTTTAACACACTACTTCTCCGCTGCGAAGCGCGGGTATTTTGCTAGTCACATACTAAATGGCACATAACAGAGGCAGATACTCTGATTCACAAACACTTGTCCTTTATTAAGTTGTTAAATAAACCAAAGGACTTTAGCACTTCCTACAGTTTTGGCTGTTAATAGTATAAATCTAAGGAATATATGTAAGATAATTAATTTTATCTTTTAACTCAAAAGGTAAATCTTCTTGATGGCTTTAGGTCATTGTCATTAAAACCATTTTCTCTTTATAATTTTCAAGGCTTAAAAAAATTAACTGCTAATCAGCTGGTGGACTTTTTTCATGAGAATAAAACGAAGATCTCAGTTATCGATAATCCTCGCATACTGCTATACCGGTTAAGAGTCAAATCCTTAATCCCAGCAGACAAATTTCAGGTCAGGCTACTTCTATAAGTTACCCTGTTGATTGTTTCTGGCAAAATGTGAATTTAATAAAAGACTTCAAATACATTACAATGAATGTTCTTGTTTAACAGGATATAATAGATATAAGAGATGCAACAGAGAAAAGTAGAGCTTTTTACAAGTACTTACAGTGGTTTGAAAATAAAAAAATAAAGAAGATCCGTCCCTTCTTGGAAGTAATATTCAAAGATGTCATCATTCGGCAATTACCCCAACATTAAGACAACTTAAGGACAAACTTTTGAAAGGTACTTTGATTGTTTTACATACTGTACATCTATTTTTTTTTGTAGAGTTTGTTTATAAATTTTATCTATTGTTATCTTGACTTTAAGTTATTTCTAAACACAGCAGAGGAATCACAGTGGTCTCTAAAAGACAACCCCTACTGTTTCAGTCAGAACCTACATGCAGTGTATTTAACACAGGGTGAGGACTCAGGGTAGGACAGCAACAATTACATCCATCTTGAATGGCCTAGAAGATGTAAAGAGCTTTTCAGGACCTGGTGCCTGGCCAGTCCACCTCGGTATAGAACCACTGTGACCCTCACCAAGCAAAGTAGTCTGAAAATAAAAAATAAAAGGGTCAGTTTAAATTAATTTTTAATTAATGCTTGACTTTCCAATGTGTTGCAACCTGATGAATTTTCTGACAAATGCAAACTGTGTACTTAGCCAAACTGAATGAATATAATTGTCTTATAGTCCTATTGATTGTGTGATATTAATTTTTGGTGATAGGTGCATGCCTGTCAGAGTCAAATGGAGGAATTACAGAGGACATGCAGTTATCAGGTACAAAGACATAAATTAATAAATGAACACCTAACTTGCCTTGTTTTGCACACTTGTCATAAATGACTGTCAAGATACCAATGTGATGTAAACAGAACTATGTTCTGTCTGGATTGTTGCTAAATATCAATTTATAGTCTTCAGTCCTCCTAAAACACTTTTACTCCCACTTGTGCTTGGGATGTGTAACAAAGCACTTACAGAGGAACAAGTGGAGATACTGACTATAATTTTTTTTTTCCAGCTAACAAGGCAAGAAAGGGCAGTCAGAAATGTAGATAAGGAAATACGCAGAGCTGAATTATACCATAACTAGGGGGGCTCCGCCCCCCTGCTCGCTTCGCTCGCCAACCCCTGGTGTTGGGAATGACAAAGAGCGTGATGTATGAATGAGATATAGAATAGTGTGACGGTGTAGATGATGCAAATAGAAAGCAAACAATAAAGTGTGTGGCACAGTGTAAAGGTTTATTGGAAAATTTCTTTGTACACGCCGTTTAAGTGTAAAAGGTAATTCCAGGTCAGAACTTGAAAGGTCATTTAAGATGGTCATTATCGTGATCAGAGTCAACTTTGTCAGAGCTTAGAAAGAGTTGTGTCTCTCCAGGAAGTAATGGAATGACTTGGGTATTTATGTTTTCCACATTAATATTTTTTGGACATAATATAGTGCGTTGTGTTAAAAGGGGCATTTGGTCTAATGAGATTGCTGTTCCAAATCTCTCTGTAACTAAGTCGTCGCAGATAAAGGCTTGAGGAATTGTAATAATATGTGGCTGAAGTCCATCTGTATTGGTGAGTGTACCATCTCTCAGTTGTAATAAGCAATTGTTATGATCTGGTTCTGGACATCGTATCTTTTTTACTAACTGTATCTTTTGAAAGCAATGCCAATTGTCTGCGTATTTTAAGGTGCACTGAACAGTAGCTGAGTGCATGGCATCTGGAAGAATAGCTAATCACTGTTTAAAATCTCCTCCTAATAAAAGTACCTTTCCTCCAAATCGAATATTATTATTCATAAACGTTTGTAGAAGTTTATGAATGGTGTTGAGTAAGTGACTTCATGCCATTGTACATTCATCAATAAACAACATTTTTTGAAGACGGATGTCACGTGCAGTGCCACCGTTAATGTTCATAGTGGATTCCGATTTGTAGGATCTAATGCAGTTGATAAAGATTTCACTTTCAGGTACATCGTCAGTTAGAATCTTCTGTAGATATTCAGTATATGAATGTAAAGAAGGCAGTCTAATTTGACCCTTTTGACAACAACGTCTAAATGTATTACTTGTATTGCCAGTTGTTTCTTCAGGGAAGTGAACTGAATGACAATGATTGCAAATGACATTCATTAATCCGAATGAATTTTCCTGGTGTATGTTTTGCTTGTGCCGTTTGAGAGGCGCGTTGTTGCATGTGTAGTATTTGGGACGTGTTGTTTTGGAGCTGTAATCGATTTATCTGTGCTGTGTGAGACACCCGTTGTAGCCTTCCTTGCCGTTAACGTATGTCTGAGACGGGAGGTGTTTCGTTTTGAATCCGTGCCTGTTGCGATGCAGCACTTTGATTGATAGTTTGCGTCATGTGGATCCAGGATGTAGATTTGTGCATATTTGCGTTGTTGATTTGTTTCAGGGTGCACTGTTCCAATGCGATGCAGTATTTGTGCACATATGGGAAAGCAGTATGGGTCATTTCCTTTTGGTGGCCTGATATTTACTAAAAGCAAATGAACTATTGTAGGATCTAACGCAGTTCATAAAGTTTTTACTTTTAGGTACATCGTTAGTTAGAAGCTTTAGTTGAGCTTTGAGTTTTTGGAGTCGAGACATTTTTTCTTTTAGAAATATGGATAAGTAATAAGGAGTATTGCACTCACTGTTAATATGGCGACTTTTCTGCGGTTGAACGGTTAATAGTGCCTTATTGTAATGAGATCCACCTATGCTGCATAGCCGTCTATTTTGTTGTTTCTTTCGTGTTCGTGTGTTTGTTCCTGTTATCCTTTCCTTTTCGTTTTGTACCCGTGACCGTGTATTCATGACTTGTTTCTTTCTCAGCATGCGAAATATGGATAAGTAATAAGGAGGGTCGCAGTCACTGTTAATATGTTTCCTTTTCTGCAGTTGAACGGTTAATAGTGCTTTATTGTAAGGAGATCCACCAATGCTGACACCTATGCTGTCTAGTGTGAAGGTGCTGACGTTCACTTTAGAATATGTGGCTTTGGGTGTCACTTCTTATGGATGTGGGTGGGGGGGGGGGGATTGTTGAGGATTGTTGTTGCGCGAGCGTCTTCTTTCTTTTTGTGTTCCTGTGTCTTGTTGAATCCCCCTCTTTGTGTGTGTCCCGTCCCTCGCTTGTAGGGTCTGTGGGGTGGTTTTGTGTTCTTTTTTTGTGTTCCATGGGCTTGTTGAATCCCCCTCTTGGTGTGTGTCCCGTCCGGTGCCTGTAGGGGGGGGGGTGCCTTGCTGTTGTGAGCGAGCCTCTTTTTTTTTTTTTTTTTCGGGTCTAGTTTCGTGTGCAATGTGTTTCGTGCTTTTCCTGCGTTTGACTTTGCGCCTCATTACTCCTTTTTGTATGTGCTCACTCCTTTTTTCTGTGGTCTTGTCCGCCACTCGCGGCCCCTCATCCGCCTTTGTCGCCCTCTTTTCTCCGCCTTTCTCCGACTCTCGCGGACTCTTTTTGCGCCTGCGCCTCTCGCGGCCCCTCATCCGCCTCTCTCGCCCTCTTTTGTCCGCCTTTCTCAGCTCCTCAGCCGACTCTTGCGGACTCTTTTTGCGCCTGCGCAGTACGTCTTTTTGCAGCTACGGCCCATGGCCGGATGTGCCTGCGTCCATCATCCGGTTTAGCATTCTCGGTTAGTAATATGGATTACCAAATAAAATGAGTAAAGCAGAACCACAAACAAAGTGCAAAAGCAGAAGGAGCTAGTGAGAGATCTTTTTCTGACTAGACTGTTTTTCTCTTAACTAGCTCTAACTGTTACATGTACAAAGATTTTAGAATTATTTAAAAATATCCAATGTTCAAATATCAAGGATCAGCACACTGCAATCTTCCATAACAAGATGCTATGACAGTAACACGTACCAACAATACCTTACCACAAGATGTGCAAGCAACAACTCGATGAACCAGAGGGTCCAAAAGTTGATCTTACAGTATAGCACAGAATCATCACAGAGGACTCATCTCTGTGCGAAGTGATGTCTTTGTCATCAGATGCAACCCTATGGAGCTGAGCTTTGACTTTAGATGTTGGCTCCAATATTGAGGCTTCACCAGCTCCAAGTTGTAAACGTATCTCAATTCCTTCGAGCTACTGTGAAATACTGAAGTTTAATGGCATCACTTGTAAGGAGCAGGGGACACAACCAGCAAGTAATACGGACTCAGGCTTTGCTGTCTACTGATTTTTTATGAATGGCCTAATGAATTTGCTAAATAATCAAGAAATGTGTCTTTATATTTTTTAGGAAGTTATATTCCAGAAGAGATGACAGGTACAAATAATAATAATTCCCAATAAGCCCTAGCTTCATACAATCCCTCTGAGTTCAGATGGCTATGCCAATAATGCACTTAAACATGACATACTGTATATTAAATAGCACAAGTACAATACAATACAATTTATTTTTGTATAGCCCAGAATCACACAAGAAGTGCCGCACTGGGCTTTAACAGGCCCTGCCTCTTGACAGCCCCCCTGCTTTGACTCTCTAAGAAGACAAGAAAAAACTCCCAAAAAAAACCCTTGTAGGGGAAAAAATGGAAGAAACTTTGGGAAAGGCAGTTCAAAGAGAGACCCCTGTCCAGGTAGGTTCGGCGTGCAGTGGGTGTTAAAAAGAAGGGGGTCAATACAATACAATACATAAAACAGAACAAATATTCAATACAGTATAAAAATAAAAATGTACAAGTATGGAGCAGAATTTAACAGTAGATGATATCCTATAATATGATTTGGATTTGTTTAGAGTCCTGGAGACCTCAGCCATCAAGCTGCCAGCCAATCCAATTAAAGGACCCCTCTACCCCCACAATTCCTGTGATCCTCCATCAGGGATGACTTTACCTTAGGCAGGCAAAACAATTTGGTAGGTTGGCCGTTGCACCAAGTGCCACATTTGAGTAACAAGAAAAGAAACAGAACAGGTGAGGGTTAGTAACATATTATAACTATCATGTTACTTATGTTTTAGTGCTAATGACTAACAACAGAGATGCAGTCTGTACAGTTAATCAGCAGCTCTAGTCAGGGTGTGCTAAACTGAAGTGGTGAGTCTTCAGCCAGGAGCTGAGACCGAAGGGGCATCTCTTATAGTAGCAGGCAGACCATTCCACAGTTTAGGGGTCCTGTAAGTAAAAGCTCGACCTCCCATTGTTATTTTATTAATCCTTGGAACCATAAGCAGACTGGCATCTTGAGATCTTATTGTGTGCTTGAGTTTGTAAGTCATGATAAGTTCAGACAAATAAGCCGGACCTTGGCCATTTAATGCTTTATATGTTAAAAGTAGGATTTTGAAATCTGCCCTAAACTTAACCGGGAGCCAGTGTAAGGATTTAAGGACTGGAGTTATACGTTCGTATTTTCTTATTCTTGTAATAATTCTTGCAGCAGCATTTTGGATTAACTGGAGGCTGTATAAAGAACAGTTTGAACATCCAGTGAACACCGCATTGCAGTAGTCAAACCTACTAGAAATAAATGCATGAATTAATTTCTCAGAATCCTGTTTATTTAGAAAGCGCCTTAATTTCCCAACATTTTTAAGATGGAAGAAACATGATTTAGACAACTCTGTAATATGTGCTTTAAATGACATGCTAGAGTCAAAGATAACTCCTAGATTGCGGGCTGATTCAGTAAAATTTATGGAGATTCCAGCTGAGTTAAATGATGATAAAATATTGTTGTGATCAGCATCATTCCCTCCAACAATTAACATCTCTGTTTTATCTGTGTTTAAAGACAAGTAGTTCTCATCCATCCACTCCTTTAATTCACTAACACAAAAAATTAAAAACAACATTGGAGAAACTTTATTTGATCTAAATGAAAGGTATAACAGGGTGTCATCTGCATACGAGTGAAAATGAACATGATATCTCCTAATGAAAGATCCCAGTGGAAGCATGTAAAGTGAAAACAGTAAAGGTCCCAGTACTGATCCCTGCGGGACACCATATTGAACCTGTGTATAATGATGGAGTACTGTCAGCACATTTCTGTACATACTGGAATCGATTTGATAAATAAGAACTAAACCAAGCGAGCACCGTGCCTTTAAGCCCAACCTCATTTTCTAGCCTGTGCAGTAAAATAGAATGGTCGATGGTGTCAAACGCTTAACTTAAGTATAACAACATAATTACGGTGAAGTTTCCTTCATCAGAGGATATCAGAATGTCGTTTACAACCCGCGTTAGTGCCGTTTCTGTACTATGACCAGTGCGGAAACCAGACTGGAATTTCTCAAATAAATTGTAATGCGTAAGGTGTGACTGAAGCTGATTGGTGACTACTTTTTATAGTATTTTAGAGAGAAAGAGTAAATTAGAAATAGGCCTATAATTATGTAGTATGTGTGGGTCTATGTCTGACTTTTTAAGTAATGGTTTAATGACTGACACTTTTAGTGCATCAGGTATTGTGCCATGCAATAATGAACTATTGATAATGTTTAGCATAGGCGCTGAGGAGTTGATTTGTTTAATTTGTAGGGAATGATTACAATAACATCAACAACAAAAAAAAAAGAATAGGCGCTGCAAGAACATCCATTGTACTTTTTACTAATTTTGTTGGCACTGGATCTAGGGAACAAGTAGTGGGTTTCATTAAAGAAATTAAAGTTAAGACTTCCTGCTCATAAGTCATCTGTTCCTTACCAAACCTACAGGCATGACCTCATGTTTGTCTTCAGTGTTATGTTAAAACAAAGACATTCTGTGCACTGTCATTAAAATATAATTATATTAACTTTTACATACTATTTATAAATTGTATGATAACAATAACGAGAGACACATCCTTACTGTGAGCTCCATTGTCTAAATGTGGCCTCTGAGATGTGTGCAAGTGGACTGCACAGCAATAATATGTCACATCATTTTCTAGCCTACTTAATCCAGACCGGGGTCAAATGGTAGGGGGGCTTCAGCTCTTTCTAGTAAGCAAAGGGCACAAGGCAGGAACAAACCCTGGCCAGGGAGCCAGTCCATCGCAGGGTAAACACTTACACAAACACGCACACACACACACACACACACACGCACACACACGCACACACACACACACACGCACGCACGCACACACACACACACACATACACTAGGGCCAATGTAGTGTCCCCAGTTCACCAAATCTGCATGATTTTGGACTGTGGTAGTAAACCAGAGCACCTAGAAGAAACCCACACAGACACAGGGAGAACTTGCAAATTTCATGCTGGGAGGACCCAGGATATGAACCCTGGTTTTCTTTTTGCCTCTATGCCTTTAGCAACAAATGTCTTTCTATATTTATTTTAATACCTATTAATTGTGTTTGTGCACTCTGTGTACAGTCATCTAATTCTGCTGTGGCCTGTGCTTGCTTGCTACTTCAAATTTATGCCAACAGATTTAACTTGTGCTGCCTTCCTGAAGGTGCCCAGTGGCTAAGGAACTGGTATGCATTCTACTAGGTTATCCATTCAGAGAAACTGTTAACAAGCTGTATGATCCTGAGGAAGCCATTTTTTTACCCTGCCCACGGGTCAGTTTTGCAAATATGAATGAATTGTCCAAAAGCTGTGACAGCTACAGCAAACAAGTATAGCTAAGCAAGTAAAATGCACATATTAAAAATTGTGCATTTCCTAGTCACACAAATTTTGAAATATGAGATGAGATTTTTTTTCCCTTTTATGTCACTCTAAGTTACCTGGGTGTTTTAAATAATAAACATGGCTACTTTAAAATAATAAACATACCAAGGATCTAAAATGATTCTTGTTCTGAAGGAGGCACATTTGGATTAAACAGCTGCAGTGTGTGTATCTCAGATTGAAATTAGATGAGACTCAACATTAGTGTCATTGAACACGGCACAAGTACCATGACAACAGAAAAGAGTTTTCCATCTAACAAAAAGTGCAAGTAGCAGTTAATTGCGAGTAATCCAATAAATAAAAATAAATACAGCAGTGAGGGATTTATACAGACAAGAGTATATACGGAATGATTAGTGACAGTTAAAATATAAATACAAAGAGTCCACGCGTGTACAGGGATGGTTTTCAGGTGAGGTGGGAAGGGTGGACTTGACTTAGTGCTTGGATTGTGAGTTCAGCAGGGTGACAGCCACAGGGTAGAAACTGTTCCTGCGCCTGCTGTGTTGGGGCGTAGACTTCTGTACAGCCTCCCAGAGGGTAAGGAGACCCAGGCTGGTTTGAGAGGGGTCCCCAATCATGCTACGTGCCCCCCACAGGACCCATTTGTGCTGGAGGTTCTCAATGGTAGGTAATGAAACAACACATACTGAATAGTTTTCACCACCTGCTTCAGAGTCTTATGGGCTGAGAACTTGCAATTACCTTATCATATTGCAAAACAATTGATCAGAATGTTCTCAGTGATGCAGTGTTTGAAGTTCACTAGAATCTGGCGAAACAATTGAAGTTTCCTCTGCCTTCTCAGAAAGTAAAGATGCTTCTGTGCCTTCTTGACCAAGGTAGAGGTGCTGAGGGACTATGGAAGATCATTGGAAATGTGAACAGTGAGGAACTCAAAGCTAGAGACACACTCAACCTCATCCCCATTGATGAAGATGGGTGTAGACCTATGAAGGATAGGTTACTGTTAGAACACCACATCATTAGGCTGATGAACTCTTCTGTGTAGGCTGACTCATCAATGTCACAGATGACGGCAAACTTAATGATTGTGTTAAATCTAGTTATGTAGACACAGTCATGAGTGAAGAGGGAGTTGAGTAGGGGGCTCATCTTACAACCCTGTGGAATACCAGTCTTCAGGGTCACACTGGAGAAAGTGTGGTTGTCTAACATCAACAATACATGTGAAAGATGATATGAATTAGTGAACATAACTGTTATTAACATTAATAAATAACAAATACCCCAGCATGCCTCACCAAGGTCAATTAAGACTATGAACAAATAAACTATGCATATATTTACAATAAATAAGACGTAACCTGTAAATACAAAATGTGAAACAAATATCCTAAAAATTGAACTGTTGCTGAAACTTTTGCCAATTTAATTTTTGCAGTACAATCTGAAATGTGACAGTACTAAATTTATAAATAATAAAACAAACCTTAAAAATGTTTCCTAAAGAGGCAATACTCAACCCTTTTTAATACAAAAAATACTCTCAAAATATATCTATCGCAATCTATGTCGATTGCAGATGGAGTGGTCGGCTCTGAAGCTAGGGACCGGCACTGGCACTTGGAAGGTTGCTGGTTCAAATCCCGTAAACGCCAGAAGTGACTCTACTCTGTTGGGCCGTTGAGCAAGGCTCTTAGCCTGCAAGTGGGCCGTCCTGCAGGAATAAGTTAGTGGTTGGTGGCAGAATTGGCACTCCAGGCACCATAAAAAAACTCACACTGTTCCATTGCATCTGAACTAGTGTGGTACTGAGGTGTTTCATGGCTGCACTCGGGTCCTAATCTGAGATCCTGTAGTGGTTTGTCATGTGGTGTGTGTATGAGTGTCTGCTCCTAACCTCTTTATTGCAATCACTAATAGAACCTTCTACGTCTCACACAACTTTCTTCTGGTAACATCTGATGAGCTTCATTCAAAAGACTGTGTAAAGAAATGTGAATGACTGTGTATTATATAAATAATAAAGAGCTTATAAATTAAAAAAAAAAAAGATGTATTTTTTAACAATGTCTGTTTATTTCCTAGATAACAGCGCAGTGGCAGAAACCGGAGTAATTGAGATACAAGGTACAAAAATGAACACATACAGTACATAATATGATGTGATTTCTGACTACAATGTCGTGCTCTCCCTCTCAGTTCTCTTTACTCTGCTCTTCTGTCTTTTATACGATTGAGTTCAGTGAAGACCAGGACTACGAGGAATAATAGCAATATACTTAAACACAAGCTGCGTTAAGAATACACTTAACATCTTGACCTCAGAGTCTGCAGTAATCTGATACATTTGTCTCAGTGTGTTCAATTTAATTGGTTGTTAAGGAAATGTTTTGAAATAGGTGCCCATTTTCTCTTGAGTATGAGACTAGAGCAGAGGGAGACACACAGTACGACCCAACAGCAAGTCCAGTAGGAGCCCCGTGTGCCACAGTGTTACCATCTGTATCTTAGTGACAGAGGCTGTCATAGATTTTTGTTTGGGATGTATGGTGTATGAAAACACAGCACATCAGGAGCTTCCAAAAAACACAAATAAACAGCCCAGTGAGATCAACATATGAGAAGAAACTGAGCGAGAGAATGGAAGGACCGTGTCACGCTCACTCCTTCTCATGTTGTTTTGTGAACGTGTCTTTACGCAGCATAAAACAAGGTACTTCAGCACAAAAAGTCCTCCAGTTACTGCTTAGACAAGAAAAAGGAATGAAATTACACTGATGCAGACTTCTTCTTCTTCTTAAATATTGATTTACTATATTGATACCATTAATATATCGAGATCAGTTAATGGTAAATTAACCATGGAAAATGGATGGATGGATGGATGGATCAGTTACAGATGGAAGTATACCAAATGAATCTCACTTTTTTCACTTATAATCTTCTAATATATTAAAATGTAACCATTAAAATGGCTTTGTGTAATGTAATGCAATTCAACACATTAGAATTGTATTAAATATAACTTTATCAGTGACGTGCGGTGAGGTTCATGGCTGGTGAGGCACTGACTTCTTCAGAGTCAGATTTACAAATATATGAACCCCAAAGAGTCGCTTATTCACTATTCAATTGGCAGCATGCACACTGACTACTGGTTATGTTTCATATCTCACCAGCATTCTTTACACACACACGGGTAAGAAAGAACGTTACGTTTAAAGCGCCGAGAGAGAGCGGAGAGAGCGTATTTGCTGTGCATCCTCCATGTGTTCTAAATTTGCCATTGCGATTCCACAATTCATACACATTCAATACAAATGAAAATATAGAGTGGTGTATTGAAAAAATTGGATTTTAATTTTGACCTTAATTGAAATATTTTGTTGTTTTAAAAGCTTTTAATTCTGATGCTTTAATCAATTTTAATACAGACTGTTCAACAAAAGTATAACAATAAAAACAAAAGAATATTTTATTTAAGGTCAAAATTAAGTTTTTAAATATTTGATTTTTATTTGGTCTGATCCCATTTTTTATAGAATTGAAAACCGTTTATTTGTAAATGAAGTCCATGCGCCTATCCTTCTCCACGAAAATCTCCCGTTACTTTCTTGTAAAAGTCCTCCTTATTTTCCTTTAATTGTAAAAGTCTTTAATCTTCCATTTTGACAGTCAGCCGGAACAAAAAATAAAAATAAACGTTCCGCTGCACTGCACTTGACTTTCTGACTATCACTAACTAACTTAGCAATAACATGCAAATGACAAAAGAGACCAGCATTTCTCCATTTAGCTTGTTTCCATTTACACCTGTGTGTATTTATCATGCACTATTGGATTTAATTAAATACTTGGAAGGAAAGTGAAGAGAAAAAAGTGAAGCACTGAGAATTACTCATCTGTTATAGACTTCATATCATTTGGATTAGAGTCATGCTAGATGATTTTTCATCTGAATCAGTCCCACTCCCATGTGGTGTCCCCCAGGGTTACATTTTGGGGCCACTACTTTTTTCAATTTACATCCTGCCTTTAGGTGCAATTTTTAGAAAACATGCAATCTCGTATCACCTATATGCTGATGACTGCCAAATTTATTTCTCCCTCAAGTCAACTGACTCCACTAAACCTCTTCTCGACTGCTTATCTGACATTAAGGACTGGCTGGCTGTAAACTTCCTTCGCCTGAACGATTCAAAAACCGAGGTCATTGTTTTTAGTCCCGACCGCAAACAGACCCTACCCCTTGACCTCGACTTTCTTCCCATTCCAGTAACTTCGTCTGTTTCCAATCTTGGAATCAAAATGGATATGGTCCTGAAAATGGATGCTCAAGTCAACAGCACAGTAAAATCCTGCTTTTTCCATCTCAGGCGAATTGCCAAACTCAAACCAATTCTGCCTTACCACCTCCTGGAATCAGTAATCCATGCATTCATTACGTCCCGGCTCGACTATTCTAATTCCTGCCTATATGGTATTAGTAAAGCCACTCTTTCGAGACTCCAATTGGTTCAAAATGCGGGTGCAAGACTTTTAACTGGAAGCAGCAGAAGCCAACACATTACACCAATTTTAAAAGCCCTACACTGGCTGCCGGTTAGCTTCAGAATTGATTTTAAGATACTCCTCTTAACCTATAAGGCACTAAATGGTCTAGCCCCTGCCTACTTGAGTGTCTTGCTCCATCGTCACAATCCCCCTCGTGTTCTTAGATCCGCAGATCAGCTGCTCCTAACCGTTCCCAAGGTACGTTTTAAAGCTCGTGGTGAAAGGGCTTTTTCTGTCTGTGCACCTAGGCTCTGGAACTCCTTACCTTTAGTGGTTAGGCAAGCCACTTCAGTCACCACATTCAAATCACACCTAAAAACGCACTTCTTCACATTGGCTTTTAATTCTTAACCTGTCTTATTCCCACTTGCTTTTTGCTATTTCTCTGTTTTATTGGGTCCCCTGACCTGTTTTTTAGTGTCTCTGTTTTAATTCTCTCTTAATGTTTGTTTTTTAATATTTTGCTTTTAGTCTTGCTTGTTTTAACTGTACAGCGCTTTGGTCAGTTGTAATGCTGTGTTTTTAAGCGCTTAACAAATAAAAATGGTATGGTATGGTATGGATGATATCCTTAAAAAAAATCTAGAATGTGAGAACGACCTGAGATGGCAGAGTTAAAGCACTAACAAGCCATGAAATTAAATTATTGACAAGGATTGGTTTTTAATGAAGCAACTGGGTTGGAACAAAAACCTGCAGCCACTGCGGCCCTCCAGGACTGAATCTGCCCACCCGTGAGACGTGGACAAATGTGTTGGCACAAATCTGAGGAATCACAAAAAAGGAGAACCCACAATCGCCTCTTATAAAACTTTAAACTAAATAATAATAATTGGCATCCTTTGTTATTTATTCCATATTTAACACAAATCAGACTTTGCTTCAGAGTTTGGATTCCACAGAAAATTTCAAGTAATAACACAAATGAAAACGGCATGGACAAAAATAATGGGAACTTTAGCCTAATATTTTGTTGCACTAGGTTCATTTCAGATTATATTATTAATGTCAAGATGTTAGCAGCAGAATCAGGATGCGTTTAGAAAGAATTAAAAGACAACATGACAAGCTATAACATTAGGAACTTTTTAGAAGCCATGTTTACACAAGCAAAAAAACCTTATTTTAACAGTGCTATGGAAAGATAAATAATTCAACAAGGTCTGTGTTTCAATTGTGGAGGACATTTTCTGGATGAAGCTTTAAAGAAACGAGTTTGTTCATCCTAAACTGTTCCTTACACCTGAACTTCAAATAAATAACTGCATTGTTCTTATTACATTAGACTAGAGTTTCAGGAACTCGTTGCTAATCTATTGTGTTTACGTTTGTTTTGACATGTTATTGATTTTCATTTCCATTTGTTATTTCATTAAATCATTATTATGGGGATGTCACCAAGTTGCCATTTTGATTACAGGTATTTGCTTTTTTAAGCGGCTGCCATTATTTTTTTTGTTTCTTTTTACGTCCATCATGACTTTGGAGCTCTTAGTCAGTACAAAATGATGTGCTTGTTAGGTGCATGATGTGTATATCATATGATCCATGGTATTGAAATAGCACAATATTTAAATGGCAGCAGCATTTCAGTGTCTGAATTTAACTTATAAAGGAAAGACCTCACAAGAGGAAAGTGCTCAAGTGATTTGTGAACAACACATTTCAGTTTTGATTTTACTTTTGTTACAACATTTCCTTAGGATTTGTAACTAAATCAATTTTGGGAGCAATTTAACCTGAAAGTTAACTTCAGGCTATCAACGACTTGATAATTTTGATCTTTGTTAAACAAGTACAAATAAAATTAGGAGTTTATAAAAAAAACCTCACTAATTGATGTTACTAAACACTTTTCTAAGACATTTTGTGGAGTATAGAGGCACAAGAAGCCTTTAACTGATTCAAAGTTTTGCTCACAGTTGTGCCAGTCCTCTGTCGTCTACAGTAGATAGTTCTTTACCTTTTCACCTAAACGTTGATACTTCAAATATGGAGACTGGACCAATACTTTCACAACACTTTCCAATACTGGAATGGGTAATACTTTACATTAAGTGTCCATAATTACACTGTAACTACTATGTAATTACCTGTATAAGTACAGTGTAACTATGAGTTATTACTCCGTACCTACTGTATAATACAAAGTAACGTTTTAGTTAATTACTCAGTTGTCATTATTATTCCAAAGTTGATATAATTACAATGTAACAATTTATCACTGATCCAAAAACAAGTGTACTTACATAGTTACATTGTATCTGTACTTTCAAAATGTAATAAAAACAAATAGGGTATGTAACTACAACTATGTAACAGATGTTCTATGGTCTGTGCAATTTTAATGGAGAATTGCAGTGATAACTGCATAGGTTTTCAATGATATTTCAAGATCGTTTTTAAATACTTCCTTACAGAGCAGGGTAAAAGAATGCAACCAGTATAGTAACTTACTGGGGTTCCAATTGTTAAAAATACATGTGGACCATTAGAACATATTGCTGAATTTTCAAGTATGTTCAGAAGGTGTTCAACATGAAAAGTTGTTGTAAAAAATAAAGGTTTAAAAGATCTTCTGTGTATTTCAAATTGTGGCAGATGGTGACAGTGATGGTGAAGGAACAAGCAATGCCCGTGTGCCTTTTTCCAAAAAAAGACGAACTCTTTCATTTCAGACTGCGAAAAGCTTCCCCACTAAAAGTTCAGGTTAGTGGAAGGATTTATTTCTACATAATAACACTTCATCTTTCAGACTTGCAAAACATCTCAATGTCTGTTTTCCTTATCATTAAATATTGTGATGATAGCCTACATGTGGCAGATGCTTTAGTCCAAGGTCAGTACACACTGCATCTGTTCAAATGTAAATTGGTTATAATTGGAGCATCAGTAAAATGCAAGCCATGGAGATGGTTGAGCACTACAATATCTGAGGACTATTATTCACAATACATTGACTTTTGACTGGAGTATAGATAAAAGCATTAAGAAGTGACAGAAATAGCTTTCCATTTTTTTCCTAACGAAATTAATGATTTATGTGTTGATGCCAGAGTGTGGCCCAAGAAACATAGAGGAGTGATTGCAGTGATGATGCACGTCATATTAGTTCTGGCAGAAACACAACACAGGAAAAAGTCTTGTTACTGTGCAAGATGCCCCACTGGTGGACTGGGCATCCACACAGAATGCTGAGAGGCCGAAGGTAATGGGACCCGACTCTCTATGTAAGCAAAGAGATAAGCCAGTGAAAGCTGCATTTAGGAAAACAGAGAAGGTTTGTCAGAAGTGATTCCAGAAATGTGGTTAGACTTTAAACAGCTCTGGTCTCAGATTGCTTTGAATGGGGAGAAAGACAGTGAGACCAGAGAAGTACGTCTCCAGCACGTTCATTAAATGTTGCCACACTACTTCTAAAACCAAAAGGATGTACCAGGATGTGCAAAGAATTTCTTTTTCTATTTTAATTGTTACTGTATACAGACACCCTAAGCCTTTAAATAATTATTTCAAAGACTACGGGTTGTACCTCCCTTGAAACACTAGTGGTCAGACAGAAAGGAGTGATTTCTGGGAGGTTATGAATCACTTGCAGGTATTGGAGAGGAACAGCAGATTTTCAACAAACATGGGATGTCTTCTGTGTATCATTCATACAAATTACTTTATTTATAGGTGGGGGGGCAGAGGAACATTCTGGAGGGGCAATGCCCACCCCAGCATTGGGTTTACACCCATGAATGGGAGAAAGAGAGGCCAGAATTGAGAAACAGAGAGAGAAACAGGAGGTAAAAGGAGTTCTCTGTGAGCTTTTGGAAGTTAGAAAGTGAGCAACCACCTTACCTGGTTAGAGAGATCACAAAAAAGTTACTAGTGAACCACTCTACATTTATAGTAGAGACAGAGAGAGAAGTAAAGAAGACAGGATGTGCTGAAAAAGTCCTAAGAGGCCCAATCACTACAAGCACATTAAAAGCCCTTGTGCTGTAAAAGAAAAAATCAGTCGTCATTAAAGAAACAAGAGATCAAAAATGAAAAAAGCTCAAAAATGAGAAAAAAATAATGTGTTAAGCACAGCAGCGCAAATGAAATAATTGCTTCAAATATTTAAGTAACTTTAAATATCAAAATGACAGTCTAATATCTCCAAAAAGATCAACAGCACTAATGATCTGTCTGTTTTGACAGTGTCTCTAAAGTGACTGCCTAGATCACAGGACCATAACCCAACATCACACATCAGTCAGTGTAACCACAAAGTATTTGACCATGTCCAGTGAAGTCAAGCTGTAAAGGTCATCTTGTGACCACGAAAAACATTAAACAAGGCAAAAAAACACAACACATTCTGAAAAATGCTAACAAACTGTTGACGTGCCTGACAATGCCATTACAAAATCCCGACCATTGGCAAGTGGGTGTGAGTGACGTGTTTGGGAATACCGGTCAATCCATTAAACAACATAGGGTGCCATCATCTGAGGGGCATCATTTATGAAAGCAAAGTACGAATTCTCTGGACAGTGAGGGGGACTCTGCTGATACTGTGTGTATGTTGTTACCCACTGGACACCATTTATGAAAGCAGAAGTGTGTGCACATCTGTACACCAAGGGCCGCGCGCTCCTAAAAGTCCACATCATATACACAAAGGGGTACCCCCAGGGTCATTGAGGATTTAATAATTCCCACTACCTGCTACAGACAACGAGGGCCGACGTCCATCCATTCCACCTAAGCATCCATTTGGGCTTCGACCGGCAATGAGGTTTGGACTCTAATGAAGTCTAAACTATAAGTTCAAAGCTGTTTTTTAGTGTAAATGACACGTTCTAGTGGCAGCACAAGCATTGTCATGAGCAAAATTTATAGTAAAAGTGTTTGGCACCATACACAGTACTATGTTTTCATTAAGAAGCATGGACATTAGCATCTGTTTTGTCATTTGTGCCACACTAACCCAACATCTTCAACCCTTGAAAACAGAGACTTTTGAAAATGTATACTTCTGAAAAAGTAGCCATTACTGCCACTGACTGAACTGGAGTTGGAAGAGGAAAGTATCCTATGCTCTATACTTCTAATCTTAAATTATATAAAATAAACCTAGTAATTTTAAAAATACACAGAATATCTGATGTCTTTGTCCCCATCCTAACAGAGTATTCATTGTGATGCTATGATGTCCCATCAACTCCATCCTCTCCATTTCATATGCTCTACATTTTAGTAGTATGTGCTCTACTGTTTCCTGATGACAACAATGTCTGTACGTTCCAGTATTATGTTGTCCAGTTTTAAATAAAGTATAATTTAGTCCTGTATGACCAATCCTTAGCCTTGACATTATAACCTCCTCCCCCTATTTCTTCCTCTCATCCAATTAAATGTAACCTTCTTCTGAATGCCATAGAGATGCCTTCTTTTAATTTCTTTATCGCACTTTTCTTGCCAGATTGAACATATAGCTTGTTTGATTAAAATGCTTCCCTCCCCTTACTTTCTAGAATATTTAAATCAATATTTTGCTTTTTCAATGATTGTTTGGCCAGACTGTCTACAGTTACATTTAAATCTACCCCAATATGTGCTGGAGTCCACAAGAACCACACCACAATTCCCATCTTCTTCAGATGTAGCAAACTCTTTCTAATTTCTAGCACAAAATCTAGGCTGTTCGACACAGATAATGAACCTGAGCGGACCACAACTCTGCAAACCAGCCATCGACTGTGGAGTTTGTTCCTGCCTTCCTTCCAAATTTGTTGCTCTGGCTTCCTGAGATGCAACAGTGGAAGAGGTGGCTTTGGAAAATGGTCAGACAACTAAAATTGCAAAGTGACAATTGTTCTATTTTTTCAAAAAATAAAATTTAAATACTGTAAATTGGGTTTACACCCACTTACACCCACATTTTCCCTGTTCATGTTCATGGGTGAAAGTACAGTATAATTTAGAATAAAATATCTCCTGTATCCTATTCTTTAATAAATTGTTCTGGTATAGTACTAGGGAACAGCTGAGAAAGAATGAACAATTTAAAATACGTTCAGATATCTTTTCTTGTGTTGGCTGAAGCTATATTTATTTTAAAATTCTTCTATTAATAAAATTATTTGGTCTTCTTTTTCAGAAAAACCTACCTCTATATAAGGAATGATGGCTATCAGGTTATTTGGACCACGTTCCACAGGAGACAAAAGGTCTGGACGACACACTGGCAGAAGAGACTCGGACGACACACTTGACACAAGAAAGCATCTGAGCTAAGAGCCTGTTGGCATCGAGGACGACTCACATTCACTTCAGTCATCAGAAACAGCAGCTCATTTTTCATCTACAGTCTGAGCAACATCTATGCAAATTTTTATCAATGTGAATTTTCATAAAGCAAAATGTCTAAAGAGTAAAACATTGTGTGTATTTGCATAGCCTATTTGTTTTCTGGTTTAATACTGCAGTAGTAAATGTGTTACACAAAATATATCGGGAGTAAAAGTAGACATTTGTGTGTGAAAATGAAGTGAAGTAGAAGTGGAAGTAGACATAAAATTTTATTCTCAAGTAAATTAGAAACATTCTCAAAACAAACATACAATAAGTACAGTCCAGCACTTGACAAAACAGAATATGTGAAAGATCTTAAGGAAACAGTTGGAATACCAAAAGGTTTAAAAGAGAAGGCACTTACAAAATGTTTTTAATTCACATCCATAAGCTTGGGCACAGGACACGGGGTGCTGGCTTAAATAAATGATGTCCTGCAACACCACTTCTAAAATAATGGGCACCAGGTCAAGCCCCCAAGCAAAAGCAAAGTCAATGAATACACAAATGGCGGTGCCCACTAGGAAAATGAGGCATTACAGAAATTACAAAATGTGAACCTGAAACAATGAAAGTGTAACTGTAAATTCTATGAAATTCAGCAATTCACTAAGATGAATGTATTAAACCTTAGGAAAATGACTGTGCCACCTATTTAATACTAAAATTTGGGCTAATAATAAAAAAATATATATCTCATATCATTTTCTAACCCTGGACTAGGCACCAGTCCATTGCAGTAAGACCACACTTACACACACACACCTACTAAACACACTCTGGAGCCACCTTAGCATTGCCAATTCACCTAACCTGCATGTTTTTGGACAGTTTGAGGAAAGTGGAGCACCTGGAGGGAAACACGGGGAGAACATGCAAATTCCACACAAGGATGACTCGGTACACGAACCCAGGTCTCCTTATTCCTTAAGCAGTGTCACAGTGCTACCCTAGTATTATATATAATTGCTGTAATAACAGTACCTTAACACTACATAAATGAGCCTCTGAGCTTTCAAAGCTAAGATAAAGAGTTCTCTAATAATGGAAAGACAAGTTTTTCATGTTTCTCTCCTTTCTAAGAATCTGTTTTTATACATAGAACCCTGCCAAGAAACAGCTGGAGATCATGAAGCTCAGAGCCTGAGGAGGACTTCTGTCAGCTCTATAGAGTACACTATGAGGGAGGACAACCAACAATGCATAGGAAGTTTAATTAAACCGCACGTGTTAAACCTGAGAATTCACATGCATAACTCTTTACATAACAATCTATTAAAAACGACGCTTAAAAAATTCCAAAAGTGAAACAATGAAGGGCCAAGTCATATCTTCCTGGAAAATTTCATTTTCAAATATTTATATGTTGCACAGTGTATACAGTACACAGACATGGCAGTTACTGTTACATCCATCCATCCATCCATTATCCAACCCACTACATCCTAACTACAGGGTCATGGGGGTCTGCTGGAGCCAATCCCAGCCAACACAGGGTGCAAGGCAGGAAACAAGCCCCGGGCAGGGCACCAGCCCACTGCAGTTGTTACATACAATTGAAACAAATATGACATTCAAATATGATGTTTCTAAATCTTACTTAAATTGTAGCGGGGCCACATAGTGTTTAAATGTCAGTACTGCGTGCGTCTCGTTTCATTGTCCCGTTTACTGTTTATGTGCATCAGTTTATGATGATGGAAGGAGACCACAGCCGCCAACCTGGAAAAACACCTGTTTTCAATCAATCAATCCCAGCTGTCACAGGACTATATAAGCCATCAGGAGGAGAGGAGGAGAGGAGATTTTTCATTCACGACCACGAACCAACGGTACCAGTTATTGTCCACATCGCGCTTGCCAATCCAGTTTGTTTTTCCATCTGTCGGATTTATTTCACGGACCTCACCACGAAAGACCCCGGGGTAGGACTTAATCATCCACCATTCACACGAGGATTCACGGTGAGGCTGTTCCATTTTTTCTGGGGAGATTCAAACAACTCAATATCACTAATTCAGTCATCCGCTTTCAGGACAGTTTCATTATTACCGGACTCACGTTCTCATTCATTTTCAGTTTATCATTCATTGTTGTTTTCGTGTTGTGTGTTTATTTGTTACAGGGACAAGGGAGGGTTTTTGTTGTATATATTTATATATATTTGGTGGTGTTTTGTTATTGCTGGGGTGGAGGGATATTTGTATTTATATATGTTTCTAGTTTTTGCATGTCGTCTTGTTTTACTTAATACATATAATCTGTTTAATTTTACATCCTGTTTTTGTGCTTATATTTTTCACCGTCGATTGTGGGGAAAAGTTCAAATGGTAAGAAGTACGGCTTGATAGTTAGATTATTTCTCAGTTAATTATCCAGGCCACTGGTCTTGGAGGTGTAGCTGCCGGCTGGGTAAAAGGGGTCGGCCGTTACATAAAGTGGTGCCCTCTCTGAGGAATCTTAATAAATATCTATCGCTGTCTGCCTTTAAACATTTTCCCCATTTAACATGTCTATAGTGCGTGCCGAGCAGGACGACACCATTGCTTCGCCGCGGTGTGATGATGGAGTAGCCGGGGCATGGCACGTCACGGTCAGAGCGTGTTCAGCGGTGCGGGAGGTGGTGGATTCGTTGCAGTCGCTGTACCTTGAAGATCACCATGGACCTGAGGAGGAATGCCTGGAGGATGTCTCGCCTCCGTGGGAAGATCTGGCGCAACAACTGACCCGGCTGGATGAGAAAGTCCGCGAGGTTGCTGAAAGTGCGCTTGGGCGCGAAGATGCCTTGCGGGCTCGCATCAGCAGCTCCCAGGAGGAAGTAAAAGAATATCTTGGTGAGCAAGTTCAACTCCTGGGGCGGGAAATCGTGTTGTGCCTCCAGAGGCGGGATCAACGCTGGCAAGAAACTCTTCAGAGGGAGGTCCGAAGGAGTCTCCAGACGTTACGTCAGTCACCCTGTCATTCAACGCCGTACAGGTCTAGTGGGGGGGGTGAATACATCAATCGGCCCTCTGTTCCTGGGGTGCGCCTTTCCTTTCCCAAGTTGGGGGCCCCTTATAACATCGATGACGTCCTCAACTTTGTGGAAGAAGGGGAGGCGTATCTTGCTGTTAACCCTTTAACCCCAGAAGAGCTTATGGGAGTGATAGGGGCATCCCTCTCGGGGCCGGTGCGGAGCTGGTGGCTGACGGCCAAGAAGAACATTAAAGACTGGGGATCCTTTCGACGATCTTTCCTCGCGGCTTTTCTTCCGGAAGACTATGAATCTGAACTGGAGGACAAGCTGCGATCCATGGTGCAACTGCCTTCGCAATCCATCCGGGACTTCGCCTATGAATATCGGGCTTTGTGTTTGAAGTGGCGGCCGGCTATGTCTGAAGAAGAGGTGGTCCTCCGCATTCTTAATGCCTGTAACCCGCGGTTAGCTGGGGGTCTCGGGGGGGTTGTGGGGTCGGTGGAAGACCTGGTGAAGGTGGGCTCACAAGTGGAACGGGACTGGGGAAACTCAAAAACGTACTGGAACAAGGTACAAGCCAGTACACGAGAAACCCAGCCCCTAAAACCCCAGCGAGCCAAACCTTGCCGGTCGGAAGCCGATCTCGCCATCATGCAAGCGAGTACGTCCCTCCTGATCGTCCCAGTGAAGCTGCGGGGGTGGCAGGTAGATGCGGTGGTGGATACAGGGAGCCATCACACCTTAATCCGCTCAAGTATGTGGAAGAAGATTAGCCGACCGACAGACAACTTAACATCTGCCCCGTCTGTCCGATTTGTATTGGCAGATGGGAGTGAACACAGAGCCCTGGGCAAAGTCCCCTTGAGGTACAGTGTACTCTCCACCACCTGGGAGATGGATACGTATGTCCTGGATGACCGGCACCTGTCCGTCCCGTTACTCCTTGGGCTGGACTCTTTAACCACCATGAGGATGACCATCCATCTCAGTCCCAGGGGGTATACGGTGCCAGGGGAAGGGGTATGCGACTTCATTCATAAATCCAAAGAAGATCTGGGCTCGGAATTCATTGGCTTCTACGCGGCAGTGAGGAGTGACGTAAGCACCTCGGCGGCAGCCCCTGTGGAGGAACAGCCCGAAGAGGTAAGGCCGGTGCTGAAGAAGTGGGCCGAGGTGTGGACTGAGAAATTAGGAGTCGCCCGTGGAGTTACCCACGTGATCCACACCTCGGACGAAGTTCCAATAAGGCACCGAGCCTACCGCGTTTCTCCACTAAAAAAGGCCATAATTAAAGAACATCTTGATCAAATGCTCGCCGAGGGAATAATCGAACCATCTTCCTCCTCCTGGGCGTCCCCTGTGGTCCTCGTAAAGAAGACAGATGACACCTATCGTTTCTGCGTGGACTACAGGGGGGTTAACGGGAAGACGAGCCTGGACGCATATCCCATGCCCCTGGTTCATGAGATTCTGGAGTCGCTGCATGGAGCTGCAGTTTTCAGCACACTAGACCTCCGCAGTGGCTATTGGCAGGTGCCGATGGACGAGGGGAGTAGGAAGAAGACGGCAGTCATCACCCCTGAAGGCTTGTTCCAGTTCACAGTCATGCCTTTTGGGCTTAAAAATGCTGGGGCCACCTTCCAGCGGCTCATGGAGCAAGTCCTGAGGGGGTTGATAGGCAAGATCTGCTTTGTATACATCGATGACGTCATTATTTACTCCCCTTCTATTAAACAACATCTTCAGGACCTGGACACCATCTTCCAACGATTACATCAAGCGCACCTTACGCTGAACACGAAGAAGTGTACCTTCATTCAACCCCACATACGCTTCCTCGGGCACATTCTTTCATCTGAGGGGGTCACTGTAGACCCCGAGAAGACCTTAGCCATCCGAGACTACCCCACGCCCACGGATTTGAAATCTTTGCAACGTTTCCTTGGGTTAGTGGGGTGGTATCACAAGTTCATTCCCCGGATGGCTGATATAGCGGCTCCCTTGAACAAACTAAGAAAAAAAGATGTCCCGTGGGAGTGGACAGCAGAGTGCCAGGACGTGGTCGAGCAACTAAAGAGCCACCTTCAAGAGCCGCCCGTTCTGGCCCAGCCAGATCCACAGCTCACTTTCCAGGTACAAACAGATGCCAGCAACCTGGGGCTTGGCGCCGTGCTCACTCAGAAAATCCACCAGGCTGAACACGTCATCGCTTACGCCTCTCGAGCCTTGCATGGCGCCGAGCTCAATTATTCGACAGCCGAAAAAGAGTGTTTGGCTGTCGTGTGGGCTGTGGAAAAATGGAGACACTATCTGGAGGGGGTTGAATTTGAAGTGTACACCGACCATCACGCTCTGACCTGGGTATTTAATCACCCGAAGACCTCCTCCCGTCTAACCAGGTGGGTGTTACGCCTCCAGAACTTCACTTTCAAGGTGACCTATCGGAAGGGCTGTGGCAATATTGTGCCTGATGCTCTGTCCAGGGTGTCGGAGCCACCGGGGATGGTGTGTTTGGCAGAGGCAAAGAAAATGATCCTCCCTCTGCCAAGAAGCCTGGAAGACCTAGCTCAAGCACAAGCCACCAGTCCATTCTGCCAGAGCATCAGGGAGGGACTGGAACAGCAGCGTACCGACCGGGTACACTTCGTGGACCTCCAGGGGGTTCTGTACAGGACCACTCCATCCTCCCTTGGGGGTCTGCAACACCAACTAGTCGTCCCGGAAGGGCTCATCCCCGACTTTTTAAATTACTATCACGATAGTCCTTTAGGTGGTCACCTTGGAAGGACAAAGACTTTACTAAAGATCCTGGGGGTTGCGTGGTGGCCGTCTGTCCGGAAAGACGTTTGCCACCACGTGAAGAAGTGCATCACCTGCCAGCAGCTCAAAAACCCACCTGGTAAACCGGCAGGATTTCTGCAATCGACAATCGCGGATGGACCGGGGAGACTTTGGGAGTCGACCTGATGGGGCCTTTTCCTGTTACCAGCTCGAGGAAGACCGTCCTGATGGTGGTGATTGATTATTTTTCAAAGTGGGTGGAGCTGTTTGCATTAACAGACGCAAAAACTAATAAGATCTGCTCCACCCTGAAGAACGAAATCTTCACCCGCTGGGGGGTGCCGAAGAACATCATTTCAGACCGGGGTCCGCAGTTCACGAGCTCTCTCTTAGATGAACTTTATACAGCCTGGGGAGTGAAGAAAAACCTGACAACAGCTTACCATCCCCAGGCTAACATGACAGAGCGAGTGAACCGGACCCTGAAGAACATGATCGCCTCCTATGTGGGTGAACGCCATCAGGACTGGGATAAATGGCTCCCCGAGCTCCGGTTTGCCCTGAACACCGCTGTGCATGAGGCCACAGGTGAGACGCCTGCTTTGGTTGCGCTGGGCAGACAGCTAAAGGGCCCGCTTGACCGACTCCTTCCCAGAGCCCCTAATCCAGAAACCACCACTTACAATAACTTATTCAAAATTGAGGAATTACGGCGGAGAATCCAACAGAGGTTGGTGAGTTCGACATCCAGACATGCCAAGTTATATAATGCCCGGCGTAAGGAAGCGCACTTTCAGCCGGGTGACTTGGTCTGGATTAGAGCTCACCATCTCTTGGATGCCAGCAAAAGGTTCTCCGCCAAGCTAGCGCCTAAATGGTTAGGTCCGGCCAAAATCATTTCTCAAACAGGTCCCGTTAATTTCCAGTTTCAAAGGGGTATCGGCACTGACTCCAAGATAGACACTATCCATGTGGCCAATCTCAAGCCGTACTTCGGCCCTCCCTTGTCCAAGGTTGGGGGGGGGGGAATGTAGCGGGGCCACATAGTGTTTAAATGTCAGTACTGCGTGCGTCTCGTTTCATTGTCCCGTTTACTGTTTATGTGCATCAGTTTATGCCGTCCCCGAAAAAACGGGGACGGATGATGGAAGGAGACCACAGCCGCCAACCTGGAAAAACACCTGTTTTCAATCATTCAATCACAGCTGTCACAGGACTATATAAGCCATCAGGAGGAGAGGAGGAGAGGAGATTTTTCATTCACGACCACGAACCAACGGTACCAGTTATTGTCCACATCGCGCTTGCCAATCCAGTTTGTTTTTCCATCTGTCGGATTTATTTCACGGACCTCACCACGAAAGACCCCGGGGTAGGACTTAATCATCCACCATTCACACGAGGATTCACGGTGAGGCTGTTCCATTTTTTCTGGGGAGATTCAAACAACTCAATATCACTAATTCAGTCATCCGCTTTCAGGACAGTTTCATTATTACCGGACTCACATTCTCATTCATTTTCAGTTTATCATTCATTGTTGTTTTCGTGTTGTGTGTTTATTTGTTACAGGGACAAGGGAGGGTTTTTGTTGTATATATTTATATATATTTGGTGGTGTTTTGTTATTGCTGGGGTGGAGGGATATTTGTATTTATATATGTTTCTAGTTTTTGCATGTCGTCTTGTTTTACTTAATACATATAATCTGTTTAATTTTACATCCTGTTTTTGTGCTTATATTTTTCACCGTCGATTGTGGGGAAAAGTTCAAATGGTAAGAAGTACGGCTTGATAGTTAGATTATTTCTCAGTTAATTATCCAGGCCACTGGTCTTGGAGGTGTAGCTGCCGGCTGGGTAAAAGGGGTCGGCCGTTACAAAATATGTTTCTTTACCCAACATTTGCTCAGAACTTTGATTATCTTTGTTCTTTAGAGGTAGGTTTTTCAGTCACACACTCTGTGCAACGTCAAGATAAGGGGTCTCCAACTACAACTCTACATCAGTGGTATCTAATATGATTTCCTGCAAGGCTGCATGTTTTCATTCGAACCCTTTTCTTAATTAGTGCCCTGTTAGTTTTAACAGGCCCTGTTTTTGTCATCCTCCCATCCTTGAATTCTTAAGAAGATAAGAAAAAATCCCATCAAAAAACTGTAGGGGAAAAAAAGAAAGAACATTGGCTTATTTTAATTCTGCTCATCTTCTAATCCATTGAATCGAGTTCAGGCTTGTGAAGCCCTCATTTTACCTTGTAAATATGTTTTCCACAGTTTCAGTTAACTGCTGGTTAACAGCTGGTCAAACGTGACATAACATTGTTCAACCAAGTTAATCCAATTAAGGGTCATCAGATGACAATGAGCACCAGTCCTACACGGAGTGCCAGTCCATTTCAGGTCTCACATCTGCATCTGGGAAATTAGGAATTCCCACTTAACTAAACCATTCACATCTATGGGATGTGGTAGGAAAGTAGAGTTGCCAGAGTAAACCACCTCTTAGACAGGAGAATAATCTGCACACTCCTTGGATCAACACACTGCTTGAGGAATTACTTGCCATAATAAATATGTGTCATTTAATATTCACTTAGAAATTCAATTTTTTGCAATAAACCTGCTGTGATTCATGAGGGTTTCCCTGGACCACACAGCTTGACCATTCAGATGCTTCTCAGGTTGTCTTTTCACTGGTGTATAAGCTCTTTTCGTGACTGTGAGATGAAAAGGTCTGGTCTTTTTTCTTCCTAAGCCTTCCTTTCCAGATTCAAAAGGATCTTGTGAATATACTTAGCATTTGAAGTTATTTAAAAACAGGTGCCCCATCAGTCCGTTACCATTTTCTGTTTTATTTCTCAATATCTCAGTTTTTCTTTGGCCTTCCATCTTCTAGTAGAGCATTAAAAATAGACTGAAAGTGAAAAATAGACTCCTTTAGTGTGCCAAAAATCCCATCATAGATAGATAGATAGATAGATATTTAAGTGTAGTTGGCAGGATAACATAGATAATATCCCATCTTGTAGGGTCTTATGGTGACCCTATTTTCTCCTATTATACTCTTTATTGTGTAGACCTTAATAATGTCTAAAACCCAACAAACTTACCACTCTGTGATCAGGTACTTTAGCACTTCCTACCCCCTTCCCTTCTAGATCTGTAACCTCAGGCTATTAGAGTAAAGAAACATGCAGGAGTTACGTTACACATTTAATTATGTATTATTGATAAAAATGCCCAGAATTATTAAGTAAGCAGAATACTACATGAATATTGGCAAACCATACCCTTACATGGCCTCTGATTCAAAATCACTCGTAAATAGTCATATTTCATGCCAGTATAATTAGTTTACCTGTCCTTCCCTGGGCCAGTTATCAAAGAAAGCGTTCAGGAACAACTCATCCCCAGTTTCTTTGTTTAGGCCGTTTATGTCCTTCCTGCTGTGGATGGCTTATAGGCTCTCACTACAAACACAGTCACCCTTAACAAGCTGGTTTGTAACGCGCTCCATGTCACTCACCATAAATTTCACACCCCGAGTCAGCCCCAAAGACTGGGGAGTGGGTGGGTGGGAGAGTGCTGTATTTGGGGGCTGGATTGGTAAACATCAAAGCACCATTGTTCACATCAATAAAGTAAAACCTGCTTCATGAAACACTAATATTACAGTAAATTAGCTGTGTCTAGCTACAAATAAAGACATAGAAAACATTTATCAATGTATACAACAGATATCACTCCTAGACAGAAATTTTAGTATAGTTGGCAGGATGATGGATAGAAAGCTAATTCTTCACTTTTTGATACAAAAGTATTAATTTTGCTTAACCATTCCAGTCCCAGAGATGAACTGATACAATTTTTAACTGGTTATAAAGTGTGTTTTCCAAAATAAATCAATCTGATTTTTATTGTTATTATCAAATACTCTCTCTGACACAAATGATGTTCCATTTGATATCTCATTCGACCTGAAGTGAACATTTTTAATCTCCATTCTATTTGTTTAAATTACATTCTAAGTTTATGTTCTCAATCTTTAGACCAAATTGTTACATGTAAATCAGAAATAGGTAGAAATCAGATACCCAATTAGATAAGTCATCCCCATTAAATCCACAGGCATTGCAGCCAAATCGGTTGCAAGGCAAAAATTGAGTGTGCAAAAAAAAAAGATACATGAATTTGAAAATAACTGAGTATGAAAATCATTTTAATAGAACAGGACCATGATGCAGTGGTTAGCACTATGGCCTAAATATGACATGGTACTTTAAAAAAAAAAACATTTATCCTGTCATAGGAACTCCATGGATTGTGCAAGTTGGGTGCAATTTTATAACAAATTGCATAGTTCTACTTTCTAGACTTAAACTAGGTGAGAAAATATATTAAGATATGTATTTATTATTATTAACATCTGTCCTCTTCACTGTTCACACAATCAACCATAACATAATGATAATCTGAGCAGACCAGGCCACCTTATGCTTAATTTCTTTCATCTTTTCCTGAGGATTTCCCAGATGTAGTTCATCCCACACATCCCAGGTCTGCCCCTCAGTCTTCTTCCAGTGGCCTTGTCCTGTGAGAGGTTTCCAGGCGCTTCCTAACTGCTTACCAAAACCATCTAAAATAATTAATCTCAAATGGAAGAACGAATAGTTTTATCCCAACATCCTCTCACATTACTGACCTCCTCACTCTATAAGAGAGAGTGGCCCAGAGTTGCCTTTTTTTAGCTCACTACCAAGGCCTTGAGAACAAACGTAAGGATGAAAATGAAGACAAACCCATTGATTGAAAGCTTCATACAAGGTCTTACCTCACTTCCTCACCAGTCTAGTACAATGTCTGCACAACGGCTACCACAGCACCATTTTCTTTGTCAATCTCACAATACCCCCTTCTCTAACTCGTGAACAAGACCTCATGGTACTCTTCCACTTGGAGCAGAGGCTCATCCTTTACTCCTTCTCAGTCTGAGGTTCAGCTATTTGAGAGCATCTCCATTCTAGGATCTCAGCACACACTTTTCAAAGGAGGCTGAAAAGCTTGGTAACTGACACACACAGACACACACTCTTGCTTCTTTTTTGGAGAGAGGAGGCCATCCCAGTCTGGTTGCTCTGAGAAAACTGACCCTGCCTTCCAAACAAGACTGAAGAGGTATGGTAGCAAAATACCCACACAGCTTTTAAGATGCGGTCAGATTTCTTCTACTCTGTGCTAGTTTTAAACAACAGATTATTAGCCTTGTGTTAAATGTCGATATAAAAGGACTTTAGAGTCTCAATAACTAAGGGCTGGATTGTCTACAGGAATTCTGTCTGATATCAGGTATCATGTTTATGCTGTGTATGTGTAATCAAAAGTATTTTGTTTTATCCTGAAATAATGCCATGAAGTTATTTTGAAGAAATTGTTCAGTGGAGAGATCAGCTTGATCCGCCTGACTCATAAAGCAGGAGCACCAGGTGAATGTCCTTTAGGACTGTTTGCGTCAATCTGTATAGTATCATGATTCACAGGGAGGAGGGTGCATTTGAACATAATGATTTCTCAGGAAATGAAACTAAAAATATTTTTATAGCTGTTTGTATGAGAGAATCCTACAAAGTTAGTAAGACGCTAAAATAGAAGAACTGGTTACTGAATCTTTACATTAAACAAACTCCACCTCCTGCTGTACCCTGAGGCACAAAACAATACTTTAAACAAATGAAGATGACGTCTGTGGATTGGAGAAAAAAGCCGATTGGACAGAACGTTCCAGAAAAGCAAACTCCACTAAATAAAATGCCAGAATTCACAAGCTGCGCAGAGAAAGAAGAGCGTAACGGGTTTAGTTTTCAATTTATAGCTTCATTCTTGCAATAAATAAAACAAAGTCAGAGATTTCGTGGCTAATACCTGTTGAGGACTGCTTGCTAAATACACATCAGAAAAATGCAGAAATGTAAGTTCCTGCAAAAAGAAATACTTATGTTTTGTCTTTTTAAATATGTACCTCTTACTTTCATGGATGCTTAATTTAGCAATTCAGAAGTGTAACTGAGTGATATTTGATATGAATTCTGGTAGACCTTGCATAGAGTGTACAACTGAAAACCTTATTCTAAAGAACAAAGATAAAGAAAGCTCTAAGCAATTGTTGAGAAAAGTAAATATATTAAGAAGTATATAAAATCATTTTTGAATGTCATATATTTTCCAGTTGTATGTAACAGAAATTGCCATAGTCATGTACTGTTACACACCACGTAACGTAAAGATATTAGAAATAAAAACATTCCAGGAAGTGTCTTGCAACAAAAACTTAATTGTTTTGCTTGTTGGATTGTTTTTCTAAGTTATTATTAATAGTTTGTATGTAAAGAAACATGCATAGAATTTGTCATGTTAAATATTTGTGCATTAATTCAACGTATCCATTGTTGGTGATCTTCCCACTTAGTCATCTTTATAGAGCCAACAGAAGTCCTCATCAAGCAGCGATCTTCATATGCTCTGGCTGATTCTTGGCAGAACTATATGCAAAAACAAAAAATGAAATTATATTCATATCCACTGCATCCTAGAAATTAGAGAAATATAAAAAAATTGTTTTTCTATGTTTAGAGAATTGCTTAAGGGCTCATTCATGTAGTATTAAGCTACTGTTATTATATAAATTACTGCATAGTAACATTAGTAATATTAGTCTAATAATAAAGACATACATACTAATAATTGATGGCACATGGTTTGCCATGAATGGCAGCCCTTTATGAAATTTTCTAGTTGTAAAAAAATCTTTCTTGTTGATTGGTAATTTTTGAATCTCTGAGAATTTTGTTTCACTTTTGTTTTTTAGGATTGTTTTGTTCTTGTGCTTATTACGTTATTGTTGTGTTTTGTAATTGCTGTAACACCGTCTTGCTTTTTTAGATAGCAGCATTTTGTGTATTCAACACCCTGACGCATCGGCCATCATTAGGCAGCAGGGCCTTAGAAGTCATGTCGCATAACATTATGTAAGCTGTTGTCACCTGTGCATCTTTGTCTACATTTGTGGATACAAATCACAAACCTTTTGCAAGTGCATTTCCTCTTGAACTTTTAGGTATTTAGAAAATTTGCACTGAACTTTTTTTATTAGTTCTGTAGCTGTAGGGGGCGCTATCGCTCCCTTGAACCCTCAGGTACCACTCCAAATACCAGGTAAAAGTACAATTATTATTCTTTTTATTATAAATACGTGCACTAAGCACCCTCCACTCCACACTACTCATACAAATACCAATTCCCTAATTAATCAGAAATAATACACACTCCTCCTCTCCCAGATACTTAGCCACCCTTCCTCCCAGCTCAGCTCAGTGTCTGGGCTTTCCCACAGTCCAAAACTTTTTTGGACAGGACTAAAGTTTGTAGACTTTGAACATTTGATCATGTATTTGGCTTATCAGGTGTTCATTTGTCTCCATGGTTTTGTCTCTCGCTAGTTCTTTTGACTTATGCCTTCTTCTCCTTATCCCTAGTAGTTCTTAGTGTTGTCACCTACTTATTTTGTGGTGGCAGTACACTGACTGCTAAGTGTCCTGACTTCTAAATTCAAAGTATGGCACAGCCTCTGACAGTGGAGTTTGAACATTTTCATAGAGTCGTTATTTGACAGGCAGTGTGGCATAGTGGTTAAGGCTTTGAACTTTAAACCCTGAGGCTGTGGGGTCAAATCCCACTAATCCCAGGGAATTATAAATCCATCCATCCATCCTCTTCCACTTATCCGAGATTGGGGCAGCAGCGGGGGCAGCAGCTTGAGCAGAGATGCCCAGACTTCCCTCTTCCCGGCCACTTCTTCTAGCTCTTCCAGGAGAATCCCAAGGCATTCCCAGGCCAGCCAGGAGACATAGTCCCTCCAGCATGTCCTGGGTCTTCCCCGGGGCCTCCTCCCAGTTAGACGTACCCGGAATACCTCACCAGGGAGGCGTCCAGGAGGCATCCTGATCACATGCCCGTGCCACCTCATCTGACTCCTCTCAATGCGGAGGAGCAGCGGCTCTACTCTGAGCCCCTCCCGGATGACTGAGCTTCTCACTCTATCTTTAAGGGAGAGCCCAGACACCCTGCGGAGGAAACTCATTTCAGCCGCTTGTATTCGTGATCTCGTTCTTTCGGTCACTACCCATAGCTCATGACCATAGGTGAGGGTAGGAACATACACCGACTGGTAAATTGAGAGCTTTGCCTTGCGGCTCAGCTCCTTTTTCACCAAGACAGACCGATGCAGAGCCCTCATCACTGTGGACGCCGCACTGATCCGCCTGTCAATCTCCCGCTCCATTCTTCTCTCACTTGTGAACAAGATCCCGAGATACTTGAACTCCTCCACTTGGGGCAGGATCTCGCTCCCAACCCAGAGATGGCATTCCACCCTTTTTCGGCTGAGGACCATGGTCTTGGATTTGGAGGTGCTGATTCCCATCCCAGCCACTTCACACTCAGCTGCAAACCGATCCAGAGAGAGCTGAAGATCACGGCCTGATGAAGCAAACAGGACAACATCATCTGCAAAAAGCAGTGACCCAATCCTGAGCCCACCAAACCGGACCCCCTCAACACCCTGGCTGCACCCAGAAATTCTGTCCATAAAAGTTAGCCTTGGCGGAGTCCAACTCTCACTGGAAACGGGTTTGACTTACTGCCGGCAATGCGGACCAAGCTCTGACACCGGTTGTACAGGGACCGAACAGCTCTTATCAGGGGGTCCGGAACCCCATACTCTCGGAGTACCCCCACAGGATTCCCCGAGGGACACGGTCAAATGCCTTTTCCATGTCCACAAAACACATGTAGACTGGTTGGGCAAACTCCCATGCACCCTCCAGGACCCTGCTAAGGGTGTAGAGCTGGTCCACTGTTCCACGACCAGGTCGAAAACCACACTGTTCCTCCTGAATCCGAGGTTCGACTATCTGACAGACCCTCCTCTCCAGGACCCCCAAATAGACTTTCCCAGGGAGGCTGAGGAGTGTGATCCCTCTGAAGTTGGAACACACCCTCCGGTTCCCTTTCTTAAAGAGGGGGACCACCACCCCGGTCTGCCAATCCAGAGGTACTGTCCCTGATGTCCATGCGATGTTGCAGAGATGTGTCAACCAAGACAGTCGTACAACATCCAGAGCCTTGAGGAACTCCGGGCGTATCTCATCCACCCCCGAAGCCCTGCCACCAAGGAGTTTTTTGACATCCTCGGTGACCTCAGTCCCAGAGATGGGGGAGCCCACCTCCGAGTCCATAGGCTCTGCTTTCTAATTGGAAGGCATGTTAATGGGATTGAGGAGGTCTTCAAAGTATTCCCCCCACCGATCCACAACGTCCCAAGTTGAGGTCAGCAGTGCACCATCCCCACCATATACAGTGTTGACACTGCACTGCTTCCCCCTCCTGAGACACCGGATGGTGGACCAGAATCTCCTCGAAGCCATCCGAAAGTCGTTCTCCATGGCCTCCCCAAACTCCTCCCACGCCCGAGTTTTTGCCTCAGCAACCACCGAAGCCGCATTCCGCTTGGTCTGCCGGTACCTATTAGCTGCCTCCAGAGTCCCACAGAACAAAAGGTCCTGTGGGACTCCTTCAGCTTGATGGCATCCCTCACTGCCAGTGTCCACCAACAGGTTCAGGGATTGCCGCCACGACAGGCACCGACCACCTTACAGCCACAGCTCCAGTCTGCCACTTCAACAATAGACGCACGGAACATGGCCCATTCGGACTCTATGTCCCCCACCTCCCTCGGGATGTGGTCGAAGTTCTGCCGGAGGTGGGAGTTGAAGCTACTTCTGACAGGGGACTCTGCCAGACATTCCCAGCAGACCCTCACAACACGTTTGAGCCTACCAGGCCTGACCGGCATCCTCCCCCACCATCGAAGCCTACTCACCACCAGGTGGTGATCAGTTGATAGCTCCGCCCCTCTCTTCACCCAAGTGTCCAAGACATGTGGCCGCAAGTCCGACAACACGACCACAAAGTCGATCAACGAACTGAGGCCTAGGGTGTCCTGGTGCCAAGTGCACATATGAACACCCCTATGCTTGAACATGGTATTCGCTATGGACAATCCGTGACGAGCACAGAAGTCCAATAACAAAACACCACTCGGGTTCAGATTGGGGGGGCCATTCCTCCCAATCACGCCCTTCCAGGTCTCACTGTCATTGCCCACTTGAGCATTGACGTCTCCCAGCAGAATGAGGGAGTCCCCAGAAGGTATGCCCTCTAGCACCCCCTCCAGGGACTCCAAAAAGGGTGGGTACTCCAGACTGCTGTTCGGCGCATATGCACAAACAACAGTTAGGACCCGTCCCCCCACCTGAAGGCGGAGGGAGGCTACCCTTTCATCCACCAAGGTAAACCCCAATGAACAGGCTCCATGTCGGGGGGCAATAAGTATGCACACACCCACTCAACGCCTCTCACCGGGGGCAACTCCAGAGTGGTAGAGAGTCCATCCCCTCTCAAGGAGATTGGTTCCAGAGTCCAAGCTGTGCGTCAAGGTGAGCCCGACTATATCTAGCCGGAACCTTTCGACCTCGCGCACTAGCTCAGGCTCCTTCCCCTTCAGAGAGGTGACATTCCAGGTCCCAAGAGCCAGCTTCTGTAGCCGAGGATCGGACCGCCAAGGTCCCCGCCTTCGGCCACCACCCAACTCACACTGCACCCGACCTCCTTGGCCCCTCCCATAGGTGGTGAGCCCATGGGAAGGAGGACCCACGTTGCCTCTTCGGGCTGTGCTCGGCCGAGCCCCATGGGTGCAGGCCCAGCCACCAGGCACTCGCCATTGAGCCCCACCTCCAGGCCTGGCTCCAGAGGGGGACTCCGGTGACACGCGTCCGGGCGAGGGAAAATGCCGTCCAAATTTTTTATTCTTCATAGGAGGTTTCTTTAAACTGCTCTTTGTCTCATCCCTCACCTAGGACCAGTTTGCCTTGGGTGGCCCTATCAGGGGCATAAAGCCCCAGGCAACAGAGCTCCTAGGATCATTGGGACACGCAAACCCTTCTACCACGATAAGGTGGCAGTTCGAGGAGGGGCCAATTATAAATGTTGATTTTTATTTGGTTTGTGTGAATGCTCTTGGGGAGAAGGTTCAAATTCCCAGTATCTGTCTGTGTAGAAATCACACTTTGATACTTTCCTTGCTTATCCATAAGACATGCACATGGTGTATCCTAAACTGAACAGGAACCTGCACCCTACAATAAAATAGCAGATTTGGAAAAAGGATGCATGGTGGTAATAAAAAATTAGAAAAATACAATGAATTTTGGAAATACAGTATTCTGTAAAAAAGATTAACTATTTTTATTGTACACATTACAATGTCTTTTACAACTGCACATAGTACTCAGAGTTCCACTCAAAAGTTGACTAAATGGTTATTTAGAGCCAGTGTTCTTTTTTAAATTTATTCCATTCTAAAAGGTAGATTCATCTTATTTATTCTTTCAATCACTAGTTAAACCTATTCATTTCAATTTGGTGTTCCAGATGTACTGACAGCATCTGGTGCAACTGCACACCAGTTCATTGCATGCACACCCACACTGTACTACTAACGAACAATTTCAGACATGGATGTTAATCCAATGCCATGTCTTTGGGATGTAAAACCAACTACACAAAGCAAAACTCATACACACACAAAACCAATGTGCAAACTCCATCAGCAGGCATTTCTAACAGTAAAAGCAATAATAAAGGAATATTTTAATGCCTAAAAATGTTTTCAGATACAGACTGATTGAGGATAAAGATAATTTGACTAAGTATCCACAACAAACAAGAGTGATTGTCTGAACTGTCAATTGAATATATGTCTTTAATTCTGACTTTTCTGTCTGATAACAGCAAAACCAACAATAGGGAACATTTTCGGACATCTGGTCGAAATGAACAAGAGCCAGCAGGAGGCACACCATCAGCTTCAGAAGGAGATTCGTGGATTGGTTGAATTGAACAAAACCCAGCTGGAGGGAAGCTGTCAGCTTCAGGAACAGATTCGTGGATTGGTTGAAATGAACAAAAGTCAACAGGACAGAAACCATCATCTTCAGGAACAGATTTGTGGGTTGGTTAAAATGAACAAGAGCCAGCAGGAGGGATTCCATCTGCTTCAGCAACAGGTTTATGAAATACAAGGAACGATATTAAAAGCCCTGCTCCACCAACAACCTGAAATGAGGCATCAAGTTACAGGTGAAGAGGTTCCTGGCCTCAGCACTGGACCTTTGGAAAATTCCACTGCTTCAGGTTTGTTTATCAAAATCAGGATAGCAGAGTAGATCCATATTCTCTGTTATATAACAAGAAACCATCCCAGTAAGAAACACACATACTCACAAGCACCCTGAAGGCTACCCTATACAAGGGGTGCAGATTCTTGGCCCAGTTCTTCATTACAACCCATTATACAATAACCCTCTTTGTACAATACATGTCATTTATGACAGAAGTACACTCTTTAGATTTCTATTTAGCACCAATTGCTAGCATAAATCCATTGTCACCCAATTTTACATTTGCAAAAAAAAACACCTTAAAATTTGAGCTGTTTAGACTTACCCTGTATTACACTCTTCAATTTCCAGTTAAAAAACAGCAAAAGAACAACATTCATAGGACACATTTTTTTAACACACAACTGGGTGTATTAAAATCCAAAAAATCCAAAGCATATGTTTAAAATTCATTCAGTTATATATTGGTCCTCAATTTGCCAGTGTCATTTGATTCTAGAGTTATATATGACTGAAACACAGCCTACAGTGCACATTATCTTTTTGGGATGTTCCTCACATTTGAACTACTGGCCTTTATCGTCTTATGAAGCAAGTTGTGCTCAATAGTTGTTAAATAAACCAAAGGACTTTAGCATGTCTCACAGTTTATAAAACTACTGTAATGAATATATGGAAGATAAATAATTTTATCTTGTTACTTAAAAAGTAAGCCCTTCTTGTTGGCTCTAAATCATTGTCTTGCCAACCATTTTATCCTTTTAATTTTCAAGGCATTAACATTTTAGCTATTAACTACTGTATTACTGAGGTGTTTATTCTCTAGATCAAGTTTGGTGTCACTTGCTGTGTATGTTTTTATTTCTTTGTAGCACATATCATTTGAGCCACATGCATTTACTGCTTACTGATTAACTGCATGCACACTTTGATAGAATTTTCTAAATAATCAAGACATTTGTCTGTATATTTTGCAGATAATTATAGAAGAAGAGAAGAGTATACAGAATATGTAGAAATGGAGATGGAAGGTACAAACCCATTACTGCATAATTCCTACTGAGCTTTAGCTTCATACTTTGTGTCTGAGCTCAGATGGCTAAGCTAATAATGCATTAAATATTATACTAGGAAATAGGTGGCTCTATGGTTCTCAAATACAGATGGTTCATATTGAGCAAGCTGAACAGTTTCATTTTGGCCAAATACTCTTTTGTTTTTGGTATGAACACATACCACTCATAGTGAGCATGTCACCACTCCAACTTTCAAAAGTAGTTGTCCTCAAACCAACAAGGATGCAAGGATACATAAGCAATGTTTGCACGAGGGTGCAAGTTGTGAGTTGTTAATGATCTCCTCATTTGTCAGCATAAGTTTCTCTGTCATTATCATTCTTGCATTCTGTAGTATAGAAAGTATGTGTAGCATTTCGATGAGCCATAGTGTTATCCAGCTGCTCAATGGCCCTGTATTAAGGCCTACCTCTTATTGTCCTTCATCACTGAAGCACCTTCTTATGTTTGACTTGACACTCAAGAGATGTTTTTTTCTGGAGTTCTTTTTTTGCGCTGTAAAGCACTTGAGGTCAGTTTGTGCAGGTACTCCTCTTTGTGTATTCGGTTTTCAATACGTGGTGCTCAGTAGATGGCACTGCTGCTCTTTTTCTTCATATGAATGGCCTCAGCAATGCCCTTCACGCTCAGCAGGTATTGCTGTTCTTTTCCTTTCTGCCATGTCTCTCTCTCAGGTAGTTTGCTATAAGATAGAAGTGAACCCTGATAACTTTGCAGAGGTTGGCACTACCCAAATTCATCAGCATGTATCACTTCGTAAGATTTCAATAAAGTGTAAGGTTAAGCTTCTGGCCACAGCATTTCAGAAGTAACACATGACAAGCGGACACAATCCTTAGCATTTTTTGTAAGTATTGTTCCATTACATAGGTATTGTATATATTTTATATGTTCCATTACACATGTCATGTACTTCTTCCTATGCATGCCTTACAAAGAGCTCCTAAGTCTAAAATGTGTAGAGGTAGATAGTGCAGTAATATTAAACAATTTTTAGATTTGCTGTTACAGTTAGGTCCATAAGTATGAGAATTGTGTCACTGTCCAGATAATTTTGGCTATATACCTCACCACAATGGATTTGAAATGAAGCAATCATTACATGACAGAAGTGTAGACTTACAGTTTTCATTTCAGGGATTTAACAAAAACATCATATGAGCAAATTAGAAAAGACAGACATTTTTATACATGGACCCCCCATTTTCAAAGGCTCAAAGGTATTTGGTCAAGCTAACATAATCATAATTATAATGATAATTTTCAATATTTGGATGAAAATCCTTCACAGTCAATAACTGCCTGAAGTTTGAACCCATGGCCTTCTCCAGGTGTTGGGTTCCCACCCTCCTGATGCTTTGCCAGACCTTTACTGCAGCTCTCTTCAGGTGCTGCTTGTTCGTTGGACTTTTAGCCTTCAGTTTTATCTTCAGTAAATGAAATGCAAGTCCAGTTGGGTTGAGGTCAGTTGATTGACTTGGACATTCAAGAATATTCCACTACTTTGTGTTGTAAAGCACTTGGTTTGCTGTCACAGTATGTTTTGGCTCATTGACCATCTGTACTGTGAATCGTCGCAGCATTTGGATGAATCTGAGCAGACAGCATAGCACCCTGTGCACTTCAGAATTCATCCTGCTACTTCTGTCAGCAGTCATGTCATCAATAAACACCAGTGACTGACATCCATTGGCAGCCACACATGCTCATGCCATAACACTGCCTCCTCCATGTTTCCCAGATGATGTGGTATTCATCGGACTATGAACCATTTCTTCTCTTCTCCGTACTTTTCTCTTTCCAGCATTCTGGTACATATTGTTCTTAGTTTCCTTTGTCCAAAGAAAATTGTTCCAGAACTGGGAGACTTTTTAAAAAATGTTTTCTGGCAAAGTCTAATCTGTCCTACTATGCTTGAGGTTTACCAGTGGTTTGCACCTTGTGGTAAACCCTCTGTCTTTACTTCACAAAGTCTTGTCTTGATTGTAGACTTTGGCAATGATAGCTCTACCTCACAGAGAGTGGTCCTGGTTTGGCTAAAGGTCATGAATTGGTTTTTCTTCACCAAGTTCAGAATTCTGCAATCATCCAGCACAGTTGTCTTCTGTGGTTGTCCAGGCCTTCTGGTGTTGCTGAGCTCACCCGTGTGTACTGAGCATATCATTCAACCTGCACATCTGCCAGTTTTAGAAATATGAAACAGCTGTCCAATAGCGGATGTCTGTAAAGCCAAGCCAAGCAAATAAAATGCACATATAAAAATAAGTTGATGAGATTTTTCCCTTTTATGTCACTGTCAGTCACCTAGGCATTTTAAATAATAAACGTGGGAGAATCTAAAATGATTCTGGTTCTGAAGAAGGCACAGTTTGATTAATGAGACACAGTATATGTATCAATATTAACTATACATGTAAAAGTGAACTATTTTAACCATTATGATTATTAATAAAGAGACAAAAGCCAGTATGCTTGACCAAGGCCAATTAAGGCTAAGCAAACAAAACAATCCAAAAAGATATAATACATTGTGTTTGGGGTAAGACACAGGAAACCTCAAACAATTTTGGGGTGTCAGCTAGATTGTGCCATTTAATAAATTCTCGTAAACACAAAACAGGTGTGCGATGATGCAAAACAACTGAAAACAACTGGTAAAGGCTGCCACAAAACACGTACAATTACTCAGTAGACAGAGTCTTGTGTTCCATCCTGTAATCAGCTGTGGTCCAAATGAAACATCTCCCTTTGGAGACATTCAGCTTTTACAGGATTCCAGCCAGAAGGGTTACAGTCATTTGCCCTTATAGAGCGTCTTCTTGGCTCTATGGGGGAAAAAGTCCATCCATCCATCCATTGTCCAACCCGCTGAATCCGAACACAGGGGTCTGCTAGAGCCAATCCCAGACAACACAGGGCGCAAGGCAGGGAACCAATCCCGGGCAGGGCACCAACCCACCGCAGGACACACACAAACACCAAGCACACACACTAGGGCCAATTTAGAATCGCCAATCCACCTAACCTGCATGTCTTTGGACTGTGGGAGGAAACCAGAGTGCCCGGAGGAAACCCATGCAGACACGGGGAGAACATGCAAACTCCACGCAGGGATGACCCGGGAAGTGAACCCGGGTCTCCTTACTGCGAGGCAGCAGCGCTACCACTGCGCCACCGTGCCGCCCCGGGGAAAAAGTCCTGGAGTGGAATACATACCTTCAAGAAGCCTGAAGGTGAGCCCTCGACACGCATGCATGACATGATAAATAACTTGTATAAAATACATTTTCTAATAATTCAACCATTTGCTAAATTTGTCAACTATCTTTTTCCTATACAATCTAAAATGTGGCACTAATGGATTTAAAATAATAAAACAAAGTTTAAAAAATGATTAAGAAAGAAATGACCATTTTTAACTGAAGGAAGACCTCCATTTTTTTTTCTATATACATCTAGTATATTAAGCAGTGTATATAATTAAAATTATTAATATATAATTAAAATGGTTTGGTGCAGTGCAACGGTTAGTTTTCTATGTTGATCCCTATCAGAAATTTTTTAATATTAATTTCTAAGATTTATGTTTTGTTTTTTTTGATTTTATGGATTTTTATCTCTATTCTGGTGACAGCTTAGCATCACCAGTTTGTGTATTTGATTTTCCATGACACTTGCTATTCAGAGCTAAAGACCCTGTGCATTTAATTGGCGTGTGATGTGTATATTGTATGACAGGTGACATTATCATCACAGCCCTTCTCCAAAAAGTGGCTTAGTCTGTTGAAGCCTTTTAGAGAAACATTGGCTCTAAACTGTTTTCAAAAAATAGTATTCATTTACCACAGTAACTACAGAGAGTTAAAAAATGTAGACACAGGAAGATTGTGAAAAACTCAGGCCAATGCTGAGTAAACTGGGATGTGAAACCAGTTATTAAGGCTTTAAACCTCAAGGTTTCCAGTTCAGTCCTCACCTCACTGGGTGACCCTTAAAATTAATTAACAAGCCAGTTCTCTACTTATTAAAAACACTGGACAACCCTTAATAAATTACTTAAATTTGCCAGTTCCCCAGTTATTAAAAAATAGACAAGCCATTGGAAAATGTCACTGCATTGGGAAAGCACCTTGAGATGGTATTCAATATGAAAAGATGTATAAAATCAAATTTAAAAAGATCATCTTACTGTGCATTTTAAACTGTGACAGATGGCGATGAAGGAACAAGCAACGGTGGTGTGACTTCTACCTACGAAAGGCAAACGCTACCATCTCAGACCACCAAGAAAAGTTTAACCCCTAAAAGTTCAGGTTAGTGAGAGGATTTTTCTACTTAATACTTCCTCTTTCATATTTGCAAGACATCTCATCATTACATTATTTTTATATTTTTTGCAGATGCTTCTAGCCAAGGTCAGCACACATTGCACTTTGCTTACACATGTAATTGTTATAATTTGAGTATCAATAAAATGCAATTTACTGAGATGGCTGAGCACTATAGGGTCTAAACAGGCCTGGTATTGCTTTGAATAGAGTAAAGGCAGTGAAATAAGAAAGTACAACCTAAGCAGGTTTGTTAAATGTCACCACGTTGCTTCTAAAATCGTACAGGGTGTATTGAGATGTACAAGAAATGTACAGAAAATGGATTTCAAGAATTAGAGGGTTATTCCTCTCATGGGAATCTTGAGGACTGTAAGTAAGGAATGATTTCTGGGAGGTTGTGGATCACTTGCACAAAAGAAATGCAGATTTCTTTTATATGAATTGCTTAACTTGTACTTGGGGTTTGGCGGGACAAAAATCAGGGGAGTAACGTTCATCCCAGCCATAGTTTAAAAAGATCATTGTGTATTGTGTATTGAGTCTACAGATGACTAAAAGTGTGGACACACTTACTGGGAAAAGTGAAGCCAGAATTAGGAAAGAAAGCACTTGTTTAACAAGAGGTAAAAGGAGTGATGTGTGTGATTCTTATGGTTGTGAAAGCGGGTAACCACTGCACCTGGTAGGCAGATTAAACCCATCAAGGTACGCCCAGAGAGACATACTTTATAATTTTTTTTTAATGTTTTAATCTTTGCATTCATCCCTCATCTCTGCTCTTATTCTCACAATACATATTCTATTTTATATACTTTGGCCTTCTTATCATCATCTCAATTGTGTCATAACTAGTAGGCACGTAAAAAAAGGAAAATACATTCATAGTAATTGTGGCACTGAGTCATAAACCTCATAGCAGTGACAGGGAGGCAAAATACAAAAGACAGTATGTAATGAAAAAGCCCTAATAAGCTCTACAACTGACCAAAAACAGAAGACTGCTAAACGGCAGTACTATGTAGAGCTTACAAGAGCTCTCACTTCACTCCGTGACTCTGCCCAATTAGTGTAGATATCTGCCTACTATAAATTAGCCATAATGGGGTTATAAATAACACAATGGACATGAAAAAGGTAAGCAAACAAGAAAAGAAAACATGCTCAAAAATGCAAAGAGTAATAATTGTTTTGAAATATTTATATACAGTGGTACCTCAGTATATGTCCGCTTTGGAATAAGTCCAACTTGGTAAACGTCCTGTTTGGACGCGAAAAATTTTGCATGGTATACGACCTTTGTTTGGAATACGACTTGCGTGCGAGAACACCACGCGCTACCCTTGTTTACCTCTCTCGAGACAAAGCCACGGCTGCCCACGAGCGTCAGTACGCCAGTTGCTAGCATTCAGTGAACAACCCGCACTATAACTCTCTGAATTTTCACGTGATTTTGTGTTTTTTCGCGTAAATTTGAATTGGTTGTTGAAAAGTATGACGGTGGCATGTGCATCGGGGACTTGGCTGCTGCATACCTTATGCCGAGAATGACGGCATCTACAATTGTGAAAAACAAAGACGTTATTAAAAAGTAAAGTAAGGTTAAATGTTCATTTATTTCATCTAATTGCTTTTGTATTTATGTATTTTAGTATTAAGCAGTGTTTAAATTATTTTATACAACCCCATCGATGTATAATATGCCAAAAATAATTAATCATTTTCCCTTTATTTCTTATGGGAAAAATTCGTTTGGTATAAGTCCTGTTTGGTATAAGTCAAAGGATCTGGAATGGATTAAGGATGTATACCAAGGTACCACTGTACTTGAATATGAAAATGGAAGAAGTTAATTTTTCCAAAAACATCAGAAGAGCTGATATTCCCTGTTTATGTAATTTGTCTAAGATGGCTGTCTAGACCAGGGATTCCCAAACATTTTAGGATCCCCTTTAATATGAAACCAATACTGCAAAGCTGGGCATGATCCTGGATCTTGGATTCTGCTAATCCTATTCTGCCAGTCCTATTGCATGATTTTTGACAATAGCGGACTTATTATTCAAAGCAAATGCTTAACTACAGCAGACTATTAACAAATATGTGCTCACATCTATATATATAATTCACTAAGCAGCTGCCAGCGCAAGCAAGACACCCATGGAGCATGCAAGACAGAGCCACGCCCACCAACTCTAAGACCATGGGATTCGACAACAACTCACAGAGCCACGCCCACCAACTCGGACGCAACAACTCACGAATCACCTCGTCAGTCGGGTTCGTCTCTGCTACAGTCCACATGGACCTCTGAGCCACGTTGACTTTTCATTATTCCTTTCGGTTACGACCCATGACCGCATCCTCCATCGCAAACTGTTTTACACACTGCATACAGCGATTCGCTTCCGCGACAAACATGCTTCTTCTTAGATGGTCCTGCAGGAACACAGAAAGCTAAACAAAATTTCATACCATACTCCTTATTCCCCGGCCCACGTTCACCCTCGCTCCCACGTGATTGCCACACTGATGCAACTCTAAGACCATGAGATATGCACAATCGCACACAAGCACGCGCAGGAGAGAGAGACACACACGCGAGAGAGAGAGACACACTCAAGAGACAGAGAGAGAGAGAGAGAGAGAGACACACACGCATGCGCGATAGAGAGACACACACGCGAGAGAGACACACGCGAGAGAGAGAGAGAGACACACACGCGAGAGAGAGAGAGACACTTCAACAGACAGAGAGAGAGAGAGAGAGAGACACACACACGCACGCACGCGCATGAGAGAGAGAGATAAACACATGCGCGCAAGAGAGAGAGACACACACGCACGCGCGTGAGAGAGAGAGATAAACACATGCGCGCGAGAGAGAGACATGGCCTTTGCAATGACAATTACTGTTGTATCCTCAAACCCACCCCTTTTGGACAACTGTGTCTTTCCGGAAGTGTTCAGCCATCAATAACTAATTATGCGGCGTATGCTACGCCGCGGGTTGGCTATATCACATAATAGCTCTAGGCTGGGTACTGGCATACTACCTCCAAAAATTAAATAGTTTTAAAGTACCACGATTTTTTTATCTTAAATTGTTAAGTACTAAATTCTTACTAGGCACAACTAACGATGCTATTTCTTAATGAGCCCCAGGAGAATATTGATTTGATCGTTTCAAAAGGGACTATTGATGTTTTTTGTGTGGGTGTGTGTTTTTAATTTTCTATGTGTATGCCAAATGCTTTTTAATGAATCATGTTTAATGTAAAAACAGTAGGGCGATTTGATATGTAATAAAAAAATGCCTTTTAATATTTTATATTTACTAATAGAATAAGTTATATGTGAATCCAGATCAAAAGCAGGAGAAAATAATTCAAGTTACATGCTGCTCATGATCACCAAAAGAGAAAAATAAATCACTAATGGTTCAACGTCAATGTTTCATGGCTGCCCAGTTCTGCTTTTAGATTCAGTCTGTTCATGTATTTATTTAAGGAAGGACAAAGATTATTGAACATTAGTGACTCTTAAAGCTTTGCTGATGATTATTATTGTATTAACAACACCAACCTGAAATGTTAGATACAGTACATGCATTTTATTATTAATAATACTTAACACTGGCTAATATTTTCTTCCTAATTGTATATTTTTTGCATTATTCTGCCAATTTCTAAAATTTCTGAATATGATAATACACCAAACAAGTTTACCAAAACTAAAAATACTGCAGCTTTGGCAGACTGGACCTGTGAGAGAAAGAAAGATGTTTTTCAGACTGCTTGTGTGGGGTGAGTAAGACAGCTCTCACCTGTTGTGACACTGCCTTTCACAAGAATGTGTTGGCCTTGGCATGTCATAGCACGGATCAGCTCAAAGAAAGACAGGAGCTGTGACCTCAAACTCCATGTAACTGTTAATGGCATAGACGATGGAAAGAGAATAGGAGAACGAGGTTGGGTGAGTGAGACAGGAGTGGAGAACCGCTGCAAGAGTGCTGTGAGACTGAGCAGTAGAACTGAAACACAGACTAGGATGAAGACTTGTGTTAGACCACTATAATCAAAGTAGTAGCCAAGCTCAAGCCTGCTTAGCTTCTGAACTCAGACAAGATTGGGCGCATTCAGGCTACTTATAACAGTTTAACTGACAGCCCTTTTTAAGGCCCACTTTCTCACCCTCCAACTGAGAGCTTCAGAATTAGACTATAACTACATTGATGCACCAATTACAGAACATTTTTAATCATGTTTATTTAAAAATGTATGTGAGCGCAATATAAAGACAATCTTAAAAACTGAAATAGATTTTTTTTTTGTTTTATTAAGAATTTCAGCTTTCCCCAGCAGTGCCATGGACCACCAGCAGTACTGCGGCTCCCAGTTTGAAAACTACTGGTCTAGACTATGTGACCATGCCCCTAGTGTTACAAACCCATCAACACCACCACACCTTTAACAGTGTGTAACCATGCCTCTTGAATTCAAGGTCTGATTGTCATTTTCAATCAGCGGAGACAATGGGATGTCACCAATAAATTAAAAAATAAAAAAAAATAACAACAAAGGGCAAGAAAATCACCATAAAAAATATAAAAATGAAATGAAACTCCTGAAGAACCTGACAATGAAGGAGGATATTCGCCCTCCTGTAACTGGGTGGGTGTGTAACTTCTGGACCTTGATGAAGTCTAAATTATAAATTCAATATTTTTTTGGAAATCTCAGGTGTGTGATCAGATTATGACAATGATAACACTCACAACTTGAACATACAGTAAAAGAAAGGTAATATCAATGAATAACATAAGTAAATCCTGGCAAAATTAAGACATTTAACATAATAACTGGAATATGGCCAGCCATATTAATAATCAATGACAACAGATAACACTGATCTCAATTTATTATCTGGTATTTTTCTCTTCTTATTTTACATTCAGAAAAGCACAGCAGTATGATTTCCACATTTATAAGACATTTCTAAATATTTCTCCTTTTGCTATTGATTTAAATGCTTAACTCTCTTTTGTTGATTTCATTATACTTTGCCCTTTCTCTGTGCAGTTTTCCCCCTTCGTTGTATCTTAATAATGACAATTTAAAACGAGCAGATCAGACACCCAGGAAAACAACACTGAAAAATCAAAGGGTGCAGCTACTTTAGAGTCAGACCCACTAATTAGTAAATAATGGATTAATTAAACAATTAGAACACCTAGAAAAGTAGAATGAAAATCAAGATGAAAATCCATCCATTTTCCAACCCGCTGAATCCAAACACGGGGTCACGGGGGTCTGCTGGAGCCAATCCCAGCCAACATAGGGCACAAGGCAGGAAACAATCCCGGGCAGGGTGCCAACCCACCGCAGGACACACACATACACACACACACCAAGCACACACTAGGGCCAATTTAGAATCACCAATCCACCTAACCTGCATGTCTTTGGACTGTGGGAGGAAACCCACACAGACACGGGGAGAACATGCAAACTCCACGCAGGGAGGACCCGGGAAGCGAACCCAGGTCTCCTAACTGTGAGGCAGCAGCGCTACCACTGCACCACCATGTCGCCCCAAGATGAAAATATTGTTGAAAAATGTATTATTCCCACATTACTGCTTAGTAAATTTTAATATTTTTTTTTTACCAAAAGTAGTTTTCTAATTTCTATACTGTTCCCAAAACACTGAATCTGGGAAATAACAGCTCACTTAATTATCCCAGGAGTCCAATTAAAAACAGAAGCTGGTTGGAACAAAAACCTGCAGCCACAGGTGGTCTCCAGGACCGAGTTTGAAAACCCCTGTTCTATAGTATCATAAATATGGGACGGACAGTTAAATAAAAAGCAGACTGATTCATTCATTGAATCCTAAAGCTTCCAGTTTCTCTGGTGTCAAAATCACATTCACAAGAATGAAACACACACACACACACACACACACACACACACACACACACACAACTAAACCTCAAATGCAGATTCCATATGTTAAGTATATAGAAAATGTAGAAATGTTCATTTTTGTAGTTTGATTTTTTACTTCACTAAAAGAATTGTTCTGTTTATTTTTGTGCCAGATAATTGGAATATGTTTAAACAAGATTCTATGTCAGCAGTAATTAATAAACTTTTGGAGAAAAACAGACTTCATGTCATCTGTAAGAAAACAGAAGGAGTCTTCTACAAAGATAAGATTGCAGTAAAAGGTAATGTCACCACAGACATAAAACTAAAAAAAGTTTCAACCTGATGCAGAAAATGAAGTGCAAGGAGACAGAATGGGATGTGATTGTTTTTAATTCCTTTCTCAGTTGTGGATGAGTTACACAATGCTGAAGGAAACATGGTAAAGTAAAATGTGAAAAATGGCTAATATTTAATAGGATAAAACATGCCATAGTAATGAAATAACAGGTGAGATGCTTGCTGGAGACTTTATGTTTCATGTCATATCTACCAGTGTTTATTAATTAAAATAACTATTATCATCATCATGGCCTGTGCTTCAATGTGAAATTCTCTCATTGCAAGTCAATTTCCCATCTTATTTGAGGTCATGCACAAAAGCATAAAGAATCTTTTTGTAACTGCTGTTTTCATTTTCTTCATATATAACACAGGGAAAACTTCATAACAGCATCAAAATTCTGAAACTATGTATTCAACAGAACAGCATGTTGTCATTGCTCCTGAATATTATTTAATAATTTCTGGAGTGATCCATCCATCCATTATCCAACCCGCTGAATCCGAACACAGGGTCATGGGGGTCTGCTGGAGCCAATCCCAGCCAACACAGGGCACAAGGCAGGGAACTAATCCTGGGCAGGGTGCCAACCCACCGCAGGACACACACAAACACACCCACACACCAAGTACACGCTAGGGCCAATTTAGAATCACCAATCCACCTAACCTGCATGTCTTTGGACTGTGGGAGGAAACCGGAGCGCCCGGAGAAAACCCACGCAGACACGGGGAGAACATGCAAACTCCACGCAGGGAGGACCCGGGAAGCGAACCCGGGTCTCCTAATTGCGAGGCAGCAGCGCTACCCACTGCGCCACCGTGCCGCCCTTTCTGGAGTGATGTCTGTCTTTATTCATTTGTGGCAGTAGCAGGTATAAATCACAAATAGGTCCACCAGTTTCCATCAAAGGCTATACTCTTATTACAATCCTGAAAGTTAGACCTTTACAGATAACACAAAAATTATGGGTTGTCAGATTTTCCAGTTTTCCTGTTCCATAAATTAAAAAAAATTCTTTTCAATGTTTCCAATTATCTTCACCTTGCTATTATTTTATCTTTATCATGGAAGAAAGGTACTGAGACTTAATTTCTTTAAAATGCATTTGTCACCAAGAAGCAATTACTCAGGACACCACCCCTCTTTGCATTTCATCTTCATGTGGAAGGGACAATATTTTTCTTAACTTATTTTTGCTTAACATTCCTCTTAAACTTCATTCTCTTCTGAAATAATTAAATCCTTGAAATGTATTTTTATTATAATTTTGTCAAAAAATGAAACTAATGTGATTATGGGTAAAGATTAGTGTTAATAAAGAGTTAACTCCTCTGTTTCTTTTTCTAGGTTCACCTTCCATATTTTGTAAGGGGGTGTGGGTCTTCCCTGGTGAATTTGAATTTTTATCAGGAAATGAAAAGTCAAAAAATTGGAAGAAGAGCATATATATCAATATGAAAAAGCTTAAGAACGTGAGTCATAGTAGCAAACTCACCAGTGTTAATTACATACATATTGTTATCTTTGTAACACAGATTGCATTCCAATGTGGCGGTTCATGGAGGATGCCCACAAAAGCTACTGTAGAAGCAGTTAAAGACAATAGGGGTAGGGACTAAAATCAAAACTAGTTCTTGAAGGAATAATGAGATAGAGTACCTTCCTGAGTGTTTTTTAGAACAGTAAAGGCAAACAGCTAATGAAATTATCATCTGACTGTTTTGAACAAGAAAAAAAACAAAGATAAAGATTTGGGGAGTCCACCCCGTATTTTGTAGAACCAGTAAGCAATGGCAAAGAGTAATCATAACAGACTGAGGCCATACAGATATATTTGGTAAATGGAGGGTTTGCTCTTTATATTTTCTTGGCAGGATAGGAAGGGAAGTGAGGCCAGAAGGAGGGCGTGGTCTTATAGCGGAAGTGGGCAGAGCTTTAGATTTCTTTCCTGTCTAAGCCCTTAGACGTGTGCAGCACTGTCATTATTAGATTAATGAGTTTGGCTCTCCTAGCAACCAAAGGCACACCTTTTTGAGCTGAAATTTGTGGAGCAAAACAAACGACATGTACGTATTCATGTTTAATCACTTCTCTTTCCTACTAATGTCTAACATGGCAATCATGTAAGGTTTGTAGAAATCACCTGAGGAGCTAACAGGCAGAGCTAACAGTTTATTTTTTTGTGAGTGCTAGGTCTTCAATTCAAATGCTGGTTCTCATTTAAAGGCATTTCCCAGCCATTCTCAAGAGGGCTTGTGGTTTATTTAATAATATTTTAGCAAAAATACAGGTGTTTGAAACATTATGTGACAACACAGGTTTACTTCATGAACATTTCAATATTGTTTGCTGTTTATTCTGTGTTGGTCTCCATTGAATCCTGTTCTTCATAAAAAGATTTAACTATTTATTATTTTTAATATTACATTATATTTAAATATATATTGAGAAAACCCAGGGTGCACAGCTCCCCAAACACAACAATCACAGGCACAAATCTCTGCGAAACTTTTTTCACTTGCTCCCTACTGCAGCCCAGTACAAACAGTACACAAGAATAAGTCACCAATATACAGTCCGTTTCTTCTCATTGTTTCCCTCTCTTTCAGGTCACGTCTTCCTTGAAAGCATTGTTCTCCTCTTCCTTCCAACTCCGGTTTGCTTCTATGAGGTAGCTGGCTTCTTTTAAGCTGCTTCCGGGACCATTCCAGGTAGCTGGTTAGGGAGCTCTAGAATTACTCCCAGGTGTGGTGGAAGCCTAAAACAGGACTCTGCAGCTCCCTCCAGCAGCATCCCTGGAACCCAACATGGCTGAGCCGACCAATACCATATCCCATATAGCCCTTTGGGATTCCAAGGAGCCGTGGCACCCCAGGGGTGCTGCCAAATAGCACTTCGGGTGAAATGGCTCCCTTCATTAGTCATCTCACCCTGTCCTTCCATTACGTAGGTGTCCTGGTTGAGTAATGGTGCCATCCGTCACAATATATATATCCAGGGGGCCTTTTGATGCTTCATGATGTGTTAAACATATATATATATATATATATATATATATATATATATATGTTTAACACATCATGAAGCATCAAAAGGCCCCCTGGATTCTCAATAGCAGGAGAGTCCTTACTCCCTGTGCCTGTTATACAAACTAACTCTCAGTCAGCAAAAATATTTCAAATTATGCTTTAAATCTATGACTCATGAAGAACTAGGCTAGGCATCTAACCTTATTGGGAATTAATTTTAAAACTTTACAGTTCCTGTGAAAGACCACCATAGACTTTCACTTCAGAGATTTTAGGCTCCTGCACATGAACTACCTCGGATACCATACAGGATACCAGCAACGTAAAAGTTCTGAAATTGAAAGTGTCCAAACTTTTAATCTTTAATTTGTTAATTCATTAAATAAAGTATAACTGTACATTAACATTTTCAATACAATGCCACTGTTTTCATTTATATTTTTACTTCAGATCTCAACAAAATATACAATTTGGTCAGGGGGGGTGTCCAAACTTTGTAGAACTGTAGATCACACCTAAGACTGTTCCAATACTACAGATAACCCTAAATGATTCAGATTATTTCTTAACATTCTTCTTATCCTCTTCACATTTGAGTTAGAACAGAAAAGTTGTAGACTTGATGGAAATAGGAGCCTGACACTGCAAGTGCGAAAAGCAATGGGAAGAGAACAGCGAGAATGCAAGTGGAGATATATAGTGGGCCCTTCACATCCAGCTGCAAGTCATCTCCTATACATCTGTAGTCAGATCCAGTCCTTTAAAACATTAATAATAACTATTACCTTTGTTAAACACCCCAGGAGAGATGGAAGGTTATATAGTAAAATCAAAGCTTCTGCTTACTAGCTGTGAGGATTTAAATGTAGTATACTATGTATTCATTAATGGTTTAGACGTGCAATTAATTAGTATCATCTTTGATTTCTTTCTACAGCATTTAAATATGTCTGATGCAGAACTAAGCAAATTTAGGAAGATAACTCTCAGTGACTTGTTTAAAGTAAGTATGATCATCTAGATAATATATTTGGTCCTGGCATGAGTCCCAGTTATAAAAGTACAAGACGTGCTCTAAGAATTTTGAAAGCACTTTGGAGTCAATAAATTTTCAACTAAACATAATCTGTACCCAGTATTTAAGACATACAGTGCATATCTCTATATATAATCTTCATTTGGATCTTGATCTTTGTTTGTATGTAAAGTGCTTGATAAATAAAGTTGACTTGACTTGACTTGTCCGCGAATGACTTAGAAGAATAAGCACTAGATGGCAGTAGAGAGACAGCTAAAACATAGGCATTGCATTAAGAATCTCCTCCAGGCTTGTAGTACTGAAGACTGTAGTACTCCAGTCACACCTCAAAACACAGACATTAAAACCAAACAAATTGTTGTGCTTTAAATTAACTAATCTTTATATATAATCTTCATTTGGATCTTGATCTTTGTTTGTCCGCGAATTCATGTTCAACCGACACGGTATCCTTCAATAAGGGCGCGCACAAAAAGGCGAGCTTCAAAAGGGCAACCTCAATTGGACGCATCGAATAAAGGCAAACACAACAAAATTATTACAGAAAATGTATTAGCCAAAGGCAATGATTGAACGTATAAAAAGGTGAAAGCAAGAATATCAAAACATCCAATTAATTAATGCATGAACTTCTAAGCGAGACGAACATTTTCCAATCCTATATTCAGTGTATTTCCAGATGTGTTTCCCGTTGATAGTTTTCTCCTTTCTGAATCTGTAGCCTTCGACTACGAGTAGATCTGCACCTTTGTTGCTCTTCACATATTCCAGAGCCATTTCAACTAAATTATCTACGAATGCCTTTATTCGCTCAATTGAGGTCGCTCTTTTGAAGCTCGCCTTTATTTACGCGCGCCTTTATTCGCCGCACCCAATTGAGGTCGCCCTTTTGAAGCTCACCTTTTTGTGCGCGCCCTTATTGAATAGAACATATAAGTCGGACACACTTCTGTGATTTTCCATCAGTCGGCGTTTGGAGTTCAAGAAAGAAGCATTGGTTCTTCCTTACTCTTTCAATTGCCACAAAGCAAGACGATGCGGAAGACGCCGCTTATGATTAACCATCCATAAGTCGTGGGAAGAGAACCAGAAATGCTCCTCCACCACCACATAATTACTATTAGGACAGTGATTCCGAGTAGGCCGTTCCTATCGAATCAATGTCCAAGGGTTTTGTTTTGTAATTTTGTTTCCCTTATAAAAAATCATAATGCTGTGCGACGAAGGGCCCAGTTCATGACTGACAGCCGCATTTAAACAGGAAGCCCTTCACAGACAACTTTAACACGCGCAACGTAGTTGGGCACATATGGCTAGTAAAGTATATTGTCTATATGAAACAAGGGACCTTGCCAGCCTGAATGTAAAGGCTGCAGCCAGTCCCCTAACAATGAGGTAAGGCCGGTTCCACTTCTTGGGGATCCACACACAAAATACAAATGACATAACAGAACAAACCTAAACACATAAACTATTTAGTTGTTAGGTATAACACTTAAACAAAAACTAAAGCATCAAAATGGAACAAAAAAGACAAAGGACTTGAAACATAAGTCAGGGGAAGAGCTGTGACACTATAACATAAATACATCCAGTATATACACACTGTATACTTGTACATGCGTGAGAGGGGCATTTCAGAAAAGATGGGCTAATGGGTGGAAGCAACGTCAGTGATCCTCTGATAAGATCTCCTCCACTCTAGGGAAAACTGAATTCAGGCTAGTGCAGGTGTTACATTCAAATCCATCCCCATTTTCTTAATCAATCCCATGCCCATAAGGCATGCCCTATGCTTGTGTGTGCATAAAAAAATAAATCAATCAATACAATATGTCAAGAGGTTTACTTACCTTGGCAGTGACATTCATGACTCTGGTGACTCTTCCTAGGAAGTCAGTAGACGGATTGGGAGAGCATGGAGGGTCATGAGGTCGCTGGAAAGGGGTGTGTGGCTCTCCCGATATCTATGCAAAAGGACGAAGGTCCAAGTCTTCAGAGTCCTGGTGCTTCCTGTCTTGCTATATGGTTGCGAGACATGGACGGTATCCTGTGGCCTGAGACGAACACTGGACTCCTTGGGTACCGTTGGTTTGACTTTGTGTTGCTCATGGAGTCCCGAATGAGGCATATTACCTGCATTGTGAGGGAGCGTCAGTTACGGCACTACGGACATGTGGCGCGTTTGACCGAGGGTGATCCAGCTCATAAGATCCTCATTGTTGGGGACCCGAGTGGCTGAACCATGCCAAGGGGTCGCCCACGTAACACCTGGCTATGGCAGATAGAGGGTAATTTCTGGAGAATGGGACTGGACCGCGTGTCTGCCTGGTTGAAAACCAGGAACCCGAGCTGTTTTGTTGTGTAATGGGTGTGGCAACACTCTGTACCAGTGCATGCTCCCCAACTTGACTTGGCTTGACTTGAATACATAAATGATGTAGTTTTCAGTGACAAACACATTTCCTATTTAGATAAAAGTCTGAAATTTGGTGGGATGGCACACCTTGAGCACTAGGTATCCACGATGATAATAATAATAATAATAATACTTTACATTTATATAGTGCTTTTCTCACTACACAAAGAGCTCCATGCATGGAGGACCCAGGGCGCAAACCCATGATCTTCTTACTGCGAGGCAGCAGTGCTACCATTGCACCACCTTTTGCCCTATGAAAGACATTCTGATATTAATATTTAGGAGTAAACCCGCCCACCCAAAAACTGAAAAGTTGAAATTTGGGGACTTTATAGAAATAAAAAAGACCATTAGCCAACTCATGCTTATTTGTTGATATTTGTCAAAAATACTATAGTAAGTGAGCTATTTTAGAACACCCTGTCTTTTATCAGCACAGACAGGCTGCCATTTGAATACTGTCAGCACAACAGCAGCACTTGCCAATAGCATAGATGGACAAGTGAATAAAAAGGGGAAAAAAATATGTGATATGGCCTCCAAAGTGGAGGGAAGGTTCACCATAGTTGAAGTAAGATGTGGTTCCAAATTTCAGGTGTGCTATACACCACAAGTCCAGCTGCTGACACAGTTAGCACAGTTTAGAAGAGAGAGGATGGACACTGTATAAAGTGCATGCACAACACTAAGGGGGACCCAAACACCCACTTTTGATTTATTGTGCCCTAAACTCCATGTGCAAACAAACCCCACCAGGTTTCTACCTGCAGAACAATCACCCTCAAACCTCCCTTGGAATTGTGCAACATTTACACCTTGGACTAGGGTACCAAAAATGCCAGCACCTACACTGACTATACATGTAGTTCACAATACTATTTCTTTTCTATCATTTGCCATTTGTGACTTCATTCTTCACAGTACATACAGCAAATACTGAAATGAATACACTGTTCTGTTGTACTAATATAGCTTTGAGGGAGCACTAGGTCATCATGTGGAAAAAAAACTATTCCACCCCTAGTTTATGGGGGGGTGGGAGGCAACCTCCTAAAAACCAAACTCTCCCCACATGTCTTAATCGATTAAATAAAATTAATACAGGTGCTTTAATTATTGGGCTCAATAAAAAAAAAAAAAACCTCTAAAAATACAAACACGTTTTAACTCCTAATAAAAATTTTAGTCAATAACTATAAAAAAATTGACAGTTAATCAAGGGGTCTGATCTGACATGGTTATTAGAATACTTGAACACTTCAATCCAGAAACCACATGACAAGCACAGATATTTTCAGATATTGTATGATGGACACCAGTTGTTTTGGCTCATTTTGTATCTCATTATAGTTTGGCTACTAATTAAGGAAAAAGAAACAATAAAGGGGTCTGAGTCTTCAAGAACAAGTCAATTAAAATTAATCCAAAAGAAGTTAATTAGCGGCTAAACTGGTTACTAATTAAGAAAAGAGTTAAAATGAAAACCTGCAGCCATTGCGGCCCTCCAGGACCAGAGTTGGGGACCCCTGATTTAGATCCACTACCAGGCCCGACAGTTTCTCTATAGCTTTACTACCTCACCTTATATAACTGCCATAGCGCCACTTAAGATACTTCTGAGTCCTAGCATCTCTGGGCTTCACTAATAAATACTCAATGAACTGTCTGTATTTTGCCAGTGTTTTCCTCTTCAGATCATGACAATAAATGCAATGTAATTGATATTGGTCTCATACTGTATGCCACTATATATAAATAATTACTGTCTTGACTCTGACACACATGTAACAAATTGTGAATTTGGGCATTTTGTACTGTAGTACTATGGTGGAATGATGATTACATCTTGCCTGAGGAAGGGGCCTGAGTTACATCGAAAGCTTGCATATTGTAATCTTTTTGTTAGCCAATAAAGGGTGTCATTTTGCTTGCGTTTTCTACTACAAACTTCTTATCAAGCAGCATCTGAGCATGAGCATTGCTCCATCTCCATCCATCCATTATCCAACCTGCTATATCCTAACTACAGGGTCATGGGGGTCTGCTGGAGCCAATCCCAGCCAACACAGGGCACAGGGCAGGAGGCAAACCCCGGGCAGGGACAATTTTGAATCGCCAATGCACCTAACCTGTATGTCTTTGGACTCTGGGAGGAAACCCACGCAGAGAACCACGGGGAGAACATGCAAACTCCACACAGGGAGGACCCAGGAAGCAAAGTTGTACTGAAATCTCATCACATATTCTCCTCATAACTCAGAAAAAAAATCTGTTTATTGATATTTTACAGTTTCAGAAACTCCACACAGAGCCACAGCAAGGTTTGGGGCAGCCACCCGTATATTGGTATCCTGGCTGCAAAGTTGCAAAATGTTTAACAGCACTGACGTGCACAAAATGGAGTCCAAAACAGAACTGTGGGAATAGGGGAAAGGCAGAGGTTTTTAAAGGTTAAGATAGGAAGAGAAGTCAAAGGGGTCAGGCTCGTAAGGGTCTTCAGCCATAGGCTCGAGCCTGCAAGTGACATCAAAGGGGCCAGAGCCAGCCAGGTCTTCTTCCATAGGCTCGGATGTCAAGAGAGCCTATGTGGAATCTCCCGTGAATGGTCTGCAGGAAAGGGAGAAAAAGTGCACTCTGCCACATCCCAGTTTGACTCAGAATTGTTCTTACCCAAGCCCTTTAGCTGCCTCCCATGTGCACGTGTGTGACAAAAGATAGGTTCCTTAAAACAGCCACCTATATTCAATTTCTTTTTAATATGTTATTCCATTATCAAAACCATTAATCCGATTCCTGGCCTCCTGGTTCAAGGAGGTGGTGGGGGTGCCTTTCAGTGTGTATGTGTGTATTTTAGTATATAGTAAGCATTTCAAAAATGTAATTTATTGCATGGGTTGCCTAAAAGTGCATCCTGTAAACATCATTGCTGTTTGTAAGAACCTTCAGTAAAACATGATTTAGTGTTACAAATTCATTGTCTGGCTATAGTGGTGGGGTGCTAAACTGGAACATAAAACTGACAAAAAAAATTGCTTGAGTGAACAATGTAATCAAATGAAAATCATTAACATTTTAATAATGTCCATCCCATTTTATAAAAAATACAAACTTAAAATCAAAATAAAATGGCTGGTGATGTAACCCCTTTGAGACTGCCATTTTATCCCTGCTTATAATGTTTCAGCAGCAGAGATGATATGAAATGGACGGAGGAGGGCTTTTGCTACGTGTCACTTTTGGTGTGATACAATTACTGTAGTTATTGGACCACTGATAAATGAGACATATTTTTGCATAAGTTAAGTAAGCGAAAGTGTATCTTGTAATATGGCAAGGCACTACAGCCATTAACTCCTTCCAACTGCTGCTTGTCTACTCATACAGGATGCAGATGGAACAAACATTTTTACAGAACTTTGCTTAGTAGGGAATCATTTTTCTGGGAAGGAGGGAGGAAATGTTGCAGATGCCCCACATGCCTGGATGACCTTTTCCTTTGCAGTAAGGAGTGTCATCTTCAGATGTTGTGCTGCTTCATTTGGCATCCTGTGGAGAGCCAAACCATTTGCATGTATCAGAGCTAACCCTCCTGTTCTAAACTCTTCCTCATCTGATCATTGCTATATTATTTTCCCCATACTCATCACCACCTGGCAGCATGTGTGGAGTTGTCATTAATATTTTTAGAAAGATAGGTGGAAATTTTGTGGATTTCCTTAACATTCACAAGAAGTTCTAGAAAGTTATTCACTTAAAGGCACAAGATGTTTCAAATTATTGTTGTCGCCCATTTACTTCAATGATTTGTCTCTTTGTTTAGTGACCCCATATGCTTCCGAATGCTGCTTTACTGTGCCTTCAAAAACATATATCTCTGAAATTCAGGAATAAAATATTTAAGATTTTCAAAGATTGTTTATTTAATGAACCAATCTGCCCAGTGATAACAGAAAGAGTGATGCTAGGGTCGCAGTCAAAACTGCTGATTATTATTAGAGGTAACACAAGCGCACAAACAGGTAGTGAATAAATTGTTTTCTCCCAATTACAATTTTAAGTTCACAACTTAATCTTAATAGAGTGGTAGAACTAAGCCTTCTAGAAGAAATTGACCTGTTTCTGGGATTTATTCAGTGGAAGACAATCATATTGTACTTGAATTTGCACTCCATTAAGTTACCATACAGTGAGTAGAAGACATTTAAATGATAAACATATGTAATCTCATAAAAGGATAACAGGAAGATTTTAAAAGCAGAAGAGAGCCTAATAAATATGAACGAGGAGAGGGCAGCACTTAACACAAAACCATTTTAAAAACATACTTGTAAGTTCTAACCACAGTTCTCTTTGTAAATTGTATGTGTTCTGAGCTCTCTTCCAGAAAGTTTAGATTTTCCTTTATAAGCAAAGCTTCTTCCTAGGTGAGAACGTTATTGTTATTTTATTTTGAGTACTTATATAGACAGGACCTCTATAAATACTTGGTCAAAATTAAACATACACAGGAAGCAAAATGCAAGGAAATGCTTCTTCTCTCAAACCCACTAGGATCCCATGGCACCTGCACAAGTGGTCTTCTCATCCAATAATACAAAATGGTTTAGATCAGGGCATTCAATAAATGAGATAAGCAGCCAGGATCAGACTTCAGAACAATACCCGGCATCTGCATTTACATATTGTTGTATACTTTATCTGCTGTTGTTAAGTATAAAATTAATGTTAAATAATGTAATTGGCAAAGCATCTTTTATTCAATTGAATTTTTTCATTCCAGCAAAGTGGTGTAAAACTTCCAAATCAGAAAATGCGTAGGCCTAAGCATACATTGAGGTAAGAATTTAACCATTTCACATCCTTTGAAAATCTGTAAAAAGCTGTAAAATCTTTGTAGAATTTCTACATTTTTTGATTAATGGAGTCAGCATTTCCCAGTCCAGAATCTATCACACTGAATCTCTGGCGCTCTTACTCTTATTTTATAAATTGGCTATTCTCTCAGATAAACTAAGCATTTTTTTTCCTTTCCTAACATATATTTTGTCTTCTATTTCAGACCTTAAAGAACTGATTTCAGCCATGAAGTTTGTGGATTTATAAAACTTCACCTTTTGGAATAACCTACAGATTTATTTATTGTCATTTCCTATAAATTATTGGATACATAAAAGTTTTAGACATCAACAGAAATCAAAACTGCACCACATACCAAAATTGACATAATGTTTATATTTATCAATGATTTTCTATCATTTTTGAAACAGTAGCAACCCTTGGTGTGTTAGGGCCCTGGTTGTTTTTAAAGTCAGTACCTCAAACCATTGAGAGGAGAAGCCTAGACTAAAATAATCAAATACAGTTTCAATTAGACAGAATATTAGATTGTTTTAATGGGAACCTCATCCCATTCCATTCTCTCTCTTTGCTTTTTGCTGGTCTCCCTTAATTGTTCATTCATTTTCAGTGCTTCTCCTTTATGTTTAAGCCACTACGAACAAGACCTCAGTTTATTTGCAAATTAAATCAGTCACCTAAGTGTAGTTTACTGTTCATAGCCCAGCGACTGCAGTCTTCAGTCTTCACTGAGGCATTAACTGCTGATACCTGTCTTAGCACCGACTCTCCTCCTATAGGCTGGTTTAAGATTTGTTTTATTAGAGTATAAGTTTAGAAGGCATTTCTTTTTCCCCAATTGGATGTTGTTTAATTTTAGATTAAAGGTTTTCTTTTGGACTTTTTTTTGGAGGTTTTTTTCCACAAAACCGATTTTAGTTTAGTGTTAAGTATTGGTTTAGGGTTGGAGCTCCTCTTAGCCTGTCTTAGCTTTTGTCTCCTTTTGGTTGGTATTTTTTAGGATGTTAACAAAGATTTAATCTCTTTTGCTTGCAGGTTTAGTCAGTTAATTTTCTCTTTCTAATTAATTTGTAGTTCTAGTTTAATAATGAAGTACTGATTTGATTTCTTAATTGTGCTAAGTAGTGATTTAAGGATTTGTTTTATGATTTAATTTCTGTCTATAATATAGGTTTAGCTCTTATTTGTTTGAACTTTAGTTAATTAGTTTTGGTGCATCTTTGCCAGGATGAATCTGCAAACCAGAAAGCTGTGAAAGCCTTAAAGAAATAAACTCAGGTGATTTTTAGATACAACTATATGTCAGCAATTTTCTAAATTGTTTCTGGGTTAATAAATTTTTCTTTTCAACTTACTTCTCTATGAATCACAAACACAATAAAAAAATGTAATTCTACTTTTGTTTGGTTCTTATTTCCAGTCATATTTTGGATTTATTCCTGGAATTTGCGTTATGTGGCGTCATCAGCACAACGCTATTTAATATGGCACTCGGTGGGATTTCAATGTACTAGCTTGTGTCGCAGGTGGCCAGGATTATTACCTGGCCGGGACGCCAGAAAGGACAGGAAGGTGGCGGGAATAGCTTCCGGGCCACGAGGGCACAACCGCCATGGAGCAGGAGAGGACCACGGGAAAGGATAAAGACCTGTTAGACTTGTTGGGACCCATGGCCACCGCCTGGGGGCGCTTTACACCTCGTGGGACCCAGATATTGTTACTTCCGCCACACTCGGTAAGATGGCGGAGGAATCTGCCAGGGACACCCGGAGTGTTTCCGGGGCAAAGGGCAGCACTTCCGCCACACCAGGAAGTGCTGCCGGATGGACGTCATCAGCCACCTGGAGCACATCTGGGCAGGAATAAAAGGGGCCGCCTCCTTACAGTCATTGAGCCAGAGTCAGGAGTGGGAGTAGGACAAAGCTCCCTGGAGGAGGATAGAGGTGGCCAAGGACTGAGAGAAAGAGAAATATTGGGGTGACTATAGCTGAGTGCATTGTATGGAGTGTTGGAATTGTTTATTTATGGAAAATAAAAGTGCGTGTTTTATAAAGATGTGGTCTCCGACTGGTGGTGTCCGGGCAACTATCACACTTGTCAGTACTAAACAAAATCTCTCACATGTGCTTTGGTAAAATAGTTTTAGGTTCTTTGAAATTTTTCGCTAGGCTCTTTTTTATTCAATATGTAGTCATATGGTTGTTCAGACTTTTGACCCCAATTGTTTTCTGACTAGCTTACTAAGGTTCTTCTTTATTGGTGGTCAAGTTAATCATAGAAATGCCTAAATCATTTTTCTGAGCCTACTAAGTTTGTTTCACATGTACGCCCTGCAATACTTATCTCATGAATCCTTAACAAGGGCAGGCTGCACAATGTGGAGACCAATCTTATTTTCAGTTTTCCACCACTGAAAGGATTTAACATTGAACCACTTTGGGGTTGGTGGCAGGACTGGCATTCCTGCCGCTGTAAGAAAAACTCACACTGTTCCGATATGTTCGAACTAGCGTGGTGCTGAGGTGTCAGCTTTGCTTGGGTCCAAATTTGTGATTCTGATGAGGTTCGTCATGTGGTGGGAGCAGCAAAGCGTCTGTATTAGTGTATGCTCCCAACTTCTCCCTTTCTCCAAGTCTGTTAACAATGGCAGGCTTCATGCTGCTCAGACCAGTCCAGTTTTCCACTACTACAAGAGCTTAACCTGAAAATGCCTTAACATGGACAGGCTGCATGCCACCACGACCTGATGGCAAGGGTGGAATCTGAATGCTAATGTCCACAGGAAGGAACTGAGCTACCCTGAAAGAACTGCACTGTATACCCTAACAAATACCAGGAGCCTGCTCCTCAAGGTTTCACAGACCACCACCTGCTCGTAATTCTCTACCTATGAAAGGATTTCATCTGAATGAGCACAGCACATTACATTACAGATGCTTTTAATACTTACACTCTGGACTAAGATCCTACAGAACCTGGATACGTATTTCAAACCCTTGTTCCATAGAACCTTCCTTCAACCTTCTATGATTGCTAAAGTCAGTAAATAAGGCAGTTTCAGTGAGGTAACAACAAACTATACTTCAATCTAAACTTGTGTTTTGTATAAATAAAATGAAGGATGTTGAGAAATATGCAAATATAAAAGTAAATGCTAAAGAAAAGTGTTATAACTTTTAGATTATATAAAGTTTAGGTTCACTTAATGGTGTTGTACACTTATAAGAAGAGTATTAAGTAAGTGCCTGGGACATTTTAGTCAACATCTTAATTTAGCTAAAAGTAACTTCAATGACAGAGTCCATTGGAAACTGAGTTGGTGGATTTTGGCCGATGCAATTATTGTCAATTCTTGCACAACCAGCCACCGAGGCATGCTTTTTCAATATCTGTCAGGTTAGCCTCCAGAAGCAGTGTAAATTTTGACAATACATTTTGATTTAGTTTATAGTTTTAGACTGACTTAGTTGCATTTTAGTTTTAGTCATTTAATTTGGTCGTTTTATTGGACATAAAGTAAATTCATTTTAGTGAAGAAAAAGTAAATCGGTTTTAGTCAACTAATAGTAAAAGTAAATTTGTCACTCAAAATCAGATGGATATCTTAATATATGAGTATGCACAGAATATACTGTACCGCTAAGTTAAAATACTAACATGCACACTGTGGCAAGCAGCCCGGACACAGACAGGCGGACACCATCGACTCAATACCCAACACACGTTTATTATACATTTCACTATTTACAATGACGCACACAACCCCAGTGCAGGCCCTTCACTTAATGCCTTTCTTCTGGTCGCCTCCACTCCTCTCCTCCGAGCTCCGTCCTCTTCCACCCGACTCCAGCCGTCGAATGGAGGGAGGTGGCACCTTTTATCCCCATTCAGATGTGCTCCAGGTGCCTCCCAATGAGTGCCTGCCGGCACTCTCCAGTGTGGCGGAAGTGCCGGCTGTGCACCCGGAAGCACTCCAGGTGTCCCTGGTCTTCTTCCCCCCAGCACTTCTGGGTGTTCTAAGCTCTGTTCCCGTGGTCCCCAAAGCCACCAGAGTGGTCGCCGCCTCGTGGTCTGGAAGAGGCATAATCCCTCCTCCGGTCCTTCCGGGCGTCCCAGCTGGTTACCACCCCCAGCCACTTGCCACAACACTAATGTGCCAAACAATGTGTTGTGATTGCTGAACATAAAATAAAGAGTAGGTGTGGAAGGGATTTACTCCAAAAGATTCTGCTCAGATAATTGCAGTTTTCTGGCCTTCAACATGCCTTAGTTATGCTGCTATAATATTTTACCAAGAAAAAAAAGAAAAAAGAGTGTATATACAAATGCTTTTACTACATTCTTCACTTATTAGGGGTTATGCTCACAGTCTACCCTCAAAAACCAAACGAATAACACAAATTTAGTGTACACAAAGAACGATAGACACTTGGAATAAGCGACCAAGTAGTGTGGTAGACAGTAAGACTTTAGGGACTTTCAAAACTCGACTTGATGTTTTTTCGGAAGAATTAAGTGGACAGGACCGGCAAGCTTTGTTGGGCTGAATGGCCTGTTCTCATCCAGATTGTTCTAATGTTCTAATGTTTGCAGATTTGTATTCAGCAATAAAGCAGTGCTGTTCTGCCATACTGTACATGCACATATCATTTTTCTTTTTAACTATTACATGAATGATGAAAAGCACTTTGTCCGAGTGTCCCTTTTAATGGTGATCATATCTAAATTTAGCTCTGGGAGGTTATAATAAGAATGTTAAAGGATACGTTTGGCATTTTTCATGTCAAAGTTATTTCTCACAATAATGATATTAATTTGCCACATAAAATTGCTTTCTAGAGCACATTTTTATAAATGTAATTCTTTGTCTGTTGTAGAAACTTATAATGGAGCTCTATGGAACCCCATGTCCATATGTGATAGAAAAGGCCTTAACATACTAAATATGTCTAGTTTGAAGCAGCAAAGACTTTGATTTAAGAAAAACCCTTTGTTTTTCATTTATGAATCATTGTTGTGACAGCAGAAGTAAATTAGAAATAATCATCTTATCACAGAATCATGGTCTATTTTCTCAAGGTAACGATACATTTCTTGCTCGTTTGTGTGCTTGCAGCAGCCATGGAGTTATAATAATAATAATAATAATAATAATACATTTTATTTATATAGCGCCTTTCCCAAGCACAACATGCTGACAGCACAAAGCTGACCCATTCCTCCACCTCCACCAAACTACAATCTGTGTAAATATTTTAAGGCCACTAAGCAAGATGCACAGTGAGTGGCACCACAGAGAAAAGTTCCCAATGGAGTTTCATTGTACTTTGTACACATAGCAATGCATCTGAACTGAACTTGTATTTGTAATAAATGCCATACATTTTTTAAAGAGGCAAGTTACTTTAGCCATATCACATCTGGCACAGTCATGATCAAAAAAGAAAAACACACAACTCCCATCAAAAGGTAAAGTGTATGATTGAGCACCACAAACCCATTATCAATGTTTTTTTAATGCAAGATGAGTCACGTTTGGGTATGGTGTATTAATAAAAGAACTACGCACAATGCTTTTGAGTGAGTAAATTTATGACTGTGCTGGTAGTTCTTCTGTAAAGACATGCAGACTCCATATAGGACCTGGCGCTGAGAGGCAAGACTTACAGTCCACTCTGCCTATAGAAACTATTCCTGGACTGAACTTTCTAAACTTCAACATGATTAAGCTTGGAAGAACTGGCATTGTTAAACTGGCCCTATAGTGTGTGTATATTGTGATGAACTGCCAACCTGTCCAGAGATTGTTCCTGCCTTGCATCTGATGCTTGCTGGGATAGGCTCCAGCTGGATCGTGTTCTTGTAGACAACCAAAAAGAATGGGCTTATGTGCCCCCATGAAAGCAATGGCAAGACATCTGTTCCTTCCTTTAAAACCTATCAAGCTCATTGCTTTGCCTGGCCATAACTCTGCTCCATAAATCAGGACTCATTGCCTACAGGGTGTGGTTGTAAGGCTGTTGTGATCTCTTTTACTTCAGAGGACAACCATGCTGGACTGAAAGAGTGGAAGACTTGTCTGAATCGGAGTTGGTTGAGGGTGCCATTAGGCCATTTGTTGGAATTCAGGGACATTGTACGTAAAAACCTTGACAGAAAACTGCAACCAGAATGCATGACCAAGGAGACAAATGAGAAGAGCTTCTGAACAAAGAAATAAAAGAACAGTGAAGATACTTCCATATGCCAATTGTCACACACATGTGAGAAGAAGGCAGCTAAAGAGGTTAAAGAATCGTAACAACTTATCTGACCAGGGGGCAGAGGGGTGCACTAACTCTCTTGTTCAGTTCCTTGCAGACCTTTCCTGGGAAATCCCAGCAGGTTCCGAAGCCCAGAAGAAGTCACTTCCAGTCCCGGCCCGAGGGCGACATCACTACCAGTCAACTCCCCATAAAAAGCCACTCCCTTCCTCTGATGAACTGTCGTGGACTCAGTCGTGTAATCATACACAGCGCTATACTCTCATTTTTTGCAGCCAGGATCACAATATAAGGGTGGCGGCCCAAACCTTTGTGCGATGTCTGGAGTCTCTTTTTGTGACAGTGGCATAGTCGGCAGGATGCTGTCTCAGAAGAAACAGGGACAGGACCTAAATCCAAACCAGGTAGGAGAGTACTCGGGCTGAGTTTCTGAATGGGGAGTACATCTGACGGTCAGGAAAGACCCGGTCCAGGCTCCACTCCGAAAGTACAAATCCGGGAACAATTCACACCAAGAGGAGAGTATGAAAGGGACCCACAGACGTGAGCTGGATTCTGGGGATAAAATGAAAGGGGCTTATTATGTTCTCTCAGATGAGAGAGCTGAGCCACCCATGGGGACCGAGGTCCCAGGTACAGATGGGCTATTCCCAGACCAGCAGGTAAGGAGGATAAACCCTCCAGAAGCAGACTATGGCTCTCTGGGAGCAGGTGGCGTTATGGATATGGCCATTTGAACTTAGCACCTTCCAAATAGTACAACAGGTCGCCTGCTTCTTTTATACAGCGTCTTCCCAGCAGCTTTGCCCAGACAATCTGGGGAGACTTCCATTCTATGAACGGTACGGCTCATAAAAAGACCAATGCCAGTTTCAAAATCTGGGCAGCCTGACAGTGAGCCCTCATAAGGTGTTTTGGCCGGCACCCCGGGAGCAGTTGATAGTGGTCACTCCTACTGAGCATTTTGAGGAGCGTGAGTGACCGGAAGAAGGATGGTTCACCGCGTAAGGCCAAGAAGGCAGCGAGAGTCGGAAAGCCCCAGCATGAGCGCTCTGGTCGTTGGGGAGCCCAAGTCACGGTTTGGTGAAGCCTTCCGGGGCCAGGGATCAGCGAGGTGAACAGACCAGCAAAAGAAGGCAGAATGAAGGTCAGCTGCAGGTAGGGTGGCTCCCCTGGTGCATAGCCTGGACGGGAGAAGCAGAGGAGTCACCAGTAAAAGAAAGGCACCGGGCTTTGTGTTGTTTAACAGGACAGCTTCCAGCCATTGTTTTAGCCTTGTTGTTTTTAAAAGAGTTTTTTCTAATGGATTTTAACCTCGATGATTTCACCTATTTTATGGATTATTATTTAATGACTTTTATTTAAAGCACTGCACTATTTATTTGAACACTGTTTTGATTTTGCTGATTTTATTAAAAGCACTTTGCACTTTTTGCACCATCCCCTTTCTTCATTGTTGTGCCTCACTGCCTAGTTCATGGGTGACATTACCGATGGTGTCAGGTTCAGAGCTCCCAGAACGAAGATGGGAGCATGGAGTGGAACCCGCATCATCACAGTCCCCCAGCTGTTTTGTTTAGGCAGTTCATAGCCTTCCTGTGGTGGATGACTTATAGACTCATGTAAATCGAAACACAGTCACCTTTGCCAAGCTGGTTTGAAAAACACTCCATTCCTCCCACCATTAGTGTACTGTATATGGGGCCATGCCCAGCCGGGACGCCTGGATGGACCGGGAGAGGAACAATACCTTCCCCGGGCCATGAGAGGGCAGTCACACTGCCCTGCATGGGGGCCACGGGAACGGAGTTTGGAAGCTCATACCTCTTGGGGCCCCATGATCACCACCAGAGGGCACCTGGATAATTATGGAGCCAGGGAAGGCAGCACTTCTGCCCCACCAGGAAGTGCTGCTGGGAGAAGATCAGGAAGCACCTGGAGCACATCCAGGGATGTATAAAAGAGACCGCCTCACTCCATTCAAGGAGCCAGAGTCGGGAGGAAGAAGATGAAGCTTGGGAGGAGAGGTGTCAAGGCGGCAGGGAAACGAATTGTGAAGGAAAGAAGGGATTTAGTTTGGGAAGAAGCATTGTGTCGGGTGGTGTTAGAAGAAACTTTAGTAAACGTGTGTGTTTTGGACATTCAGTGTCTGTGTGTCTGTCTGTGTCTGGGGGCTGTCTTACCACACACACCACCACAGGCAGACAGACAGACAGACAGATCTTTACTTTTTGATACAGAAGTATTCATTTTGCTCAACCATGCCAGTCCCAGAATTGAACTGACAACATTTTTTCTGGTTAAAGAATGTGATGTCCAAATATGTATTCTGATTTTTATTGTTATTTTCAAATACTTCCATCTATGACACAAATTTTGTTCAATTTGATATCTAAATCTGTTCACTGCTGGGTGAGTGAGTGTTCATTCTGTTCTATTAAATTCTATTAAATTACATTCTGAATGTATGTTCTCAATTTTTTAGTCCAAATTGTAAATGTAAAGCAGAAATAGGTAGAAATACTCAGGTAGATTAAAGTCATACCCATTTAATCCAGTTACGAGTCACACCGGCAGAGCCTATTGCAACAAAATCCAAAGCAAAGCAAAAATGGGGAGTACAAAAAAAGAGGATATATGAATTTGAAAAGAATTATGAATATGCAAATCATTTTAATAGGACAGGACCGTGATCAGTGGTTATCACTATGGCCTAAGCATGGTATAGTACTTTTGAATAAAATCATTTAGCCTGTCATAGGAACTCCATGGATTGTGCAAGTTGCCTTCACTTATACAGTATATGTAAAGTTCTACGTTCTAGCCTGACTTAAACTAAGTGAATCTCTTTTAAGGTAAGAAGATATTATTATTATTATTATTATTATTATTATTATTATTATTATTATTATTATTATTATTATTATTATCCATCCATCCATCCGTCCACCCATTATCCATCCCGCTATATCCAAACTACAGGGTCACGGGGGTCTGCTGGAGCCAATTCCAGCCAACACAGGGTGCAAGGCAGGAAACAAACCAGCCCACCGCAGATTATTATTATTATTGTTGTTGTTGTTGTTGTTATTGTTATTATTGTTGTTATTATTATCATTATTATGATTCACATTTGTCCTCTTCACTGTTCACACAATCAACCATAACATAATGACAATCTTGGCATACCAGGCCACCCTATGCTTAACAATTTCTTTCAGCCTTTCCTGAGGAATTCCCAGATGTAGTCCATCCCACACATCCCAGGTCTGCACCTCAGTCTTCTTCTAGTGGCCTTTCCCTGTCAGTGGGATTCCAGGCACATTCTAACTACTTACCCTTAACCACCTAAAGGAGATCATTTCAAGTTGAAGAACCAATAGTTCTACCCAAAAGTCCTCTCACATTACTGACCTCCTCACCCTATAAGAGAGAGTGGCCCAGTAACCTTGGGCAGGAACATCATTTTTGCCTTTTTTTAACTCACTACCAAGACCTTGAGAAAACAGGTAAGGATGAAAATGAAGACAGACCCACTGATTGAAAGCTTCACATAAGGTCTTACTTCACTTCTACACCAATCTAGTAAAATGTCTGCACAACTGCAACCACAGCACCAATTTATTTGTCAACCTCACAATATCCCCTTCTCTAACTTGTTAATAAGACCTCAAGGTACTCTTCCACTTGGAGCAGGGGCTCATCCCTTACCTGCAGACACAGCCGAATGGAATCCACATTATGCCTTCTGAGTCTGAGGTTCAGCTCTATGAGAGTATCTCCATTCCAGGATCTCAGCACACACTTCTCAAAGGAGTCTGAAAAGCTTGATAACTGACACACACACACACACACACACACACACACACACACACACACACTTGCTCCATTTTTGGAAAAAGAAGACCATCCCAGTCTGGTAGTTCTGAGGAGACTGTCCCTGCCTTCCACACAAGACTAAAGAGGTATGGTAGCAAAATACTCACAGACCTTTTAAGATGCGATCAGATTTCATCTACCATGTAGTAGTTTTAAATAACAGATTATCAGCCTTGTGTTAAATGGACTTTTAGGTCTCATTAACTAAGGGCTGGACTGTCTACAGGATTGTCTCTGATATCAGATATCATGATTATACTGTGTATGCATTAACAAACATTCTTTGTTTTATCCTGAAATAATGCCATGAAGTCATTTTGAAGAAATCGTTCAGTAAAGAGATCAGCTTGATCCGCCCGACTCATAAAGCTGGAGCACCAGGTGACTGTCCTTTAGGACTGTTTGCATCAGTCTCTATAGTATCATGAGCCACAGGGAGGAGGGTGCATTTGAACATAAGGATTTCTCAGGAAATGAAACTAAAAATATTTTTATAGTTGTTTGTATGAGAGAATCCTACAAAGCTACTAAGACGCTCAAACAGACGAACTGGTTACTGAATCTTTACACTAAACAAACTCACCTACTGCTGTACCCTGAGGCACAAAGCAAAACTTTAAACAAATGAAGATCACGCCTCTGGGTCGGAGAAAAAGCTGATTGGATACAACGTTCCAGAAAAACAAACTCGACTAAATAAAGCACCAGAATTCACAAGCTGCACCGAGAAGGATCATCATAACAGTTTTAATCTTCAATTTATAACTTCATGCTAGTAATAAATAAAACAAAGTAAGAAATTTCCTAGCTGATACCTGCTGAATACTGCTTGCTAAATACACATCAGAAAAATGAAGAAATGTAAGTTACTGCTAAAAGAAATGCATGTGTTTTGTCTTTTTTTTAATTATTTTTTTTTATCTTCCTTGCTCTGGGTTTTAAATATGTACACCTTACTTTGATGGGTGCTTCATTTAACACTTCAGAAGTGTAACTGAGTGATATGTTATATGCATTGTGGTAGACACTGCATAGAGTGTGTGACTGAAAACCTACCTCTAAATAATAGAGATAAAAATGCTCAAAGAAATCGTTGAGAAAAATGAATGTATTAAGTATGATATAAAAACATCATATTTGAATGTCATATTTGTTCCAGTTGTATGTAACAGAAATTGTCATAGTCATGTACTGTTACACACCACGTAGTATAAAGATATTAGTAATAAAAACATTCCAGGAAGTTATGGCTCAGTGTCTTGTAACAAAAACTGAATTGTTTCACTTGTTGGATGGCATTCTTAAGTTATGATTAATAGATTGAATGTAAACAGGCATGCATAGAATTTGTCACATTAAATATTTGTGCATTAATTCAGCTACACTGGTTTGTTTTTCCTTTTATTCTATTTAATGCTTTGAATATCATGCATTTATCTGTTTAGTGTTCTATGCTGAAAATATTTGTAGCCAATGTTACATATACCCTACTGTTTAAATAAGTTCCTTAAGCATGGGAAAGGCACTATATAAATAAAATGTATTACTATTATTATCATTACTTATCCATTGTTTGTGGTCCTCCTTCACAGTGTATTCTATAAAGCCGACAGAAGTCCTCCTCAGGCACCAGGCTTCATATGCTCTGGCTGATTCTTGGCAGAATTATATGAAAAAATATGTTTACTTCATATCCATTGCTTTTTAGACAGCAGAGAAACATGAAACAAAATGTTTCCATGGTTAGAGAACTGCTTAGCTTTTCTTTGAAAGCTTAGGGGCTGTTTCATGTAGTATTAAGCTAGTTATTACAGTAAATACTGCATATGTAAAGCTAAAGTTAATGCTAATAATAAAGATATACTGTACATAATAATAATTGATGACACACTGGTTGCCATTGCAGCCCTAAGGTGTAAGATATCTTACTTGTTGACTGGTAATTTTTTTATGAGTTTTTTAGTTGTGAGGTTTTAGAATTTAGTTTCACATTTGTTTTTAAGTTTTGTTTTTATTTTATTGGTGTGTTTTGCAATTGCTGTGACACCATCTTGTTTTTTAGACTGAATAGCCATTTTGTGCATTCAACACCATGACAGCATTATGAGGCAGCATAGCCTCAGAAGTCACTTTGCATGACGTTATGTAAACTGTTGTCAGGCGTGTATCTGTGTCTACATTTGTGCATACAAATTAAAAATCAAGTGCCTTTACTCTTAAACGTTTAGGTATTCAGATCTTTTGCTCAGATTCTAAACTTTTTTTTAATTAGTTTTTATTTTTTATTTTCAAAAAAGCAGAACAGTACAATGGCATGCTACTCAATCAAATAAATAATAACAACATAGCAGCTGTAATCAGCGTATGTTCCCAACCTTACCTCAGATATAACCGTTTACTTCAAAATGAATACAGAGAAAACTAAGGAAAATAGAGATAAAGAAGAAAAAATAAGCACAACAAAATCTGCCCCCAACTAAGAGGAAAAAAAGATAATAGCAATAAAAGAAAACAAATTCTAAGTTTTTAAGTATATTAGAACCATTACTAGCATAAGAGAGACAAATCAAAGGACCAGCATTTGAATAATATTAGAATAACATTATTCTGTACAATAATATTGATGAATTCTTGCTATGTTTTGGACATGACTTCAGACTGTAGACTTTTTGATCATGTATTTGGCTTATCAGGTGTTCATTTGTCTCCATGGTTTTGTCTCTCGCTAGTTCTTTTGACTTACGCTCTCTTCTCCTGATCCCTAGTAGTTTTTAGTGTTGTTACCTACTCATTCTGTGGTGACAGTACACTGACTACTAAGTGTCCTGAATTCTCAGTTCAAATTCTGGTTCAGCCTCTGACAGTGGAGTTTGAATGTTTTTATAGAGTTGTTACTGTACAGGCAGTGTGGTTAAGGCTTAATGTTTCAGACCCTGAGGTTGCGGGTTCAAATCCCACTACTGACACCACTGTGTAACCCTAAGCAAGTCGCTTGACCTGCCTGTGCTCCAATTGGAAAAACAAAAGAAATGGAACCAATTGTATCATAAATGTCATAAGTCGCCTTGGAAAAAGGCGTCAGCCAAATAAGTAAATCAGTGGTTCTCAATCTGTGGGGCGGGCCCCCCTAGGGGGCACAAAGATGTGAAAAAAAGAAAACAAGAATCAAAAATTTGAAAAATACATCTATTGAAACCAAAACAAATTAACTTAAACTACATTCTGAAACTAGAAAAATAAATATATAGTTAGATAAATGTCGATAAAAGTTAAGTAGGTATAATAAAATATGCATCTATGATATATCATTAATTAAAAAAGAACAGATTGGTATTAGTGGGCTCCTTTCAAAAAAACGTTAGAGGGGGCGCGATTAAAAGTGTAAAGAAAACTCGGGTCGCAAATACTTAAAGGTTGAGAAACGCTGAAGTAAATGTTAATTCTCCTTTTTGTGGCACTGTGGTTAGTGCTAATGCTCTTGAGGAGAAGTTTCTAACTGAGGCCCATTGTCTGTCTGTTTAGAACTCACAGAGGCTGACTTTGTCCATATTGTGTGTCTCCAGGGACTTTGATTGTTTCCTTGCATTACCATAAGATATTCACATTCAACTGATTATTATGCCCTTAACTGAACTGGCACCTGCACCCTACAATTAAAGTGCAGATTTGGAAAATCAATGCATTATGGTAATAGAAAAGTAAATATGATTGATTTTTAAAAATATACTGTAAATAAGATGTACTATTTTTAGTGTAATAATTACAATGTCTTTTACTACTACCCACAGAACTCATAGTTCCCCTTAAAATTTGAGTATATGGTTGATTATTCACAGCTATGGTTCTTTTTAAACTAATTCCATTCTAACAGGTAAATTTGCCTTATTTATTCGATCCATCACTACATAAACCTTTACAGTTTTGTGTTATGGGTATACTGAGAGCAAATTGACCAGTTCATTGCAAATTTGCAAACGCCTACAACTGTGCTACTACTGAACAATTAAAGACTTGGCAGTTAATCCAATGGCCATGTCTTTGGGATGGAAAACCAACTCCATGAAGCAAAACTCATACACACACAAAACCAATGTGCAAACTCCATCGGCAGTCAAAGCTAACAGCAAAGGCAATAATAAAGAGATGTTTTACTGTCTAATAATACTTTCAGATATAGACTGATTAAGGATAAGTTGGTAATGTGACCACAACAAACAAGAGTGGTTGTCAGGACAGTCAATTGAATATATGTCTTTAATTCTGACTTTTGTGTTTGGTAACAGCAAAACCAACGATAGGGAAAATTTTAGGACATCTGGTTGAAATGAACAAGAATCAGCAGGAGGCAAACCGTCAGCTTCATGATGAGATTCATGGATTAGTGGAAATGAACAAGAGCCAGCAGGAGGGAAACCGTCAGCTTCAGGATCAGATTCGTGAATTGGTTGACATGAACAGGAACCAGCAAGAGGGATTCCAACAGTTTTTTCAAATGCTAACTAACCAAAGAACGATGTTCCCCCAACAACATGAAAGGCATCAAGTCACAGCTGGAGAGGTTCCCAGGCTCAGCATTGGACCTTTGGAAGATTCAGATACTTCAGGTTTGTTTATTAACATCAGGATAGCAGACTTGATCCATATCCCATATTAAACAGGGGTGTCGAACTCCAGGCCTGGTGGGCCGCAGCGGCTGCAGGTTTTCATTGTAACCCTTTTCCTAATCAGTGACCAATTTTCACTGCTGATTAACTTCTTTTGCTTTCATTTTCACAGCCCTGTTTTTAAGGATTCAGTCCTCTGAATTTATTCCTTTCTTCATTAAATTGTAGCCAAACAGAAATGAGATGTGAAACGAGCCAACAGATGACCAGCTACACTGGGGCTTCAAACTCCAGCCAATTTCACTCCAAATAATCTCTTAATGAGAAGCTGATTCTTGCTGTTAATTAAACTCGTTATTTAATTCCATTCTGACACAGCAGACATTTCCAAAACTGCTGATTTTTCCGTTTTTTCTAAGAACATCATCAAAATGTTTTGGTGACCTGAGAGTTCGACCTCACTGAGACCATCACCTTTATCTTCAGAAATTGTGTGATTGGCACAGCTGGTCATGTGGCGGCTTGTTTTGTGTCTCATTATTGTTTGGCTGCTAATTAAAGAAAAATAGACAACTAAGGGGCCTGATTCATGCTAATTAAAACTAATGCAAAAGAAAGTTAATTAGCAGCAAAAACTGGTCACTAATGAAGAAGATGGTTAGAATGAAAAACTGCAGCCACTGCAGCCCTCCAGGACTGGAGTTTGACACCCGTGTTATACAACATGAAACCATTGACTAGCAGAGTAAGAAACACACACACATACAGCCCACAATGCAATAATCTTCATTGTACAGTACATGTCATTCATGACAGAAGTAAACTCTTGAGACTTCTATGTGACACTGATTGCTGACACAAATCCAGTGTCACCCAATCTTACATTTTACAGAAAACTACTTTCAAATTTGAGTTGTTTAGGGTTACCCTGCATCACATTCTTCAATTTATAGTTCCACAACAACAAATGAACAAAGTTCATAGGCAGCATTTTGTAAACACACTGCTGCTCTTTGTCCAAACCAAAGAGACAAATGTTTAAAAACTGTATATCATTCAGCTATATATTGGCCCTCATAATTTGCCATTTTGATTCTAATGTTATATATAACTGACACACAGCTTATAATGTTATAATGTTATATATAAACTGCACACTGTCTCTTTGGGATGTTCCTCACATTTGAACTACTGGTCTTATGAATCAAGTTCTGCTCTATAGCTGTTAAAGAAACCAAAGGAGTTTAGCGCTTCTGCCAGGTTTGGCCATTATCATTATAAAACTGGTGAATATATGGAAGATAAATAATTTTTATCTTAAGAAATAAGCCCTCATGTTGGCTTTAGATCATTGTCTTGCCAGCAATTTTCTCTTTTTAATTTTCAAGGCATTAACATTTTAGCTATTAATTGTTATTGAGGTGTTTATTCTCTAGGTCAGGTTTGGTGTCACTTTGAGCCACATGCCTTGCTGCTTACAGACTAACTGCATGCATACTTTCTATGTGCAGTCTGATGAATTTACTAAATAATCAAGACATGTGTTTATATATTTTGCAGGTAATTATATTCCAGAAGAGTACACAGAATATGACAAAATAGAGATGACAGGTATAAACCCATTACTGCATAATTCCTATTGAGCTCTAGCTTCATACATTCTTTCTGAGCTCAGATGGCTAAGGTAATAATACATTGAAACATTACATACTAGGAAACATGTGGCCCTATGGTCCTCAGATAAAGATGGCTCATACTAAGCAAGCTTAACAGTTTCATTTTGGCTTACCTCTCATTGCCCTTTTTCATTGAAGGACTTCCTATGTTTGGTTTCACACTCAAGAGATGTTGTTTGCTTGGGTTCTTTTTTGCACCATTATGGTATGTAGTGCTGTATGTCAAACTGCGCAGGTACTCCTCACGGTGTGTCATGTGTGCATTCTGTTTTCCATACTTGGTGCTCAGTAGATGGTACTGCTGCTCTTTTTCTTTGTACGAGTGGCTTCAGAAATGTACTTCATGCTCAGCAGATGTTGCCACTGTTCTTTTCCTTTCTCCAATTCCACCCTCTTGAGTAGTTGGCTGGAAGACAGAAGTGAACCCTGAAAACTTTGCAGAGGATAACACTGAGCCAAATTCACCAGTGTGTACCATGTCAGAAGCTTTCAATTAAGCCCAAGATTAAGGTTCTAGCCCCATTGGTTTAGGAGTAATCGCATGATAAACAGACACAGTCTTTAGCATTTTTTATAAATAGATGTTCCATTACACAGGTCATCTACATCTTCCTAAATCTCCATGCATGCCCTCCTTTTCATTTTCAGTGTTATATTTCAACAATGGCATTCAATGCACTGTCATTGAAATACTGTATCATTATACTGACCTGTATACTATTTATAAATAAAATTATTTTAGATTTAAAATTGTGCAACACCAGGAAAGAGAGACATGCCCTTATCATGGGTCCCAAAGTCTAAAATGTGTACAGGTTGATGGGACATCAATATTAAACAACGTTTACTCTTATTTGTACATTTTTTGACAAGTCCATTAAGAATAAGTAATGGCATAACAGAAAGTTTTTTTGTTCTAACAGTGACATCCATGGCTTGTGTTTGCTTTCTCCCTTAAACACAGTATATGCTATTAGATTTAATTTGTGCTTCTTTTTTCAAGGTGGGGCATTATGGTTTAGTGGCTAAGGAACTGGCAGGCATCCTACTGGGTTATCAGTTCAGCCCTGCTGCAGATTAACTGTATCATTCTGAGCAAATTATTTAACCTGTGAATCTGCCAGTTTTAGAAATATGAAACAGCTATCGAAGAGCTGAAATCTGTAGAGCCAAGCAAATAAAATGCACATATAAAAAATGTGTTGATGAGATTTTTCCCTTTTATGTCACTGTAAGTCACCTAGGCATTTTAAATAATAAACTTTAAATAAACATCCCGAGCATCTAAAATTATTCTGGCACAGTTTTATTAAAGTGACATTGTATCCATATTAACAATACATGTGAAAGTGAACTATTATTTTAACCATTGTGATCATTAATTTAAAAAAAAACACACAGTATGCTTGACCAAGGCCAGTTAAGAGTAAGAAAACAAACAATTTATATATAAAACAAAAAAACATGTAATGTATTGTGTTTGAGGGAATACGTGGGGAAGCTCCATCCTGCAGTTCAACTCTGGTCCAAGTGAGACATTTCCCTCTGGGGACAGTCGGCTTTTACAGGATTCTGGCCAGAAGGATCGAGGTCAGTTGCCCTCAGGTGGCATGTTCTTGGCGCTGTGGGTGAAAAAAGACTCTATACTGTTAGCAACAGTGCCCCCTGCTGTCCCAGACTGGAAGTACATTCCTCCAAGGAGCCTGAAAGGTGAGCCCCCGACACGCATGCGCGGCCTGATAAATAACTTATGTAAAATACATTTTCTATTAATTTGACAGTTTGCTAAATTTGTCAATTAAATTTTTCCTATACAATCTAAAATGTGGCGCTAGCTGATTTAAAATGATAAAACAAACTTTAAAAATGAATGCGAAAGAAATGATCAACCATTTTTCACTGAGGGAAAGACTCCAATTGCATTTATCTTTTTTTTTTGTATTTTTTTACCTAATCTTCTAGTATATTAAGCAGTTAATTCCATCAAAATGATTTTCTGCAGTGCAATGCAATCTAACATGTTATAATTGCACCAACAAAATATAATCACTTCTTTAGATCTTTGCCTTTCACAGTAATTATTGCCACCTCGTCCTTCACCCAAGATAACAAAAACACTTTCAGTTAATGTAAAAAAAGCAAGTGGTAGTCTGTTAAAAATGTACAAAAAACCTTTTTGGTCAGTTTTCTATTTTGATCACTATCATAAATCTGTATATAATAAATTTCTATGATTGTTGTATTTCTTTCTGATTATATGGATCTTTATCTCTATTCTGGTGACAGCTTACCATCACTATTTTATGTATTTAGTTTTCCATGGCAATTGCTCTTTAGAGATAAAGACCCTGTGCATTGATCGGCGTGTGATGTGTATATTGTTTGACAGGTGACATTATCATCACAGCCCTTCTCCAAAAGGTGGCTTACTCTGTTAAAGCCTTTTGGAGAAACATCTGCTCTAAACTGTCTTAAAAGAAAAACAGATTAATTTACCACAGTAACTGCAGAGAGTTAAGAAATGTAGACACAGGAAGGCTGTGAAAACTCCAGGCCAATGCTGAGTAAACTGGGATGTGAAACCAGTTATTAAGACACTTTAAACCTCAAGGTCCAGCTCAGTCCTCATCTCACTGGGTGACCCTTAGTAAATTACTTTAAATGTGCCAGTTCTCCAGTTGTTAAAAAACAGACAAGCCATTGGAAAATGTCACTGCATTGGGAAAGCACTTTCAGATGGTGTTCAATATGAAAAGATCCTGTATAAAATAAAATGTAAAAACATTTTTTCATTGTGTATTTTAAATGGTGACAGACAGTGATACTGGTGATGAAGGAACAAGCAACGGTGGTGTGACTTCTACCAATGAAAGGCAAACGCTACCATCTCAGACCACCAAGAAAAGTTTAACTCCTAAAAGTTCAGGTTAGTGAGAGTATTTTTCTGCTAAATAATATTTCATTTTATATTTGCAGGTCATCTCAACATTACTTGTTATTTTATATGTATATTTAGCAGATGCTTCTACCCAATGTCACATTGAACCTTATTTAGATATTTATTTATTATAACTGGAGTATTAGTAAAATGCAACCTATTGAGTTTTAAAGGGTTTAAACAGCACTGGTATTGCTTTGAATGGAGTAAGGGCAGAGAATTGAGGAGAAAGCACAACCCAAGCGGGTTTGTTAAATGTCACCACACTGCTTCTAAAACCATACAGGGTGTATTGAGATGTACAAGGATTTTTTTTTAATATCACTGCATATAGACATTCCAACTTTAAAAAATTGATTTCAAGGAGTAAGGAGTTGTCCCTCCTGTGGGAAACGTAAGGATTGGAAGTAAGGAATGATTTCTGGGAGGTTATGGGTCACTTGCAAAGATCACAGAAGAAATGAAGGTTTCATTTATATGAACTGCTTGACTTATACTTGGGGGTTGGTGGGACACAAATCTGAGAAGTAACGTTCATCCCAGTCTTGGATTAAAAGCCACTACAAGATCAGAGGTGTATTAAGTCTAGAGTTAGATGATGACTAAAAGTGAGGATTCGCCTACAAAAAGCACTCCCTTTACAAAAGGTGAAAGGAGTGATTTGTGTGGTTCTTGTGGGTGTGAAATTTGGCAATCACCCCGTTTGGTAGATAGATTAAGACCCATCAAGGTAAGCCCAGAGAGACTTACTTTGTAATTCTTTTTTTTTTACTTTTTGTAATGGTTTAATTTTTGCAGTCATCCCTGCCTTGTTCTTATTTGGATAGTAAATCAGATATTTATGTAGTTTGGCCTTCTTGTCATCATTTCCAATGTGTCAGGACTAGCAGGCATGTAAAAAAAGGAAAAATATTTGTAGTAATTGCGCTACTGAGTCATAAACTCGGAAGACAGCGCTTGTAGCGAAAAAGCCCTAATAAGCTCCAAATCAGTGTAGTTATCTGCCTACTTTAATTAGCCATAATGAGGTTATAAAGAACAACTCAACAGATATGAAAAAGGCCAACCAACAAGAAAACAGAAACAAAACATGCTCAAAAATGCAAAGAGCAATGATAAGTGCTTTGAAATATTTAGGTACTTGAATATGATAATTTTTCCAAAAACATCAGAACAGCTAATGATCCCTGTTTATGCAATGTGTCTCAAATGAGGTTCCCAAACCTTTTTAATCCAAAGCCACCCAAAATACGAACCCAATACAGCAAAGCTATATCCTGGATTCTGCTAAAGGCAGTCCTATTGCATGATTTTGGACAATAGCCATCTTATTATTTAAAGCAAACGCTTAACTGCAGCAGACTATTAACAAATATGTGCTCAAATATCACATGATAGCCCTAGGCTGAGTATTGGCACACCACCTCCAAGAACTGAAATGTTTTATCTTAAATTGTTAAGTACTAGGGTGGCGCGGTGGTAGCACTGCTGCCTTGCAGTAAGGAGACCAGAGTTCGCTTCCCGGGTCCTCCCTGTGTGGAGTTTGCATGTTCTCTCCGTGTCTGCGTGGGTTTCCTCCCACAGTCCAAAGACATGCAGGTTAGGTGCATTGGTTATCCTAAATTTTCCCCGGTGTGTGCTTTGTGGGTGTGTGTGTGTGTGCCCTGTGGTGGGCTGGCACCCTGCCCAGAATTTGTTCCTGCTTTGCGCCCTGTGTTGGCTGGGATTGGCTCCATCGGACCCCCGTGACCCTGTAGTTAGGATGTAGCGGGTTGGGGACTGATTGACTGACTGTTAAGTACTAAACCCTTACTAGGCACAGCTAACGGTGCTATTTCTTAATTAACCACAAAGGAATATTGATTTGATAGTTTCAACAAGGGATTATTGATTTGTTTTCTGTAGATGTGCATTTTATTTTTAATTTTCCATGTGTATGCCAAATGCATTTTTATCGAATTATGTTTAAAGTAAAAGCAGTAGGGTGATTTGATATGTAATAAAAAAAGGCCTTAAAATATTTATATTTACAAAACGTAAAAGTTACATGTGAATCCAGATCAAAAGCAGGAGAAAAACAACTCACAAGTTACCTTAAGCTCATGATCGCAAAGAGAGAAAAATAAATCACAGATGGTTCCAAGTCAAAGTAACGTCTGAGCCTGTTTCATGGCTGCCCAGTTCTGCTTTTAGGTTCAGTCTGTTCTTGTATTTATTTTTTAAACAGTCATTTTTAAGGCCCACTCTCTCACCCTCCAGCTGAGAACTTCAGAATTAGACTATAAGTACACTGATTAACATTTTCAGTTCTGTTTATGTAAAAACTAGGTGAGGCAATATAAAGACAATCTTGAAACATGATTTTTTTTCTTTTTTTGTAAATGATTTTATTAAAAGCAAGTAACATTCCATACAACCAAGTGAAGCTTAACAAAAGTAAATTCAACCCCCACCCAATTTTTTTTCTCTTTTTTAAGAGTCTCAATCTCAGCAGGAGTGCAGTGGGCCTACAGGGGAAAACTACTGGTCTTGATCACATGACCATACCCCCAGTGTTACAAGCCCATCATCAACACCACAGCTTTAACAGCATGTCACCGTGCCTGTGTAGAAAATGGGATATCACCAGTAAATAAAGCAAACAAAAAAAAAAATACCAATGGCCAGAAAACTAACCAAAAAAAAAACCTGACATTGAAAATGGCTATTACAGGGCTGTCCCTCCTGTAACTGGGTGGGTGCGGAGCGTCTGGACCTTATCTAAAGTCTAAATTATAAATTTGATGTGCTTTTCAGAAGAAATATCAGGTGTATGACCAGCTTATATATAAATATTGTGAAATAACCCACCAGACACACAACAAAGGTTTGGGGCTGCCATCCGTATAGTTTCCCTAGCTGCAAAAGGCTTTAGGTTGTGTACAATGTGTACAGGTTAGAGTCCACAACAGAACTGGTCAAGTATGGACGATCCTACATTGATGGATTAAAGGCCAGAAGTCCACATGACCATCATCATCATGTTCTTCCATGTGAACCCTGAATACAATGAAGACTGATTGAGGTCATTGATGTTATGTAGAATCCCTAGAGGGGGCTTTATTTTTTTTTTTCTCCAGCCGTCTGGAGTTTTTTTTTTGTTTTTTCTGTCCTCCCTGGCCATCGGACCTTACTTTTAGTCTATGTTAATTAGTGTTCCCTAATTTTAATTATTTATTTTGTCTTTTTTCTCTTTCTTCATCATGTAAAGCACTTTGAGCTGCATTATTTGTATGAAAATGTGCTATAGAAATAAATGTTGTTGTTGTTTATAGGCGGTTCACAGGAAGTGACATCCTTGGGGCCGGGACAGGAAGTGAAGTCTTCAGAGCGTAATCAGATACAGGCAGGACGTCTCGTATTTGGTCTGCAGAAAGAAAAATGAGAGGTTTAGCACAACCCGCTGCCCCCTAGCCTGGCATGGAATTGTCGTTTTCTGGTCCCTTTGGTTGACTCCCAAGCGCACATGTGTGACATGGCCCCCCCTCAGCCCAGACCTGGCTGAGAGGTTGTGACACCTCGAAAGGGCATCAGCACTGGCCTGTAGGTTACCCCAGTTGTAAAGAACCAAAAACTTGTACAACTGTAGGTCCAAGAACCACCTCGTGACCCGTGGGTTTGACTCCTTATGCAAGGATATTCACTGTAGTTTCGCATGGGGTGAACTCACGGCCCAAGAGATAGTACCTCAGCTGGGTGATCGCCCATTTAACCACTAGGGCTTCCCGTTCCACTGTCACATACCTGGTTTCACGGTCCAACAGTTTCCGGCTAAGATACATGATAGGGTGTTCAGCTCCATCGATGCTATGGCTCAACACAGCGCCAAGACCTGTGTCTGATTCGTCCATCTGGAGGATTAAAGGTAAAGAAAAGTCAGGCTTTTTCAATACTGGAGCTGAAGTTAGGGCCTGTTTTAGGTCACTAAATGCAGCTTTCAATGTAGCATCCCATACCACATGATTCGGAGACCCCTTCTTTGTGAGATTTGTCACGGGCATTGCTCTCTCGGAAAAGCGGGGCACAAACCGGTGGTGGTAACCTGCTAGTCCAAGAAAGGCCTGAACTTGCCGCTTGGTCCTTGGATGGGGCCATTTCAATATGGCATCAACTTTTGAACACTGTGGCCTTACAGTACCCCGACCCACCAGGTAGCCTAAATATTTGGCCTCTGTTAGTCCAAAGAAGCATTTCCTTGGGTTAATTCATAGGCCGGCTTCACTTAGTGTCCGCAATACTGCTTGTACCTGCTGTATGTGTTCCTTCCATGTTCTGGAATAGATAATAGCATCATCCAGGTAGGCAGCACTGTATGAGTTATGGGGACGGAGCACTTTGTCCAGCAAACGCTGGAGCTCCAAGTAACCCAAATGGAAGGACACAATACTGCCAGTGTCCACTAGGGGTGCTAAATGTGATCTTTTCCTTTGGGGAATCCATTAAGGGAACTTGCCAGTACCCCTTTGTCATATTGAGGGTGGTCAGGAATTTAGAGTGTCCTAGATGCTTGAGGAGGTTGGCCACTCACGGCATTGGATAAGCATCAAATATAGTCAAAAAAACGACCAAAAGACATTGAGAAGGTTTGGGGCAGCCACCTGTATAATTTTTCCTGGCTGCAAAATTGATTCAAAAGAACAGACATGTTCACACGACTGAGTCCAAAACAGAACTGATTTACTAGAAACAAGATGGCAGCTTTAAAGGCCAGTATGGGAAGTGATGTCATCAGGACCGGAACTGGAAGTGACGTCATTGGCTGCCCCAGAGCTGGGCGGGATTTCCCTAGAATGGTCTGTAAGAAATAGAGAGAGAGACTCAGGCCCTTTAGTTGTCTCCTAAACGCACATGTGTGACAATATATATAGTGAAATAAATAGCCTCGACATACAAAAAAGGTTTGGTGCAGCCACCGATATACTTGAAGCCTGGCTGCAAAAAGGCAAGTAAGTAGCACAGATGTGTACAGAGTTGAGTCTAAAACAGAACTGAAGTTACAGAGGATGTTGTCTTGTATTTAAGGCCAGCAGGTGGAAATGATGTCATTAAGGCCCGGGACCGGAAGTGATGTTCTTAGGCGAGAAACTGGAAGTGACGTCCTTGGGCCTGAATCAGGCAGAATTTCCTGTGTCCAGTCTGCAAAGATAAAAAAGGAAGGTTTAATGCACTCCGCCACCCCCTGGCCTGGCATGGAACTACTTTCTTTTGGTCCATTTAGCTGCCTCCCATGCACACATGTATATATATATATATATATATATATATATATATATATATATATATATATATATACTGTGTATATATATACTGTATATATATATATATATATATATATATATATATATATATATATATATATATTGCATAGTTTTACTGCCAAATAATGTAAAGAGTATGCGACACGTGCTTCGCCCTAATTCTGGGCTCATCAGGCGTACACACTCACTGCACCCCCTTTCGGGGATCGAACCTCAGACGTCAGCGGCGAAGCCTCTTTGCGTTGTGCCACGGCGTGTGGTTCATTTATTTGACAGCATGTAGATCGGGGTAATTACATTCATGACATTCATAGTCTGAATCACAATCTGATTGTATGGGTGGTTACCTATCAGGTAATGCTTGTGGTTGGTCTGCAAGTCAGCCAACATCTGCCATGGTGCCCTCTTCAGTTGTGAGAAGCAGATCATAGAATGTTGCATAGTTTTACTGCCAAATAATATAAAGAGTATGCGACACGTGTTTCACCCTAATTCTGGGCTCATCAAGCGTTACCTGGTAGGTAACCACCCATACAATGAGATTGTGATTCAGACTATGAATGCCATGAATGTATATATATATATATATATATATATATATATATATATATATATATATATATATATATATATATATATATATATATATATACTGTATATATATATATATGTACACACACAAATTGAACTTACAGTAAAAGAAAAGTAACCTTAACAAATGCCATAAGTGAATCCTGACAAAATCCTGACAAAAGTCATTTAACATTATGCCTGGAATATGGCCAGATGACAATGGATAGGGGAATACAAATCCTGCAGTCAACAGCATTACTAGACACAGTCCATGGTCAGTCATAGCAAAGTACACAGTTCTGAAGCCCCCCAACACATACAGCATTTTATAATATCATCAATATTAGATGGATAGTTAAATAAGAAGCAGATGTATTCATTCAATGAATCCCAAGACTCCCAATATCTCTGGTGTCAGAAGCACATTCATAGAATGAGACACACACACAAATAAGCTTCAAATGCAGATTCCATATGTAAAGTATATAGAAAATTTTGAAATGTTCATTTTTGCAGTTTGATTTTTAATAGTTACTTCCCTAAAAATGTTCTTCTGTGTATTTTTTTGCGACAGGTAATTACAGGAAATGTAAGGAAGGTTCTTCTTCAGCAGTAATAAAAAAACTTTTGAGAAAACAAACAATTCCTATTATCTGTAAGAAAACAAAAGGAGAATTCTACAGAAATGAGATTGAAAAAAAAGGTAATGGTACCATGGGTTTAAAACTAAAAATGCATTTTAATATAATTATATCATCATGGTCTGTGCTTTTGTATGAAATTATCTCATTATAAGTCAATTTCCTATCTTATTTGAGGTCATGAACAGAAGTGTAGACAATCAGTTTGTAACTGCTGTTTTCATTTTCTTCATACTCATCATAAAGGGAAAGCTTCATAACAGAATACAAATTCTAACATTATGTTTCCAATTGATTATCATGTTGTTGTTGCTCCTAAATATTATTTACTCAATTCTGGAGTGGTGTCTGTCTTTGTTTCGTAGCAGATATAAATCATGAATGAGTCCACCAGTTTCCATCAAATGCTATGCTTTTACTATAATCCTGAAAGTCAGAACTTTACTGATCACAAGAAAATATTGGGTTGTCAAATTTTCCAGTTTACTGAAAATGATTTGAAAAATTATAAATAATTAAAAAAAACTAATGCTTCCAATTATTTTCATCTTGCTATTATTTTATTTTTATCATGGAAGGAATGTATTGAGACTTAGCTTCTTAAAAATGCATTTGTTGCCAATAAGAAATCACTAATGTCACCAACCCTCTTTGTATCTCATCTTTATATGGAAGGGACAATACATTTTTAATTACCTTATTTTTACTTAACATTCTTTTTATACTCCATTCTCTTCTGACATCGTTAAAACTTTGGAAATGTATTTTTACTTTAATTTTATCAAAAAATTAAATTGATGTGATTATGGGGAAAGATTAGTATTTATAAAGAGTTAACTCCACTCTTTCTTTTTCTAGGTGTCCCTTCTATATGTTCTAAGGGCAAGTGGTTCTTCCCTGGTGAATTTGAACTTTTATCAGGAAATGAAAAGTCAAAAAATTGGAAGAAGAGCATATATATCGATATGAAAAGGCTTAAGAAAGTGAGTCATAGCAAACTCATACAATTACAAATATATTGGCATCTTTAATAGGTTTGATTGCAATCCGATGTGGCAGTTCATGGAGGATGCCCACAAAAATCTTCCTCAGAAGCAGTTAATGAAGACAGTGATAAGAGTCTGAATTCAAATCTAGTTCTTGGAGGAATAAGGAGAAAGAGAGTATCTTCCTGACTGATTTTTAGAGTACTAAAGGTAAACAACTAATAAAATAATCGTTTGACTGCCCTTATTAATGAGTTGGCCTGTCCTAGCAGCCAAAGACACAACGTATTGGGCTAAATTTTGTGAAGCAAACATGTATTCATGTTTAATCACTTATCGTTCCTGCAAATGTCTAACATGGCAGTCATGCAAGGTTCTGAGGAGCTATCATGCAGAGCTAACAGTTTATTTTTTTGTGAGTGCTGGGCCATCATTTCAGGGTGCTCCCCAGCCAATCACAGGAAGGTTTGTGATTTATTTAACTATACTTTAGCAAAAATTCAGATGTTTGAGACATTGTGACAATGTAGATTTTTTTTTTATGGACGTTTCAATCTTCTTTGCTGTTTATATCATGTTGGTCTTCATTGAATTCTATTCTCTCAGAAAATCTGTTCTCAATAAAAAGATTAGGTTAAAACTTTTCCTCAGCCATTACTACGAATAACACAGGGTAAGCAACAGATGATATTCCACTCATAATAATAATAATAATTAATAACATTTATTTGTATAGCACATTTTCATACAAAAAAGTAGCTCAAAGAGCTTTACATAATGAAGAACAATAAATAAAAAATATATATATATAACAACATAAGAAATTAAAAAAAATAAGACAATATTAGTTAACATAAAAAAAGAGTAAGGTTCAATGGCCAGGGTGGACAGAAAAAACAAAAAAAAACTCCAGACGGCTGGAGAAAAAAATAAAATCTGCAGGGGTTCCGGGCCACGAGACTGTCCAGTCCCCTCTGGGCATTGTACCTAACATAAATAAAATAGTCCTCTTTGTAGTTAGGGTTCTCACGGAAGGACTTGATGATGATGGACATACAGACTTCTGGCTTTTAATCCATCACTGTTTGTGCTTTGAGTAGATGGTGATGGCGAAAGCCACTACCAAATGGACACCGGAAAAAGAAACAGAAGAGAGAGTAGGGGTTAGTACAGATTTTAGAGCTACCATGAATAGTTATGATAATGAACTGGATATACAGAGTATCAGGATTAAATTACAGTGAAATTATGAGAATGCCATGTTAAAATAATGTGTTTTCAGCAATTTTTTAAAGTGCTCCACTGTATCAGCCTGGCGAATTCCTACTGGCAGGCTATTCCAGATTTTAGGTGCATAACAGCAGAAGGCCGCCTCACCACTTCTTTTAAGTTTTGCTCTCAGAATTCTAAGGAGACACTCAGTTGAGGATCTGAGGTTACGATATGGAATATAAGATGTCAGGCATTCCGATATATAAGATGGGGCGAAATTATTTAAGGCTTTATAAACCATAAGCAGAATTTTAAAGTCAATCCTGAATGACACAGGTAACCAGTGTAGTGACATCAAAACTGGAGAGATGTGCTCGGATTTTCTTTTCCTGGTAAGGATTCTAGCAGCTGCATTCTGCACTCGTTGCAAACGATATATGTCTTTTTTGGGTATTCCTGAGAGGAGTGCATTACAGTAATCTAGTCAACTAAAAACAAAAGCGTGAGCTCATTTCTCAGCATCTTTCAATGATATAAGAGGTCTAACTTTTGATATGTTTCTTAAGTGAAAAAATGCTGTCCTAGTGATCTGATTAATATGCGATTTAAAATTCAGATTACAGTCAACAGTTACCCCTAAGCTTTTTACCTCCGTCTTGACTTTTAATCCTAATGTATCCAGTTTATTTCTAATAGCCTCAATTGTATCCATTATTGCCAATCACTAAGATTTCAGTTTTCTCTTTATTTAGCTTGAGAAAGTTACTATTCATCCATTCTGAAATACAAGTCAGACATTGTGTTAGTGAATCAATAGAATCGGGGTCATTAGGTGCTATTAATAAATACAGCTGTGTGTCATCAGCATAGCTGTGGTAGCGCACGTTGTGCCCTGAGATAATCTGACCTAATGGAAGCATGTAGATTGAGAAGAGCAGTGGACCCAGGATAGAGCCTTGTGGAACACCATATATGTTTAAATGATATGTAAATGTCATGCATATGTATAAATGATATGTTTTTCTTTAATCCATGACCCCATGTTAGCCAAATTACAGCTTGATTCAAAAAATGCAGAAGTCTATCTTTATTCAAAAAATCCATTTCCACACACCACAGTTAGCGCCTCACTCCACCACTAGAAATCTACAGGGAATATACAGAATTGTCTGGGACATTTCTAATGCCCTGCTTACATTTATAAGTTTGTGTGTCATATATATGACATTTTTAATATATCAAGAAACATCAAAAGACAATCTGAATTCCCTGTAGGAGGCAAGTCCTTACTCCCTATGCTTGTTACCCAGACTAACTCTCAGTCAGTAGAAATATTTCAGATGCTGTGTTAAACCTGTGACTCAAGAAGAACTAGGCTGGGCCTATATCTTTATTGAGAATTGATTTAAAAACTTTATGGCTCCTAAGAAAGACCATCATAGAATTTTGGTTCTGAGATTTTAGCCTTCGTGAACTACCTCAGCTATATACAGGATACCAGCAAACTTACACTTGCTGAGACTGAAAGGGGGCCCAAACTTTCATTCTTCAGTTTTTTTATTTCATCAAAAAAATCCTAACTGTACATTAACATCCATCCATCCATCCATCCATCTTCCAACCCGCTATGTCCTAACTACAAGGTCACGGGGGTCTGCTGGAGCCAATCCCAGCCAACACAGGGCACAAGGCAGGAAACAAACCCCGGGCAGGGTGCCAACCCACCGCAGGGTACATTAACATTTTCAATAAAATGCCATTGTTTCAGTCTGCTGTAAAAGCTTTCCGTTTTTACTTCTGATCTCAACAAAACATGTACTTTGGTCAGGGTGTCCCACCTTTTGCATAGAAGTGTAGATCACACTTCAGACACCCACTGTTACACATAACTCTAAATGATTCACACTTATTTTTTAACAACACTTTTCTTATCCTCTTCACCACATAACTGTTAGTAGAGAAAAGCTGTAGACTTGATTGAAACAGGAGCCTGACACTGCAAGTGAGAAAGCAATGGGAAGAGAACAGCAAGAATTCAACTGGAGATATAAAGAAGGCCCTTCACATCCATCTCCTGTACATCTGTGATCAGATCCAGTCCCTTGAAATAGTAATAATGACTGTTACTTTTGTTAAACACCTCAGGAGAGATGAAAGGTTATGTAGCAAAAGCAAAGCCTCTGTTTACTAGTTATGAGGATTTAAATGTAGTACACTATGAATTTATTAATGTTTTGGACGTGCAGTTAATTAGCATCATTACTGATTTCTTTCTACAGCATTCAAATATGTCTGATGATGACCTAACCAAACTTGGCAGGATTACACTCTATGACTTGTTTATGGTAAGTATGATCATCTAGATAAATATTATTGGTCCTGGTATGAGTTTACACAGCTCCTCCGACAGCAGAGGAAGACGATCATCATGCCAGAGAGACAAGATGTTCCATGTGCCTACCTGTAATGGCCGCCTCAAATTGGGACCCGAGTGCTGCCGTGCAGTGGGTGACGCCTCAGCACCACACCAGTTCTGATCCCCAACAGACCTGACCCCATTGGTTCTCCAACGATTTCAACTCTTCCGGGGATGGGACTTCCAAGGGCTTTCCCCCATCCCCTTCATGATGCAAGCAGCCTTCCTATAGGAGGCTGCAGCAGAGCTACTCCCGCGGAGAGTAAGAAAAGTTCTTTCTGTCATCTCACAGCTGTGTGTGTTTTTTTTACGGTGGCTGGAGTGCCAATTCTGCCACCAACTCCCATGATTTTCCTGCAAGTTGGAGAACAGCTTGCAGGACCGGATGTAGTTTAACGTCATACCTTTGGTACTGTGTCTCTCGGGAAAATCCTTGGGTACTGTTGGTTTGACTTTGTGTTGCTCATGGAGTCCTGAATGAGGCACATTACCTGCATTGTGAGGGAGTGTCAGTTACGGCACAACGGCCATGTGGCGCGACTCACAGTGGGTGATCCGGCTCGTAAGATCCTCATTGTTGGTGACCCGAATGGCTGGACCAGGCCAAGGGGTTGCCCACGTAACACCTGGCTGCGGCAGATAGAGGGTCTTTCCCGGAGGGTGGGACTGGATCGCGTGTCTGTCTGGGGGGTTGCCAACCAGTATCCCGAGTTGTTTCATCGTGTAGTGGGTGCGGCAATTCAATGTACCAGTGCATGCTCTCCAACTTGACTTGACTGGTATGAGTCCCAGTGATAAAAGCACAAGGCATTTTCTAGGAATTTTGAAAGCACTTTAGAGTTGACAATAAATTTTAACTTTGACAATGTACAGATTGCTCTGCAGATACTGTGTAGAATGGGTTCATAGTCAAGGACTGACTGCAGTTATCTGAAACTTTGGTATTTATGAGTTAAAAAAAAACTTTCAGTAGATGCTAGAAAGGCAGCTACCCCAGAATTCAATAGTCTAAGAATAAGATAGGGTTCTCCACAAGTGTGCAGTGCAGCAGCTGCACAGCAGGGCTTCTATCTGGCCCCATGTTGAATGGTTCTTCATCCTGGTGTGTCAAAATCCTGCAAATAGTATCTTTACAGCATTGGCACCTCAGCCATGCATATGCACCAGATATGTAGCAGAGATGATGTGAAATGGATGGATGAGGGCTTTTGCTACATGTCTCTTCTGGTGCGATACAATTACTGTAGTTATTTGACCACTAATAAACAAGAGATATCTTTGCATAAGTTAAGTAGGTGAAAGTTTCTTTTGCAATATGGCATGGCACTGCAGCTGCTATCTCCTTCCAACTGCTGCTTGTCTACTCATACAGTATGCAATGGAACAACAAACAATTTTATAGAACTTTGCTTAGTAGGGAATCATTTTTCTGGGAAGGTGGGAGGAATTGTTGTAGACACCCCAGTGCCTGGATGACCGTTTCATTTGCAGTAAGGAGTGTCATCTTCAGATGTTCTGCTGCTTCAACTGTCATCCCATGGAAAGCCAAACCATTTGCAAGCATCAGAGCTAACCCTACCTGTCCTAAACTCTTCCTCTTTTGATTCTTGTTCTATTTTTTTCCCCACTCATCATCCCCAGGCAACATATGTTTGGAGCTGACATCAACACGGTTAGAAATAACGGTGGAAATTTTGTGGATTTTCCTTAGCATTCAGAAGTAGTTCTGGAAAAAATCAGTTGAATGTGGTGAACATTGCAATATTGGCTTTTGCATTTTGATTTTTCTTTAGTATTAAATTAGCTCTATGCACGCTCTCTTCCGGAACCACGTCAGCCAACTGCTGCACTTCCAGCGTGGATATCAAAAAGGACTAGCTATGGCGTTCTTCACCCCATTGCTTCAACATGTGTTCAGACTTGCGGTAAATGACGTAAGTCACATTATTCAAACATTATGCCAAACATCAAGAGCTGAAAAGGAAAAAGGCTTCAATCTTTGCTTCAAGCTACATCCACAATTACAAAGATAAAATCCAGAAGTATTAAAAACGTGTGTTTACTATGAACTTACCTGGGACAAGTATATGATTACATTAGGCCTTTTTAATAAAACAGAATTTCAATAATTAGTCATTAAACTTTATTCACGGACAGATGAATATGTATGCAAGCTTGCAAGTTATGTCACCCAGGGATGGATCACAAACAGAATGAGCTGGCATTACATTATCAACAGCAGGAGCGCCTATGCTACGCCTGGTGCTTTTCCAAATAGTGCAACAAAAGTCAAGCAGTCCTTCTAAGGACAGTGAGCCACCTTAAAGAGCCACGGAAAGAGCAGATAATCCTTCCATTGTGGCACTTGTTGCTGATGCTTGAATACAAAATAATGTGAGTCTGCTGGACATCTTACCTTGTAAAAAAGAAAATGTCTCTGTCTGAGTCAACAAAATGGTGATGCCAAATTGTTACTTCATTGTAAGGGTCTCAATTTGTTTCCTCAGCTGGAGGTTCTCCTCTCTGAGAGACATGTCTTCATCAAACACTACGTCAACAACAGCTAGATCCAGAACTTAAGTGTAGTTGCTGTCCTTGAGGATTTTATCCTCCTCCTCCTCGCCCAGTGCGTTATCCTCTGTCGGTTACTTTCTCCTCACCCAAACCCCTGGTCTTGAAAGTGGAAAGGAGAAATTGTTCCGCTCAAACAACGCAGAAACCGAACCCTTCTTTAACAGTCACTGCCCTGTCTCAGACTGCATCTCACGAACATCCTCTTTTTTAAAATGTCTGCTACACACTCAGGTCTGGGGACTAATCATAAAGCTCATTCATGGATAGTGAAATTCCATTTAGATCGGGTTTCCACAATGGAGGGAAATGTATGAAAACTAAGTACCTTGTTGTATTTCCTGGAAGCTGAACATAAAGGTACACAACAGAGTTCAGCTGTAGAGCTCTCTGTACACTGAAACTTCTTTTTTGCAGACATTCTTGCCACTAAACAAAAATCACAACTGCAGTATGGATAACGGAAGTGACTGAGTTGGCTGAGATCTCACCAGAACTACATCAGCACTACCCATATGGGGCATACGAACCATTGAATTGAAAATTGGATGATATTGCCCAGCTCTGGTGACATCATGGTAGCCATTTGATTTAAGTGCAAGCTCCATACAATTAAACTGAACTCTGTTTATATTGTTGACAAAATAACTATAAAATTAATGTTATATAATGTAATAGTCCAAGCATCTTATGCACAATTATATATATTTTTTTCCCAGCAAACAAAACAGAAACTTCCGAATCAGAAAGTACGCATATCAGTCATTATGGTAAGAGTTTACCCGTTTCACATCCTTTTTCTGTATTCTTCTGTTTAAAAGCTGCAAAATCTTTGTACAATGTGTTTATTTTTGAGTAATGCAGTCGGCATTTCCCAGTCCAGATTCTATTGCACTGAATCGCATGAGCTCTTAGTCTTAAATTTTATAAATTGGTTACTCTCTCAGATACATGAAGATTTTTTTTTCCTTTCCTAATATATATTTTGTTTTCTGTTTCAGAAAAGTCGACATTTATTTAAAAGTGAAGTCTGAGATTGGATGAAACGTTTGGAATAACCTATGGCTTGATATATTGTTATTTCTCAAAAATTACTGGATGCATAGTTTTAAACTTCAACTGAAATGAACACTGCAACACATGACAAAGTTTATATAATGTTTATATTTATCAATAATTTCTTGTAATTTTTGATATAGTGCACCCCTCAAGAGACCATTGAGAGGAGAAGTCTAGACTTAAAATGTTTTATAATAATCAAAATAAGTTAAGTTAGACAGAATATTAGATTATTTTAGTGGGAACCTCACCCCATTCCATTCTCTCTCTTTCCTTTTTGCTGGTCTTCCCTTAATTGTTAATTCTTTTTCCACGCTTCCTCTTTAAGTTGAAGAGCTCAGTTTATCTATCAATTAGTGATTTCACCTTTACTGTTCGTAGCCCGGCCACTGAGGCGTTAACTGCTGATGCCCTTCTTATTCGCCTTTGCAGGCTGGCTTATGTTTTGTTTTATAGGAGTATAAATTTAGATGCCATTTATTTTCCCAACTGAATGTTGTTTAACTAATTTTAGATTAAAGGCTTTCTTTTGAGGTTTTTTGGGGTTTGTTCCAAAACTGATTTTGGTTTAGCGTGTTAAGTATTTGGGTTAGGGTGGGTGCTCCTTCTCTTTCTCCTGTTAGCCTTTTGGCTTTTGGTTGGTGTTTTTAGTATGTTAGCAAAGATTTAGTTAAGGGAGGGCCCCAGTGGCTGCAGGTTTTCATTCTAACCCGTTTCTTAATTAGTGGCCTGTTTTTGCTACTAATGAACTTCTTTTGATTTAATTTTAATTGACTTGTTTTTAAAGATATGTTTTCCTGATTTCTTAATTTCTTTCCTTAAACGGCACCCAAAAAGAAATGAAATATGAAGTGAGGGAGCCAACAGAAGACCAACTAAGTCAGGGGCTCAAATTCCAACCAATTTCACTCCAAACAGTTGCTTAATTAGGCACCGATTCTCATTATTAATTAAATTTGTTCTTTAATTCCACGGTTTACTGCAGCTCTCATTGTGCAATAGCAGACATTTCCTCTCTTTTCTAAGAACACTGTTAAAATGTTTTGGGTATCTGAGCAGATGAGCATCGTTCTTTATATTCAGATATTGTATGATGGACACAGTTTTGCTGGTCATGTTTTGGCTCATTTTGTATCTCATTATTGTTTGGCTGCAAATTAAGGAAAAAGAAACAATTAAGGGGTCTGAGTCTTCAAGAGAAAGTGAATTACAATCAATTCAAAAGAAGTTCTTTAGCAGCAAAAACAGGTCACTAATTAAGAAAAGGGTTAGAATGAAAACCTGCAGCCACTGCGGCCCTCCAGGACTGGTGTCTGAGAACCCTGATTTAGTTTAATCTCTTTTGCTTACAGGTTTAGTCAATTCATTTTCCTTTCTACTTAATTTGTAGTCATACTTTAATAATGAAGTATTGATTTAATTTCTTAATAAGCTTAATTGTGTTAATAGTCACTTAAGAATTTTTTAAATGATTTCATTTCTGTCTAATTATAGTATAAGATTGTCTTTTATTTGTTTGAACTCGAGTTAATTAGTTATGTTGCATCTTTGCCAGGCTGAATCTACAAATCAAAAAAGTAAATTGTGAAAACCTTAAACAAATAAACTTGGATTAATGCAACTTCATATGATAAATTTTGTGAATTGTTTCTGGGTTAATATATTTTTGTTTTCAACTCAGTTTATTGTCTTTGATTTTAACCGTTTTGGGCCTGACATCCTATTACTAATACACATATATGCGACTGTTTTTGTAAAGCACAGATACGTTTGCAGCCGCTGGCTACTATTAGCGCAGATTGGAGAGACTGGCATACAGTCCGCGAGACACAGAAGTGAAAATGGACACGTCCGGACTGTGTGCACCACTTTCAATTTTATTTCCTCAAGGAAATTGAAGTATTTGGCAGCTATTGTATAATAGTGATCATTTTTTTGTTTTTTTTCATTTTTGAGCTTCCTAGACACGCCAAAGATAGAATATCTCGCAAAATCATTTTTCCCATAAAAACAGAAAATCCAGGGCTGAAAGGGTTAAGAGAACTACGTTTCACTTTCATTTTGCCCCCTTTTGCTTTTGTTTGGTTATTTTATTTTACTATCATATTTTGGATTTACCCCAGGAATTTCCATCACATGGTATCATCAACACAACACTATTTACGCCAGCAGTCAGTGAGATCTCTGTGTACAAGCTTGTTAATCCTAAATACAATCTCATATGTGCTTTGCTCAAAGATTCTTAGGTTTTTTTTATTTTTCTTCAGACTCTTTTTATTCAATTTCCAATTAATACCTAGTCAGACGGATGTTCAGACTTTCTGCTCTCAACCCCCTGTTTGTTTTTCTGACTCGCTTACTAAGATTGGTAGACAAGTTAATCATAGAAATACTGAAATCAGTTTTCTGAACTTCTTAACTTTGTTTCACTTGTACTCCCAGTGATGCTTATCTCAGGAATCCTTAACAAGAGCAGGCTGCACAATGTTGAGACCAAACATATTTTCTATATTCTACCCCTGAAGAGGATTTAACACTGAACCTCCAAGTCCCTTGATAACAGCAGGCTTCATGCTGCTCAAACCAGTCCAGTTTTACACTAAACCTCTGAATAACTTGACAAGGACATGCAGCATGCTGTTGAGACCAATCCTTGTACCCTGATGGAAAAGACTGAATCCTGAATTCCTCTCTCATGGCAGAAATCAATCTTGCTGGCTGATTCATTCCTAGCAGGGACTGGCTACCCTGAAAGAACTGCATTGTATACCCTAAGAAAGGCCAGGAGCCTGCTGTTATCACAGACCACCATCTCCTCCCAGTTCTCTACCTATGCAAGGATTTAATCTGAATGAGCACAGCACATTACATTAAAGAAGCTGTTACTATTTACACTCCTACAGAACCTGGATACGTATTTCCGTCCCTTATTCCATATAACCTTCAAACTTCAGTGATTGCTTGTGTCAGGAAATAAGGCAGTCTAAACTTATGTTGTTTTCAATAATTAATTTGAAAAATGCCCAGAGATGTGCAAATGTAAAATTAAATGCTCAAAAAAGTGTTATAGCTATTTGATTATATAAGGTTTAAGCTCAGATTAACTTGCTCATATATGTATACTTTTAAGAAAGTACAGGGAGATTCACTCGAAAGAGGCCCCGAATATGTAAAATGTACTAACTCTCACTAGGACGAAGCAATGTGCAATGTGTTCCTCAGTATATGGAGCTTCAAACAAGCCGGGATGCCCCTGCGTCGGAGCAATGAGGTAGATGCCGGACAGCCGTCGCAACATTTAAACTCCATTTGCAACTTCTGGGTGCCTACCGCACGTACCCCTTCACTCAGTCACTGGACTTCTCATCAGGATAGTGGTGTACAGTATTGAGCAGTGCGTCTTCATGGTGCGGACTTAATGGGTTGCCAATTCATTTAAGTGATGTCAGAATCAACTGGATGATTGTGAGTTAACGGAAGGTTACTTCCAGCAAGATGGAGCAACGTGTCACACATCGGCAAAGAGCACGGCAGAAACTGAGTCTTTTTTTGGCGAAAGGGTCATTTCAAAGGGGCTTTGGCTGCCACAGTCAGCGGATCTGACACTATCTGACTTCTTCATTTGGAGTATGCTCAAAGGAAAAGTCTATCGGAACAAGTCTAGCACTGTGAAAGATTTGAAGGAAAACATCCAACATGAAATTGCTGCTATTCCCCCTGAGACGCTTGCCGATACATTTGAGAACATGGAGCGTCGCGTTGAAATGTGTCGAAATGCAATCGATTACACATACGTCAAGGTATATAGCGTATTTGTTTGGTTCAGATTGCAACAACATATTTGAGGCCTCTTTCGAGTGAATCTTTCTGTATAAAGTAAGTGCTGGGACATTTTAGTAAACATGTTATATTTAACTTAAAGTAGCTTCAATGACAGGAACCATGGGAAATTAAGATTGGTTTGATTTTGGCTGATGCAACTATTGCTAGTTCTTGCGTAACCAGCCATCAAGACACTGTCAGGTTACCAGAATCCCAGAGCAAAGCCTTGCACTTTAAAAGATCACCTCAGTTGGATTAAGAAGATAAAGATTGCAACAACTAAAAAGGAAATTAACCATCTGACCCAAAACTTGTTAAATTTACTTTGATGTGAATCACTCAGTTTGAATGTTTTCTTCTGTTTTAACTTCAAATGTCTGACATGTCTGGTTTCTTTGCAAATAAAATCTAGGTTTAGATAAAAATAAAGTGAGGTTGGGGGGGGTGAGGGGATATGGGGGGGAGAGAGAGAAAGAGAGCAGGCTATATCTAATCTATCTTTTTAATCCTTATAATTATAATTATCAATGCAACAATAGGCTGTATGGCAATAACTCATGGGGTAATTGGAAATTAAGATTAAAACTGCCTCACTACCAGTTAAGACTATAAAATGACATCAACAATTCAGAATCAATGTCTCCATGATGGGACAGTAAATTTTGTGAGCTGGAATGTTAAAGGCCTGAATCACGAATTAAAGAGAAAGAAAGTATGCTCTCACCTAACAGGCTTAAACACTAAAATAGTATTTTTACAGGAGACCCATTTACTAAGCAAGGATCAGTTCCGGCTGTAAAAAGACTGGACTGGCCAAATGTTCCATTCTAGGCTTTACAAAGAAAACTAGAGGTGTGGGAATTCTCATACATAGAAAAGTCTCATTTGTAGCATCAGATGAAGTAACGGATCCTGAAGGGTGATATGTGATTGTCATGGGCAACTTATTTAACTGTAAAATGATCTTGATAAATGTTTATGCACCCAATGTCGATGATAAGGAATTCATGCAAAATCTATCTGCATCCATTCCCAATGTGAATACTCATAAAATTATAATGGCGGGGGACTTTAATTGTGTTTTAAACCCACTCTTAGATAGGACTCCTGTCACAGGGTGGTTGACATCTAACACTGCAAAGACAATTAAACAGTTTGAAACTGACCACAACTTATCAGACCCCTGGAGGTTTCTAAACCCAAACTCAAGAACATATTCGTTCTACTCACCAGTGCATCATAGCTACTCAAGAATTGATTATTTTTTTATAGATAATAATTTCTTGCCTACAATTAAATCTTGCAAATACGACACAATTGTTATCTCCAACCATGCACCGCTGGTCTGGGAGCTAAAATCATTATGCCCCTCACACTCACCTCGCAGATGGCGTCTTAACCCACTTCTATTAGCAGACAAGAACTGTACAGAATTTATATCCAAACAAATCAGTTTCTTCCTAGAGACAAACACACCCTCAGAGGTTTCTTCAGGAACTCTCTGGGAAACTCTAAAGGCCTTCTTAAGAGGACAGATTATTTCATATCTTTCTCATAGAAATAAATTAGAAACCAAGAAAGTGTCAGAGCTAAGAAGCGAAATTACTAGAATAGATGAAGAACAAGCCAGGCGTCCAAGTGAGGCTCTTCATAGGAAAAGGCAGGCTCTGCATACAGAACTCAGCATCTTGACAACTAAAGAAACTGAAAAACTTATTTATAAAACAAGACATCATTACTACACGGAGAGAACGCTAATAAGCTTATAGCTCAACAAATCCACAAGCAAGAAGTTCACAATGCAATCCCAGTAATCACCAACACGAATGGAGATGAAATCACTGACCATAAAAATATAATGCACACATTTAGAGACTACTATAAAACCTTATATTCTACTGAGTTTAAAGAAGACAACAAACAATCTAATGCATTTCTGAATACATTACAGATACCACAAATAGATACTTTTAGTGCTGAGGAACTGGATAAACCTCTGACACTATCAGAATTACTAGATGCTATAAAGTCACTTCAATGCAGGAAATCAGCAGACCCTGATGGCTACCCTGTAGAATTTTATAAGAAATTCTCCACTCAGCTAGCTCCCCTCTTATTGGCAACATTTACAGAAGCTAGAGACAATCAAATTCTACCTCAAACCTTTCGTCAAGCATTAATCACCGTCTTTCCTAAACAAAATAAGGTCTTGTTACAATGTGCATCATATAGACCAATTTCACTTCTGAATAATGATGTTAAGATACTCTCAAAAATTATAGCTAGAAGGATGGAGAAAGTGCTGCTTTCGGTAAAATCACAAGATCAAACTGGATTTATTAAAGGCCGACACTTATCTTCCAATCTTCAACGCCTGTTTAATATAATATACTCACCAGCAAAGTCAAACACCCCAGAGATATTATTATCATTGGATGCAGAAAAAGCATTTGATATGATTGAATGGAACTACCTTTTCACTGCATTGGAGAAATTTGGGTTTGGCCCGAATATTTGTACATGGATCAAACTACTGTATACCAGTCCAGAAGCTTCAGTTTGTATTAACAACATTTGTTCAGACTACATTAAACTAGAACGTGGCACCAGACAAGGATGCCCCTTGTCACCACTGCTGTTTGCAATCACCATTGAACCACTGGCTGTCCACTGTCGAAATTCTTATCAGATAAAGGGGATTATCAGAGAAGGACTGGAACAGAAAATTTCTCTATATGCAGATGATATGGTTTTACATATATCAGACCCAGAAAACACTGTCCCTGCAGTTTTAACAGCACTTACAGAATTCCAAAAGATCTCTGGTCTCAGAATTAATTTGAATAAAAGTATACTTTTTCCAGTGAATTCACAAGCATATAATATTAGATTGGACACCCTACCTTTTACCATAGCAGATCAGTTTAAATACCTCGGAGTAAATATCACAAGTAAACATAAAGCTCTTTATCAACAAAATTTCGCCATCTGTATGGAAAAAATTAAGCAAGACTTGCATAAATGGTCAACCCTTCATCTCACTCTATCTGGAAGAATTAACGTTGTTAAGTTGAATATCCTTCCTAAGCTTCTTTTTTTATTTCAAAACATTCCAATATACATCAATAAATCATTTTTTAAGCAATTAGATTCAACCATAACCTCATTTATTTGGAACTCAAAACATTCACATATCCGAAGAGCGACCCTACAAAGACCTCAGGCAGAAGGTGGCATGGCTCTACCTAATTTTCAGTTTTATTACTGGGCAGCAAATATACAAGCTATAAAAACCTGGACACAAATAGATGAACATACAAAGGCTTGGTCCGCTATAAAAGTAAAATCCTGTAGTACTTCTTTATATTCCCTGCTCTACGCTCCAATAAATGCAAGTTATCGCAAATATACTAATAACCCAATTGTGCTTCATTCACCCAGAACATGGAACCAATTTAGAAAGCATTTTAAGATGGAAAATCTTTTATCTGTGGCACCTCTGCAGGAGAACCACCTCTTTCAACCCTCGCAAACATATCCAGTTTTTAATATCTGGAAAAGATTTGTGATTAAATTGCTCAGAGATCTTTATATAGACAATATCTTTGCATCCTTTGAACAATTACGTTCCAAATTTAGCCTTCCAGCTACAAATTTCTTTCACTGTCTTCAAATTAGAAACTTTGTTAAACAGAACCTGCCCGATTTTCCTCATCTCGTACCCTCCACCATGCTGGAAAAAATACTGCTCAATTTCGAGGACTTAGACACCATTTCTGTAATATATAAAATTTTATTAGAGTCCCTTCCTTTCAAAGATCCAAGAGGACAATGGGAAAAAGATGTCTTAATTAATATATCAGAAAAGGAGTGGAAGGTAGCAATGCAGAGAATTCAATCGAGCTCCATATGCGCAAAGCATAGAATTATTCAACTCATCTGTCTTGCTTAAAACTGTCCAAAATGTTTCCAGGGCAAGATCCAACCTGCGAACGCTGCAACCAAGCTCCTGCCTCACTGGGTCACATGTTTTGGGCCTGCACCAAACTAACATCATTTTGGACTAAAATTTTTAAGTGCCTTTCAGACAGCCTTGGGGTCACAATCCCTCCTAACCCATTAATAGCTGTGTTTGGTGTTCTTCCAGATGGATTTGAAGTGGAGAAGGACAAACAAACGGTGATTGCATTCACTACACTTTTGGCACGCAGATTATTTTGTTAAATTGGTAGAATCCTAACTCTCCTCTAATAAGTCAGTGGGAAACCGATGTTTTATATTATTTGAAATTGGAGAAAATCAAATTCTCAGTTACAGGATCTGTACAGAACTTATTCAAAACCTGGCAGGATCTAATCAATTATACAGTATTTTAGAATAAGAAGAAATAACTATTTCCGCATTTCTTTTCCATCTCCATTTATCTTTATTGCCCTATTAAACTCAACAATTTAGGTATGTTTACAAGCTTTAAGTATTACTCCTTTGGCCATGCTCTCCTTCTCAGGGGTAAGGTTTGATTTGTTTTCAATCGTATTTTTTTTAAAAATTGATCTATTTGTACAGAATGATAACAATAAAATTAATAAAAAATAAAAAAATAAATTAAAAAAGTCACCTTGTTATTTACTATTACACTAGCAAACACTGAGAAGATAGTGGTTCTATAGGTTGAGGATACTTATTCAGATTCTGTTGGATCCTAACCCTGGTCATAAGACATTAATATAACAGGGAGATTCCCATTAAGGTTAATGCAAAATCCTTTTAGCGTAGCCAGCCTTTGGTTGCTAAGTATTTTTTCATTGTTAGAGTAGCCAGCTCCTATAGAGTGTTAAAATCCTTTTGGTGTAGCCAGTGCCTGGTCGTGGCAGTTCAGCCCTTGCAGTGGAGGAAACTGAGAGGAAGACTGATGTCAGCCATTGCTAAGGTATTCAGAGGTTAAAGTGTTCAATTTTATCAAAGGTAGACAGCCCTTATTAAGGATTCCAGAGTTAAGTACTGTGGGGTGCACTAATAAAAAACGTTTCTTAGAGACATTATTTAGGTATTTCTGTGATTAATCTTGTCTACCAAGAAAAAAAAACCTTTGGAAGCTAAAGTGCCTCTCATGGACCCTTTCATGATAAGCGTAGTAAATTGTGATTCACTACAAGTATAACATCCCAAACAGATGTGATAATTTCACATTTTATTAATAATCTTTCTGACCCTTGGACGTTTATGTATCCAAATTTAAAAGATATTCTTTCTTTTCACCAGTACTAGAGGGTCCACACAGGCTGGGCAGAGACAGGCTCATCAGCATATTGTCCATATAATAGATATTTGATGGTGTTGGGTTATAGGGTCTTTATTGTAACATGTGCAGTGAATCTGATATTTTGAGTTTTGAGATCAATTAAATAACTAAAAAAATGAAGTGAGTTTTCTTTACAGGTAATCCCTACAGAGCCTGTACAGGGTGTTGCTGCCAATAACTCTGACACTACCACAGTTGGTATCTCCTTCATAATGCCAGTTTCCTATTTTGAGTGTTGCAGTCTATGGAAGAAAATAAGTCATATTAATATATTAAGAAAATAGGTCTTTATTAGGGGTGTCGCAGTAGTAGCGCTGCTGCCTCGCATTAAGGAGACCTGGGTTCGCTTCCCGGGTCCTCCCTGTGTGGAGTTTGCATGTTCTTCCCTTGTCTGTGTGGGTTTCCTCCCACTGTCCAAAGACATGCAGGTTGGGAGCATTGGCGATCCTAAATTGTCCCTGGTGTGTGCTTGGTGTGTGGGTGGGCTGGTGCCCTGCCTAGGGTTTGTTCCTGCCTTGCACCCTGGGATTGGCTCTTGTAGACCCCCGTGACCCTGTGTTAGGATATAGCAGGTTGGAAAATGACTGACTAAGTTACATTCATTTTCTGAAAATTTGAAGGATTCCTTTTCCATTATTATTTAAGATCAAACTGAAAATGTTCTTGAAATTTGTTGATCTACTCTGGAGATGCTATCTGGATCTTAATCTAAACTAGCTAGTGTCATTTTAGAGACAGATGTGGATGTAAGATTTAAAAAATTGGGTAGGTTGCACTTGATGAAGTTCCATAATTGTAAAATAGAAAAGCAGGTCACTGGAAGATTTAATAATTCAAAGAATTTGAACACATCATCAAAATACTGCAGAGATCTCTAAATGGCATAACAGTTGGTGACTTCCATAGAATGAATACGATCAAAGGCTAAAGAGGGTTCAAATAAGAGATTACCATAAAAAGAGGCAACACATAGAAGGGTTCTCTGCCTTATTAAAAAATAAATACATAAAAAGAAATGTCCTACATTGGTACAGTTACCAGTTACATTAAGAAGCAAGTCTTTGTGACGTGCAATCTCCACAGCAAATGAAAACAGGGCTGGGAATCCAAACTGCTGGATCTGTGAGACAACATAATTAATCACTAAGACACTGATTATCAAAAAAAAATAATAATCTAAATAAAAAGATAACACAGAAAAAAACATGGACATGTAGAAAATTGTCAGGCTGCTTTAACTCTGAGATCCCCTTTTGAAGGTAGGTTTTCAATAATGAGTAATGAGAGGCACATTTCCTGTTTTCTTTGGGACTTTAATTATTAGAACTAAAGCCCTCCATGAAGTACAACTATTACAAATTTGTGTCTAAAGCCCCAATTCTTCTGACATTTGTGAGTGCCGATCTGTCTCAGGGACCTCAGCATCAGGTCTGGACACCGCTGAAGTGAACAGATATACAGCATTCCTTGTAGCAGGCTCAATACTCACACTCTGTTTTAATAATTTTGTTTTTTCATGGAGGCATGGGAAGAATTTTTATAAAATAAGAATGAGAATATTTAGAAAGGTACACTATATGTACTATCTATGTAAGAGTTATTTAGTGAGATCAGTTAGAACAAGACTGACTACCTGTATCCATATATTGATTACTAAACATTCTCAATTTACTTCTGGGATTCTTTTTCCTTTTATTTGCTAAAATCGAATTTAAATATTCTCCACAAGTGTATTTTTCCTATCCTATTTTTTATATATATAAATTGTGAAATGACTCCAAATGGCCACTACTGGTCTGTTTAGGGAGCAGTTGAAGTGAAGGATTAGGTTGGCCAAGGCTGCCAAGATAACCAAAAAAAAAACAGAAAATCCCTAGGCCTGGTAAGAGAAACCCAGAGCCACAACATGTCTGTACAAATTGTTAAGCATCATTTCAAAATGAATTGACTACTCAGAAATGGCAAGTTAAGTTTTGTGTCTTCAGAAATAAGCCATCTTGACCTGTCTTCCCTTTTCTTCTCGCTGTCACAATACAAACACCAGACTATTTCTAGTAGAGTCAATTCTTTTTTACAATAATAAACAGTGTAACACTCTTCAACCTGGGGGTTACAGACCAAGTCGGTGTTTTTGAGCAAAAGGCAAAAACCAAATCTGGACTAGATGCCAGTCTATTACAATGCTCAATGCTACAAACTCCCACAATTTGTTTAGAGCCACCAGTTTACTTTACAAGCTCATCTTTGGGATGTGGGGGGAAAACAAGTGTACCTCAAGAGAAACTCACCCAGAAAGAGCAAATTCTAGACAGTGTATTATCGTGAAGTTTATAAGACTTATCAGGAACGTTAATTGGGTTCATCTACTCCTGCCCTTGAAGATTAACACACAAACACATACACACACACAGAGACCGTAGCCAGATAAAAATTCTCGAATGGAGCCAACTGCCAGTCACTCCGTAGTCCTCCAGATAGGATTCTCTATATAAGGATTCATTATTACCAGCAGCAACCAACATGTGGGTGTCATCACAACACCCATAAAAGTGCAATTCTTTTGGTTATATGCCACTGACTAACCAAACCATGCCTTACTTTTACCACAGTTCTATATATTGAGGAGTGACCTCGAAAACCTTGATAAACCTTCTAGGCCAGAAAGTGGCGATTTTATCCATACTTAACACCCTCTTATCATTTCAAGATAAAAGACAAAGTATAGAAAATACAAAAGTAATGTGGTATTTTTTAACCTAACAATACCAAATAGAAGAAAAAAAATTGAAAAGTCTGGCTGTGAACAGTCTCAAAAAATCTTACTGAAAATCCTGACATGTCAAGGGGTGGATGTTGTCCTGGGAAGCTTTTGATTCAACAGTTAGTGTTATTCATCAGTTATGTTCTCCAATGTCCAGATAAAATGGTCACACGCTCTTCTGTAGTTTTGCCCATTTTAGTCCTTTATGGGCGTATGATGAGTTGTATGAGAGACTGGACACTAAGGAGGGAGAAAAGGACCTGTACCGACTGGCTAGACAGAGGGACCACCTGGGAAAGATGTGCAGCAGGTTAGGGTGATAAAGGATAAAGATGGAAATGTACTCACAAGTGAGGAGAGTGTGTTGAGCAGATGGAAAGAGTACTTTGAGAGGCTGATGAATGAAGAGAGCTAGAGAGAGAAGAGGTTGGATGATGTGGAGATAGTGAATCAGGAAGTGCAACGGATTAGCAAGGAGGAAGTAAGGACAGCTATGAAGAGGATGAAGAATGGAAAGGCCATTGGTCCAAATGACATACCTGTGGAAGCATGGAGGTGTTTAGGAGAGATGGCAGTGGCGTTTTTAACCAGATTGTTTAATGGAATCTTGAAAAGTGAGAGGATGCCTGAGGAGTGGAGAAGAAGTGTAATGATGTCGATATTTAAGAATAAGGGGGATGTGCAGAACTGCAGTAACTACAGGGGGATAAAATTGATGAGCCACAGCATGAAGTTATGGGAAAGAGTAGTGGAAGCTCGGTTAAGAAGGGAGGTGATGATTAGTGAGCAGCAGTATGGTTTCATGCCAAGAAAGAGCACCACAGATGCGATGTTTTGCTCTGAGGGTGTTGATGGAGAAGTTTAGAGAAGGCCAGAAGGAGTTGCATTGCGTCTTTGTGGACCTGGAGAAAGCATATGACAGGGTGCCTCGAGAGGAGCTGTGGTATTGTATGAGGGAGTCGGGAGTGGCAGAGAAGTACGTAAAAGTTGTATAGGATATGTACGAGGGAAGTGTGACTGTGGTGAGGTCTGCGGTAGGAGTGACAGATGCATTCAAGGTGGAGGTGGGATTACATCAGGGAACGTCTCTGAGCCCTTACTTGTTTGCAATGGTGATGGACAGGTTGAAAGACGAGATTAGACAGGAGTCCCCGTGGACTATGATGCTTGCTGATGACATTGTGATCTGTAGCAAGAGTAGAGAGCAGGTCGAGGAGACCCTGGAGAGGTGGAGATATGCTCTGGAAAGGAGAGGAATGAAGGTCAGTAGAAACAAGACAGAATACATGTGTGTGAATGAGAGGGAGGTCAGTGGAATGGTGAGGATGCAGGGAGTAGAGTTGGCGAAGGTGGATGAGTTTAAATACTTGGGATCAACAGTACAGAGTAATGGGGATTGTGGAAGAGAAGTGAAAAAGAGAGTGCAGGCAGGGTGGAGTGGGTGGAGAAGAGTGTCAGGAGTAATTAGTGACAGACGGATATCAGCAACATTGAAAGGGAAGGTCTACAGGACGGTAGTAAGACCAGCTATGTTATATGGGTTGGAGATGGTGGCACTGACCAGAAAGCAGGAGACAGAGCTGGAGGTAGCAGAGTTAAAGATGCTAAGATTTGCACTCAGTGTGATGAGGATGGACAGGATTTGAAATGAGGACATTAGAGGGTCAGCTCAAGTTGGACGGTTGGGAAACAAAGTCTGAGAGGCGAGATTGCGTTGGTTTGGACATGTGCAGAGGAGAGATGCTGGGTATATTGGGAGAAGGATGCTAAGGATAGAGCTGCCAGGGAAGAGGAAAAGAGGAAAGCCTAAGAGGAGGTTTATGGATGTGGTGAGAGAGGACATGCAGGTGATGGGTGTAACAGAGCAAAATGCAGAGGACAGGAAGATATGGAAGAAAATGATCCGCTGTGGCAACCGCTAACAGGAGCAGCCAAAAGAAGAAGAAGAAGTCCTTTATGTCTGTTAAAAGGCACACATAGGGTTTCGGGACATCTGACATTGCATACTTTTGATTGGATAGTGTGTCCCACACAGCAACACAGAACACAGCATAGACCAATGCACTAACTACTATCGACTGATAAAACATTTCCAACAGTTTGCTGCAAACATTAAAAGACCAGAAGCTCCTTAGGAAGTTCATCCTCTTCTGTCCCTTCTTATACAGCATCACTGTGTTGTTAGACCAGTCCAGTTTGCTATTCATATGGACCCCATTTCCCCTACCCCGGGACTTGTAGCTTTGTAGCACCTCCACATCCCTTCTCAGATGAGTACTGGTCTCAAGCAGATCTTAACACAACCCAAATCCATCCCCATCCCTTGTCTCTTTAGGGTTGCGCTGCAGGTGGTTCTTCCTGCCCCACAAGACAAAGTCCTTCACCAGCCTCCTGTACCCCAACTTGTCTCCATTATCAATGCAACCCCCTGATAGACGAGTTGTCTGAAAACTTCTGTAGATGGCAGGACACTATTTCAGATGCTACTATAATCTTGGACAGGTTTAATTATTTTTCAAAATGAGTGGAAAAAGGCAGTGGACATCTGTGTGAATGAGTAAAGGTGTAAAAGTGAGCACATTACAATTAAAATTAAAAATGTGTAATCCAGACATTGAAACACTGACTGAAATTCACCTTTATTACTGTCTAGGGAGATGAACATTGACAAGAGTCAAGTAAATTATTAACTCAGCAGCAGAAATAATTTGCTCTGTTACCAACACTTTAATGGTGAATCATTCTGCCCCTAGAATGGTGGGGACTTCAACCAGGGGAACTTTGGAAGGAAACTTCTGTCAGCATGTCATGCCCCTGTTTGTGGGCACAGCAAGCTGGACCTGCTCCATTCATATGTTAAATGCCTTTAAATGAAAGTTTGTTGTATAACTGGGCAGATCTGACTACAACCTGCCTACCACCTACAAGTCTGTTATTAACAGCAGCAGCTCTCTATCATCCAAGCCAGAAGTTCCTGCATATTTTGTTTTTTGGGAGCCTCTGTAAAGTCTTTGACCATAGGATTATATTAAGTATTACCTATCTACAGTATCTGTCTGTCCATGTAATTAAGCTAGAGTCCTTATTTATAGATTTCTTTAAGTCTGTAATGATAAAGTTCAGTGCTATAGTAAGATGGCCAATGAGGACAGAAAAGAAAAATTAAAACTCCAGAGGCAAGATGCTGAAGAAACAACATCTGAAGTGTTGCCAAGGCCAAAAGAACACCAGACATAAATGTACTTTAGTTTCAGTCATTTAAGCTTTGTCCTAAACAGAAATTTCCCAAACTGTTGGCTGCAGCGGCATTGCAGGTAGGCCATGGCCAATCCCAGATGAAACCCTCTGTTCCTCACCACTGACAATCATGATCTATTTACAGCAGCAGCAAGGAGGACTGTAGCTGATCTTAGATGACATCATCAACCCCACTCTGAGGATCGTGCTCAGTTCACGATGGAGGAAAAGCAATGGCAGTTGTGTCTGATTAAAATAAAGCTCTGGAAATATGCAGGACTCCTACCCAACTGTGGATCATGCACACACTGGCATGTCAAAACTGGGCTATAACATCACAAAAGTTGGGAAACACTTTCCTAGAAGATTCAATACATGGGATCTTTTCCACAGCAGGAGTATCTGCTTTCATTTCAACATCAGAGGTGACTACACAGTACTATTGATTGGGTGGAAGTTGACAAAAAAACCCATAATTTAAAAAAATGTATAGATTAATAAGGACTGCAGATGTGTGAAATATATTTCTATGCATATATAATCTATGAGCAGTGCTACCCATCTAGCACCAGTTGAAATCTAAGTAATGAAAGTAGACCTCAGCAAATTCATTGTTAACACTTGTTAGCAATGTATCAGCTCTTGGATTTAGTGTTGCGTGTAGAAAAAAAAGCATGCTCATTCCAACAGATGGCACACCAAACATTTGTAGTAATAAAGTGCATTGTATCTTTCAGTCCTGCAGATGGCATATCACAAACGTTAGCACTGGCATAGCCACCAGAAAGACACACAGACACTTGTCTTTTCATTAAGGCGGATTAGAAGTAGGACTAAAATGCAGCTATGAAAAAGCCAAATTAAAAAAGTGGGTTTTTTGAAGTTTAAAATGTTCCCCTGTATTAGCCTGCCATCTCTCTGTTGGTAAAATATTCAATAGTATTCTGTAAAATAGCAAAAGGGCACCTCACCACTGCTTTTATACTTAACTCTTGGAATAATAAGCAAAACCACTGTTAGAAGATCGATGGTTAGAACTGGGAATGTTGGGGGACAAGCATTCCGAAATACTCAAAGTAGCGAGATTTAGAGCTTTACAGTGCCTTCAAAAAGTATTCAGACTCCGTTGATGTTTCTATACCTTTTTCTGAGTCTACTACTTTGAAATCTAGAAGGGTTTCTGGAAATCACTCCAATAGCCAGGTCAAAAATATTTTTATTTTCTTTTTCTTCTAAGCCGTGAATTTCTTACCACTTCTTCTCTGAAAAAAGACGTGCCAGTGTATGAAACCTCAGAAATGCCTGCAGGCAGCATTATACTCAGAATTCCCACTTTATGAGCAAAGTGAAACCGATAAAAAAAAGTGTTTAATGGATTTCAGGAAAACCGCTTTCTTCAAGGAATTAACTGGGACCAAAAAAAAATTGGGAATTAAAAGTTTTTCATTACCTAAACCCCATTGTTTGGCAAAATGATGCAATAGACTCTTGTTTGTAGGATGTCCTTGACTAACATTTCAACAAAAATAAATCCTTACTGCTTGAAGAAATAACTGATGTTCAGGCTCATGTGTTAATCTGTCAGACTTCAACAGTTTTGTTTCTACAGTGTTTCCTAATATCTTGACATGGTCTAATACAAGCCTACCATACATTTTTTACATTCCTGTCAGTATTAAGAAAACACTTTCCCTAAAAATAATCATTTTTGTTTCATTTTCACAGAAGCTCCATTGCTCCCATACTTTCACATCCAGACCAATGACACAACATTCCATACCAGAAACTCTCCTTTTAGGAAATTCTGGGCATTCTACAGGGATTTTTTCCATGTCTGGTCTTCTGTGATTGAATATTACAATCAAGAGGGAGCCACCCAAAGAAATGCCCTAAAGGCAAAGAGTACACCGCTATAAAAACCAGGTCTGAGATATTGAAAAACATGCAACTTTCCTTTTGTTCTTATCATGCTGAAAGGTTCAAATCAGTTCATTGTAATTAAAACCGAACCAAACTTAGGAACAACTCATTGCCCCTTAGTGTTGGGACCATATGGGGCATCACTGAGCCCAAACCACAGACACAACACAATTCCAGGTTCAAATAAAAAAGGTTTTTATTCGCAACCAACACTTTAACACGAGCCAAAGTACTCAAAAAGAGATTTTCTTCCTATTTCTGCCTCCAGTTGAGTGTCGCCTGCTGCCTCCTGACAGACTCATGCAGGTAAGGCAGTAGGCTGTTTTTAAGCTGAACTCGGGAATGTTTCAAGTGCTGTAGTTTGTCCCCTTTGAAAGCATTTCTGGGTTATTCTGGAAATGAGGGAGGTCCTCCCTGACAAAACCCTCTAATTGCACCCAGAGACTTCAATTCCCATGTCCCCCTGTAGGTATTGTGGGGAACAGCCCGGACACAGACAGGTAGACATGATGGTTTCACCACACACACGTTTATTTACAATATTTACAAAGTCTTTCAGTGCACAATACCCAGTGCCGCAGCACCAATCACCCCTTCAGTCCTGGCCACACAACACAATGCCTTCACAGTCTCTGGTTCACCTCCACTCCTCTCCACCAAGCTTCGTCCACTTCCACCCGACTCTTGCCATTGAATGGAGGGAGGCGGCCCCTTTTATACACCCCCGGATGGGCTCCAGGTGCTTCCCGACACTCTTCCATCGACACTCCCCTGTGTGGCGGAAGTGCCGGCTGCGCAACCGGAAGGACTCCGGGTGTCCTTGCTCCTCTTCCCCCCAGCACTTCTGGGTGTGGCGGAAGTGCTGAGGTCCAGGGCTCCCAAGGCATTGGGGCGCCCCCTGGCAGTGGCCACGAGCCCCAACAGGGTTGAGCTTCCCAGCTCTGTACCCGTGGCCCCCAAAGCAACCAGGGCGGTCACCCCCTCCTGTACTGGAGGAGGTACAAGCCCTCCTCCGGTCCTCCTGGGCATCCCGGCCGGGCATGAACCCCAGCCGGGTGCCACAGTATCCTAAGTGGGATGCCTTGGGAGGACAACTGCCACCTGTCATATTGGGGATAGAACTTCTCCTGGCATTCACTGGTCCATCCTTTAGGAATCCAGCCAGGAAAGAAGCTGTTTCCTCATCCAGCCAGTGTGCTAGTCTGTTCTTCCACTATGGCCTCCTGTTCAGGCAAGAAATTTATCTTCTACCCTGACCAATAACATAAAAGTGTGTGTGTGGCGGAGGGGGGAATTCATTCCTGTAAACATTGCACTTTACACTAAAAACACTTCAGGAGGCAGAGCCTATCACAGCAGAATCAGATAAAACAGCAGGATCTAACCATGGGTCTCATCTTATACCATACACATCCATAGCCGGCCAATTTAGAGGGACTTAGTCTAATGCTCTTTATTTAAAACAGAACGTTAAAACAGAAAATAACTGAGCTCCTTAGCCTGGTGATTTTTTTGTACTTGAAATTTGTGTGTAAAGAGTATCAAGAGCGTATAGTGAATATGGTCTGCTAGCACCTAACTCAATATTTCAGTATCTGTGGTTTCAGTTTTTGCTGAGTTTATCAGGAATATAACACCCCCCCACTGCACCCCCATGGATAATGAGAATTGACTATCTAAAATTGCTAAGTACTGAATGTTCATGAGATGCTTAAAAGAAAGTGGGCCACACATGAAGCTCTCTTTTTAATCTTGCCGTTTCAAAAATACAGTATGTGCTGGTGACAAAACAAAACTGAGGAGCATTTGAATGGAGAGGCTGTGTTCTGTGCTCTACATCAAAAATGTTTTTTGTTTAAAGGCACTATATATATGAAATCGCAAGTCAGGGGACAACAGCAGTGTACTAACCACTCTCTCTTTGTTTCGACAGGAAAGATGAGAAAATGCCACCGTGAATACGGCCCGAAAACCCCAGCCAGCAGGCTGAGCCACTTCCGGGTTCCTTCCTTCCCTCTGGTCCCCCAATGATGACGTCACTACATCCCATGTTTCTCAGCGGCTACTTTCCTAGCATTCCCCTTCCGTTTCCGTCTCCACTCCATAAAATGTCCACCTGCCAGTGTATCATTTGTCTGTATTTGAACTTTCATGTCTGACCAGTATTTACAAACGCCATTTCTACAGTACACAGAGGACAGATTCCCCAACTGTTAAACTTGATTGTTTGGGCTTTCTTTACTATATATATATATATATATATATATATATATATATATATATATATATATATATATATATATATATATATATATATATATATTGTCACAAGAATGAGACATCACACACTGATAAAGGGTTGGGGCAGCCGCCCGTATAATATGGTATCCTGGCTGCAATGTTGAAAATGCAAATATAGAGCACTGATGTGCATACAACAGAGTCCACAACAAGAATGACACATAAGGGAAACGGATAGACTTTTAAAGGGGCAGACAGGAAGTGAGGTCGTATGGGTCTGGCTCAGAATCATCGGTCATTGGTTCAAGCCCGGAGGTGACATCATAGGGGCTGGAGCCTGTAAGGTCTTCTTCCATTGGCTCGGTCCCGGAAGTGACGTCATGAGAGCCAGGTGAGATCTCCCGGGAATGGTCTACAGGCAAGGGAAAAAAAGAATCAGTGCACTCTGCCACATCCCGCCATGCCTCAGAACTTCCTTCCCTCGAGCCCTTTAGCTGCCTCCCATGCGCACGTGTGTGACAATATATATATATATATACTGTATATATATATATATATATATATATATATATATATATATATATATATATATATATATATGGGTTGAAATAGTTTACTGTCAAATAAATGCAAAGAGTACGCGACACATGTTTCGCCCTCATTCTGGGCTCATCAGGCGTACATACTCCACTGCACTCCCTCTCGGGAATCGAACCTCGGACATCAGCGCCAGAGGCGATGCCCCTAACGTTGCGCCACGGAGTGTGGTTCCTTTATATGACAGCATGTAGATCGGGGTAATTACATTCACGGCATTCGAAGTCTGTGTCACAATCTGATTGTATGGGTGGTTACCTACCAGGTAACGCTTGTGGTTGGCCAGCAATCTGCTAACATCTATATATATATATATATATATATATATATATATATATATATATATATATATATATATATATATATAAATAATATACATACACTCAGCCTTAGGGTCAAAAGTAAAGTAAACTAAAACCCCATGGGAATGGGGAGAGCACCACCTTTGCTTATTGTAAGCATGGATTCAAATTGAGAAGGAAAGAGCAAAAGATATAAGAGACTTGTGATCTTACATGGGAGAATTTACAAACAGTTCATTGGGTAGTATCATCCCAGTAAACACTAGCCAACTTTAGGTTTGAAGTTGAAGTTTAAGTAATGAATACAATTAAGACTGATAAACAACTTTTACTATTAAGGTACTATTAATAGAACATAACACTATTTAATGAGAAAGAAAATGAAAACTCCTAAAGTAACGCTAGATAAAGGGGTTGTGCGGGATCCTGTGGGGCATTCAGAAGCATACAGCAGCAGAAACAAAAAACAACTGCATCATAGAACAAATACAGCCAATCGATCAAGTAAATAAGTGTATGTTGTGCAGATATTTCAAAATCAACTTAATGAATACATTGGGAGAAAGCATTGAATTGCCAGACTACAGAAAAAAAACCCAAAGGCACTTTCTCGAACACTGGGGTGGAATGAGCCTGTGGATAAATGTGTCAAGAGAGCACCCCGTGGGGGAATGGAGGGAATTTCTCATGATGGCATCCAATTTTGCCACCATCCTCTTTTCCAACACCACTTCCAGTGTGTCCAATGTTCTTCCTGTGATGGAGCAGACTTTCCTGATTAGTTTGTCAAGGCATTTTGTTTCTTTTGAGCTCAGGATTCTTCCCCAGAAGACCACAGCATAGAACACCACACTGCCCACTGAGGACAAGTAGAACATTTCCAGCAGCTTACTGTACACATGAAAAGACTCAAGTCTCCTTAGGAAGTCTAGTCTGCTCTGGCCCATCTTGTATGGAGCCAATGTGTTGTCAGACCAGTCCAGTTTGCTGTTTATGTGAAGCCCCAACTACTTGTAGCTCTGCACCACTTCCATGTCCACCCTCTGAATGGTGACTGGTCTTAGAGGCACCTTGGTACGCATTACGTCCACTACCAGCACTTTTGTCTTGCTGATGTTAAGTTGAAAGTTGTTGTCCCTGCCCCACAATACAAAGTCCTCCATGACTTTCCTGTGCTCTGATTCTTCTCCATTATTAACGCAGCCTATGATCGACGAGTCATCTGAAAATTTCTGTAGGTGGCAAGTGCTGGTATTGGAAGTCCTTTATGTAGACAATAAACAGGAAGGAAGACAGGACAGTTCCCTGAGGTGCTCCAGTATTACACACCACCATTTCTGACACACAGTCTCTCAGACTCACAAACTGATGTCTCTTGGTCAGGAAGTCCATCATCCAAGAGATTGTGGGAACATCAGGACTCAAAGCCTTGAGCTTTTCCCCTGTCAATGAGCCAGAATGGAGTTAAAAGCACTGGGGCTGGGGGGTTGGGGGGAATCAAAAGCACATGATCCTGACTATGATACTGGCTTTGTCCAAGTGGGACTAGGCTCTGTGGAGCATGGAGGGGAGAGCATCCTCCATAGCTATGTGTTTGATAGGCAACTGTAGAGGATTCCGATGTTCTGAAACCAGGGGTCATAACTGTTTAGGACCCACCTCTGAAAGGGTCTCTGTGATGTATCTTTTCATTTTTCTAATTCCCTTTTTTGTGAAGTTTGAGCCTTTAATTTATTCCTAATAATGATAATTACCAATGTAACACTGGGGCAAACATCACAGAATGATAAAAGGCTTGATGGCAGAAATTTCTGAACTGGGTTTGCTAAATTGTATCGGAGTGTAAGCTGAATTTATAGATGTTACATTAAGTATTTGTTTTTTGTTTACGATTGTCATGATTTTCCTTTTTATTTTTTGGCTGTTTTAGTTATTTAACCCTTGAATTACTAAGGACCATGCTATTGGGTCTGACACTGAAATAGAAACAACCTTTCAACATTGTGCCAATTGCCTGGGTGTCTGGATTGACGTTGTAAGGTGTCAGTATTAGGATACAATTAATAAGAAACATGACAAGGGTTAAGAACATGAAGCTATTTCAGAAATGCAGATATTTCTAATGAATGTAAATCTTACATTACTGCTCTTTTCAAAAATAGCTAGTTAAACAAAGAGCTTGATTATGGGTAAAATTACTTAGTCGCTATGAAACTTGATGGAATAAAAATCTAAAGTCCTAGTAGGTCTCCCAGGACTAGCCTTGGAAACCACTACATTAGACCATAAGTTGAATGCAACACCCATCCATTTTCCTAACTAGATTATCCAGGGCAGGAGCACAGGAGAAAACAAGATAGGAACAATCTCTGGCCAGGGTGCCAGTCCATCGCAGGGCAGATACACAGACACAAACTAGCACCAAATTAGGACATCATCAGTCCACTGAACCTGCATGAGAGGGCTAATAGAACACTAGAAAACATTTAGTAATTAAAATAAGAGTCCCACAACCTTGAATTAGACTGTGAGGGTTAGAAGATGAACAGAATTAAAATTAGAACATGTCCTTGACATGTCAGTAAGGGGAAATTCAAGGCTAAATTTACCTGAATACCTGCTTATCCCATGTAACTGGCAGTAGATTTAGCCAATAGTAATTAAAAAAAACCTCAAGCTCACTTCTCATTGGGTTCATTACAATTAAGACATCAGAATAAGAAACTGATTGGATACAACATTTCATAAAAGCAAACTCCACCGAAAGATACGTTCACAAGTTAGTCAGGAAAAGAATGAAACTGAGAAGGATTAACTTTATGCCTTTAGGCTTCACTTTATAGCACAATCCCCGTAATAAAACAAACCAGGGAGTTTTATGGTTGGGACCTTCTGAAGACATCTCATGAAGCAAACGTCAAAAGATTACAGAATGTAAGTTACTTCCATGTTTTCACCTGTTTTCCTACCGTTCCTTAACTTGTGTTTCAATTTTTAAAATTATTTTCATGAATTCTTATTTAGTGCTTCAGAAGCGTGATTAAGCAATATGATTTCCTGTATACAGTAGTTTTTTTGTGGCATTATGCTATCTAACTTTGAAAAACAAAGACTGGGGTCAAGTCCTGGCATGCTGTGGCCACACCTGGAGCCCTGATCTGGATTAAATTATTTAAATAAGGGAATAAAGTAAAAGTGAATTGAATCAGTTTACACAGAATACTGGCTGTGAATATGTTAAAAAGTAAGCAGCTGAGTCAAAGAAATGCATTGAGATTTTAAAATGTTAGATTGAAATACTGTATAGAAGAATCATTTATGATCATGGCTTAAACCAAATAAAAACATCCTGGAAAGTTGACTCTTACATTTACAACAAATCCAGCCTTGATTTACCTGATATTTTTTTATTGTTAGATTGCATTTAAAGGGTCCTTGGAATTTTAACATTTAATATTTGCAGTTTAATTCATCTGTTGATTTGTATAGTCCTCTCTCTTACACAAAAATATTCAAGACTGTTTGTCAGGTAGTCCATGGTCCAGAAGCCATCCCCAGGTACTTACTTTTGTATGTTCCACAGGTTTCTTTGCAGAATTATATTAAAAGGTTTTATACCCATCCATCCATCCATTCATTATTCAACCCGCTATATCCTAACTACAAGGTCATGGGGGTCTGCTGGAGCCAATCCCAGCCAACAAGGCAGGAAACAAACCCAGGGCACCAGTGGGCGTCAGCCCACCGCAGGGCACACACACCCACACACCAAGCACACACTAGGGACAATTTAGGATTGCCAATGCACCTAACCTGCATGTCTTTGAACTGTGGGAGGAAACCCACGCAGACACGGGGAGAACATGCAAACACCACGCAGGGAGGACCCGGGAAGCGAACCCAGGTCTCCTAACTGATCCTTAATATTAGAGAAACCAGTTTTCCATTCTTTTACAGAAAATTGCTCAGCTTTGAAATATTACAGGGAATTTATGCTCCAATATTAAGCTACTGGTATTACAAAAGTTATGAAGCAGTACCAATAATCATGGGCATCTGCAGAAATCCACTAAATTAGGGAATGCTCAGAGGTACACAGTACATTTGTTGGGTAATAGCAATATTAGAAATAACTATTTAATTTCTTGATTTTAAAAGGCATTTACAAAAAGTATTTTAGTGATATTATATTCCAAATAAACTGCTAAATTCTGAGATTGTAAGGTTGAGTAGAGAAGACTATACTACACATCTGTAACCGGTGCCCACTGATGTAACGCTGCATTTTACAAATAAAGGTGCCTGGGTGGTTCTCAAGTGCCATAGAGGGACAGTTTGATTCCCAAATGATTAATCCACATGAAAGCTCTAGAAAGCACTTTTTATATCCATAACAGGCTCCACACAGTAAATAACCTGTGTTTCTGAAACACTAACAGGTTGAAGATTTCACAAGGACTCTCACTGTAGACAATAACATGCATTAAAGATTTCAGGTTCCCCCAGCACATTAGGGAAGTTTTTCAAAGGACAAAGAACCAACCTCAAAGAAAACGAAATAATCTGGAATTAAAATATTTTGGAACCACACAACCCAGTTTAAAAAATAAAAAGTGCAAGAGGGTGCCTGGACTTGGTTAATGAGCAAAGCTTCTGTGATGTGCTTCACTGCGCAAACATATTAGTTAGGTGAACACATCACGCACACCGTAATAAACATGCATCTAATAAACTTGTTCTTAGCCAAGGTTCCACATTTCCCACTGTGCTAAATAACCCATTCTTCAAACAGTTTTCCATGTAATGGTATAGCAATCTGAATGGCTTGTCAGAAACCAAATGAAAAAGTGTACTTTACCAAGTGCACAGTTTGAAATTTACAAGTCAGGTAGTGGTCAAAACCTGAAGTTGATCTGTCATTTTGCCTGGATTGACTTTGGCAAAATTCAGTGCCCTCTTAGGGTTTAGAGCATGGAGTGTAGTGAACTGCGATGTGGGTGCTCAATCTGAGGCTATGCCCTGGGAAGTCAGTTATTGAGCAGGTTAATAAGATGTCCACACACTCAAGCACATGTATTATAATCCAGCAAGAGTTCCTGCACAATATAAAGCGACCAAACACACTCAATTACCTACTACTTTAACATTTCATACACTCAATAGTGTATGTGTTTAGTGGCAGTACAAAAGTTAAAACGATTTTATTCGCTTTTGAAAACTAATTACGTTTTCTATATGCTGGAATAGGCATGTACTTCAATATAAATTAACACATAATGAACTGACATAACTTTAACACTTTAGCTTAGGCACTGCATAGATTAAATATTTACTATTACGCTAACAAGGCTTTAACATACACTTCTTTGGATCTTCATAACACATCAGCAAAATGCTTCTTCATCTCTGCAATAGGACCTGTTAACAAAACTTCACTTTGGAGCAGTCAGAGGGGGCTTAACTGAGACCAACATCTCTTGATATTCCATATTAAGTAGAAGATCTGGGAATCGTTCATAACAAGTAATTTTACCATCATGTCAATATGCCACAGAGCACAGAGATGAATAACCCATCTGATGCTTTGCAAGTGTCTGTTAAAGTCTTGTTACATACAAGTAAATCAGTAATAGATGCCTTTTTACAATAGCTATAGTATTAGATATAACACTTTGCTAAATAGGGCAAGGTGCAGCACGGTGGTGCAGTGGGTGGTGCTGCTGCCTCACAGTTAGGAGACCTGGGTTCGCTTCCCGGGTCCTCCCTGCGTAGAGTTTGTCTGCGTGGGTTTCCTCCCACAGTCCAAAGACATGCAGGTTAAGTGTATTGGCAATTCTAAATTGTGCTTGGTGTGTGTGTGTGCGCGCCCTGCGGTGGGCTGGTGTCCTGCCCAGGGTTTTTTTTCCTGCCTTGTGACCTGTGCTGGCTGGGATTGGCTCCAGCAGACCCCCATAACCCTTAGGATATAGCGGGTTGGATAATGGATAAATAGGGCAATGTGGAAGAAATCCCCCAAGCAAGACAGGACAAGTTCAATCATTTAGATTTTTTATTCAGTCACAGATGAGTACACGGATTCTACGTTGAAAGGCAGAAGAGCCAAGTGCCATTTTTAAGATTGGCTTTATATCATTTCTTCTTCCTCCCCCTTATCCTTATTTATAAAAAAAAAATAATGTAGTTTACTTAAGCATTTTATTTTATTATACTAATGGGCCATCTGTTCTTATTTTTGTTGCTTGTCAGAAAGACCCTAAAGAAGGAAAAGTCATCTTTCCTGTGTCAAATAGACATGTTCCTAAAGAAACTGGAAAATTGTCTTTGGTCAGCTTACTGCATCCTGTCTTATGACAGACGCCTGCATGAATAACCTGCCATTAGAGCAAACAGCTTTGTCAGCTGTTAACCCTAAGTAGCTTGCAAGCAGTTAATTTTTCTTTCTCAGCAATTTTAAAAAGAATGGTTACTGACTGACTGAAAAACTGAACTGCATTTCAGTGGCGAGAGGAGGAGATTGTGAGGGCAGTTACACTCTTCTTGACCAGAATCCACTTTCCTTGTAAACATTTTCCCAATTAAATAAGGAAGAAAACTCAAGTGGCAAAATCAAAAGCACAACCCTTTCAAACAGCAAGAGCACCAAAACACGACCCTGTGACCAGACAGCCTGACGCACGCTCTTCATATTTTCTGGATAGGTGGGCAATTTAAACTTTCACTGGCAAATGGACACTTTGCATTTTTTGGTGCAGATTCAAAATGGGGTTTTCAGTGTGGTTACACTTCAAACATCGGACACAATTACAAGAAAAATTTTCAGATAAGCCGATTATAAATTGTAAAAGATTGGTTACAGTTTAGTAGTAAAACCTCAAAATGCAAAATAAAAGATGAAAACAATTTTGCCACAGTAATTACCAGTACAAATCCAGTAACACAAAGACAATACTGAAATTGTGCCCCCCAACATCCACCATAGCACCAAAACCAAGCTCACAGACACAGAAACCAATAATGAAATAATGAAACTGACAGTGATAGAGAATACCATACTGGTTAGTGCCATCTTACTGCACTGCCAACTGCCTACAAAAGTTACACACATTCTCATGAACGTCTTTGGGTTTCCATTAGATTTTGGAACAATGTGTAATTAAAAGTATGATATCATGGTGCAAAAATGAGGTCTGCTCCCTCTCATGTCTAAGAGAGTGGTTTCAAATTCCATCTCAGCCTTCTGGGTTTCTCAGGGTTATTGGTTTCTGGAGACATCTAAAGTGTACACAATAGTTCAGCTGGCTCTGCCACTTGCGAGTGGGCTTTAAGGTGAACAGACACTCCATGAAAGGATGCCAGGTGTGACCTGTAGGAGGCATTGCAGCACCCCAAATTCCAGACACACCCACAGTGACCCAAGTCCCAGGTTCAAATGAAAGGTTTATTACAATAGATTATCTTAACAAAGTCTTCTTTGTAATAACAACCCCAGCACAAGCACGGTTACAAACACACATGATTATCTTCAACCACACCTTCCTGTCAAGTTTTGTCCATCTTCTACCCTGCTGCAACTTGCCTGGGTGAGGTCCACCTGAGGACCTTCTGGGTTCCATAAAATAAGGATATTTACATCCCTGTAGCTCCCCTTGGTGGCACTCACAGAATCCAGGAGAGCTGCACTCCATGACTCCCATTTCTAGCTTGCCCTGTGCTTAGCCAGCTGGCTATCTAAGGATCCAGGAATGACAGCAGAGAAAGTACTCAGAGGTTGTTGTCTCCCATGACCTTTCGATTGCATTGGCCTCCTGGCTGGGTAAGGGTCCCTGTTTCATCCCAGCCACACTGTGAGCCGATGCATACCATCTGTTACACAGGATAGGCTCTGTTGGAAAATTGTCAACTGTAATACAAGATAATAAATGATGGCAATTAAATGACAAATTGGTACACACTGTATACCTCATCAAAATCTGTTATTCGGTACAAACATTACAACCTCTTGCATTAAATGAACATGTAGAACTTATTGTATAGTTACCACTGAAAGCCAATATTGTCATAGTGTCTCATTTAAACTAATACAATTGTAACTTAAATTCACTTTATTATTCCATTCTTCAAATCCTTTATTAAAGCCTTTAAATCCTGACCAGGGGTCACAGCTTATACTGGCAGCATTAGTTTTAAGGTTATAATGTGCTCTGGGCAGTACACCAGTCCATTGCTAGGCACACCAACACTCACTGACATTAAAACTGTTTAGAGTAGTCAGTTAGATCAAAGCATTCATTCTTCTAGGGGATGAAGTACCCAAAGAAACCTCCACACGGACCCAAATCAGAATGTGCAATCTTCACAGAGACAGTGACTTATGCTTTTAGATATGCATAAGGGAAATTCTGACTATTCTGCCTACCTTGATATTTGTAGAGGACAGGTAGATAATGTGACAAAGTGCTCACATGTCATTTCCAGGATGGCAAGCTGAAGATACTTCCTTAATTCTGACTTATTTTTGATAACAGCAAAAACAATGGAAAAAATCTTCTCAGAAATAATTCAGATGAAGAAGGCAATCCAACAACTTCAGCAACAGATGCTTGGAATACAAACAATGCTTGTCAATCTAAAAGGGAAATTTGAGGAGTTGTTCCTTCAACAAAGTGAAGCACACGCACCTCAAGAGATTCCTGACCTCAGCACCAGACCTGCTGAAGACTCCGGTGCTTCAGGTATGTTAACCAAACCAGGGATTGCAGACTTGATCCACATCTCCAAATTGCACAATGCAACACCATTAGTCAGTCCAGCAGGAAACAAACAGTCAACACACACACACACTCAGAGCCCTAAATACTTTGCTACTAGAGGTCCTCATCGTTTGCCCATGTCATTGCATTAGGTTTGTGTTACATAAAATTGAAATGCTCCTTGCAAGCATTAATCTTCTTGAAGCATTTCTTCTATTGGAACTATTGCACTTTAATGCTTTATAAAGCATGGTGTGCTCTGTAGGTTCTTAAAAAAATTTAAAGAACACAAACTACATGATGTTGGTGCTCCTCCCTGATTCACACTGATGACATTTTGTAATTCAAAAAGTTAGTGCTGAATTTGCATTATTATCATTCAAACTATATTACTAATTCAAACCTGGTTTTGACTTCAACATTCTGGGAATTTTAATAATCAGTTGGTGATATTTTTCCACATGAAGAAAACAGATCTCACTTATAGATGAACCTGACATACTGCTAAACAAGTTGAGACAAATTCATTATCCTAGTAGACCGATAGCAGATAAGCTACTTCAGTAAGTTACTGGTTAATACTGAATGTACACAGTATAAACACACCACCACACTGTTGATGAAATCCTCTTCTATTTTAATGGGTTATAAGAAGAAGCACACATAAAACATACAGATTAAAATATATCTATAAAAAATACTTTTTAAAAACCACGCTCATACATACATCACTCGGAAAATAAAAGGTGGGCGCTTTTGCTAAGATTTTAAGAAGTGTTTTTTGAATGTTGATTGATGAAAAGCGCTCAACTTTTATGAGTGATGTATGAGAGACTTATTTTTTACTTTTTAGTACACTTTTTAACTTAATATAAGCGTGGTTTTTAAAAAGTATTTTTTATATATACAGTCATATGAAAAAGTTTGGGAACCCCTCTCAGCCTGCATCATAATTTACTCCACTTTCAACAAAAAAGATAACAGTGGTATATCTTTCATTTCCTAGTAACATCTGAGTACTGCGGTGTTTTCCTAACAAAGAGTTTTAGTGAAGCAGTATTTAGTTGTATGAAATTAAATCAAATGTGAAAAACTGGCTGTGCACAAATGTGGGTCCCCTTGTCATTGTGCTGACTTGAATGCCTGTCACTGCTCAATGCTGATTACTTGCAACACCAAATTGGTTGATTAGCTCGTTAAGCCTTGAACTTCATAGACAGGTGCGTCCAATCATGAGATATAAAGGTATTTAAGGAGGTCAATTATAAGTTGTGCTTCCTTCCTTTTGACTCTCCTCTGAAGAGTGACAGCATGGGATCCTCAAAGCAACTCTCAAAAGATCTGAAAACAAAGATTGTTCAGTCTCATAGTTTAGGGGAAGGCTACAAAAAGCTATCTCAGAGGTTTAAACTGTCAGTTTCAACTGTAAGGAATGGAATCAGGAAATGGAAGGCCACAGGCACAGTTGCTGTTAAACCCAGCAGGTCTGGCAGGCCAAGAAAAATACAGGAGCGGCATATGAGCAGGATTGTGAGAATGGTTACAGACAACCCACAGATCACCTCCAAAGACCTGCAAGAACATCTTGCTGCAGATGGTGTATCTGTACATCGTTCTACAATTCAGCGCAATTTGCACAAAGAACATCTGTATGGCAGGGTGATGAGAAAGAAGCCCTTTTTGCACTCACGCCACAAACAGAGTCACTTGTTGTATGCAAATGCTCATTTAGACAAGCCAGATTAATTTTGGAACAAAGTGCTTTGGACTGATGAGACAAAAATTGAGGTATTTGGTCAAATAAAAGCGCTTTGCATGGTGGAAGAAGAACACCGCATTCCAAGAAAAACACCTGCTACCTACTGTCAAATTTGGTGGAGGTTCCATCATGCTGTGGGGCTGTGTGGCTACTTCAGGGACTGGGGCCCTTGTTAAAGTCGAGGGTCGGATGAATTCAACCCAATATTAACAAATTCTTCAGGATAATGTTCAAGCATCAGTCACAAAGTTAAAGTTACGCTGGGGTTGGATATTCCAACAAGACAATAACCCAAAACACAGTTCGAAATCTTCAAAGGCATTCATGCAGAGGGAGAGATACAATGTTCTGGAATGGCCGTCACAGTCCCCTGACTTGAATATCATCGAAAATCTATGGGATGATTTGGAGCAGGCTGTACATGCTCGGCAGCCATCAAATTTAACTGAACTGGAGAGATTTTGTATGGAAGAATGGTCAAAAATACCTCCATCCAGAATCCAGACACTCATCAAAGGCTACAGGAGAACAGCATCTAGAGGCTGTTAGATTTGCAAAAAGGAGGCTCAACTAAGTATTGATGTAATATCTCTTTTGTTGGGGTGGCCAAATTTATGCACCTGTCTAATTTTGTTATGATGCATATTGCATATTTTCTTTTAATCCAATAAACTGAATGTCACTGCTGAAATACTACTGTTTCCATAAGGCATGTCTTATATTAAAAGGAAGTTGCTACTTTGAAAGCTCAGCCAATGAGAAACAAAAATCCAAAGAATTAAGAGGGGTTTCCAAACTTTTTCATATGACTGTATATTATTTTCAACTTTTTAGTCTTGGGTTTGTTTAAGTATAATTTTGTAAACAATATTTGAATACTTCCTTTGAAGTTTATATGCACACATCTTCATACAAGATGCAAAATGAATAGATGGTCTATCAGTGGACCTTACCTTTATATTTCTATCCGTTACTAGCGCTATCTATTGGTGAAATCTTTAACTATTCTTCATATGAAAATTTCATTTCTTAATTAACATGGATTAATTGATCAATTAGTGAAACTGATCATTGATTCATGTATTGTCATCGGAAGTGAGTAAGTGTGCAAAATTTCAAGTCATTTGGACAATAGGAAGTGGGTTAAATATCGATTACAAGATTTGTACCAGACAACAAACAGGTGAAATTAATATAAGTGTGGTAATAATAATAATAACAATAATAATAATAAAATGAGTATATAGGGGTTCTTACAATAGCTGGAAAATAGAACAAAAATCCATCGCTTCAAGGAAACCTTATTTGAATGTGCAAGGTAGATACATTACTTTATATAAATTTATTCATCTTTTAAAATATAGTATCTTAAATCTAATGTAATTTATAGCCAAGTAATATAGCATTAATACAGGGTAGCACAGAGTCCACAAAACAAAACATACTGCTACCAATAAAATACAGAGCGTAGTTACGTATAAAATACATAAAAGAGTCAGGGTCAACCCAGGACATGCTGGAGAAATTACGTTTCTCAACTTGCCAGGGAATTCCCCCGGAGGAAGCTAGAAATGTTATGTTTGGCTTTCTTAGTCCAGCGTTACTTACACCAAGAACTTTACCAGGAGAAGTGAAAATGAAATTAAAGTAATGGTTTCATTTAAATGGTGTTTGCGTAACTCTTGACTTTCAATCTGAGAAACCTGATGATAATCCCAGCAGAAAATGAAAACTGCTGCGCACAAAATATGAGGGGCTTATAATAATTTATCTACCTCAGTAGGAAAGAAAAGAGATTTTTAAAATTGTGTTTTATTTTTCAATATAGTCCCCTGGTAGCTCCATACACTTCATCCACTTTTCCTGCAATGACTTTAGCCCCTTTAAAAAAAAACAAATCTTCTGTTTTTAACGCTCATACCAGGACATCCCAACTGACTTGACATCTTCATCACTTGAAAACCGCTGTCCATAGAGAGATTTCTTCAAAACTCAGAAGAGGAAATAACCTGAGAGCACCAGGTCAAGACTGTAGGGTGGACGGTTCACCTGCTGGAACCCACCTTCTCGGATGACAGCCTGTGATTAACGTGACATGTGAACCAGTGCACTGCTGTGAAGAAGCTTACTTGATTCACACGAGGACTCTCCTGACCTCCTGTCTTTTGAAACATTAGACTCGCACTGAGCCACAAATGTACAGGAATAACTTTGAGACCCGTCACAACATCCCCAGACTTGTTTCAATATGCTTTCTAATTTCTTTCATATTCAGGTAGATAAATTATTGAACACCCCTCATAAGTAGGGTGACAGTAAATGCAAACAAGTGACGTGAGTTAAGTGTACGGAAAAAAGGTAGTTACCAATTTTACATGAATGATGATGGCGGCGAACAGACTGCTTTATTCATTTTCATTTGAAATAATGCATATGCCGTTCTAGTTTTACAAAATTTAAACTATACAATCAGTCTTGTTTTATGTTGTGTGCACGTATACAGAGACACTATGTACATTACGATTCCAGTTCTACCACTGAATAATCACAATGAATTAATAGTAATGTAGGGTGTGTGTGTGTCTGTTACTCTGAGGGTGAGGAGGAACCAAAGTAAGGCATAAGCCTTGGACTAAATGCAACCACATACTGTATATATGTCCATGATCAACTGTGCCGGCTACTTTAAACTCAATTAGCACGTCTTTGAAAGGAGTCCGACTATCAGTTATTTTACCAATTCATGTGAACATGCTCGCACCTTATTAATAATGTTACCTGCCAAAACGGTGATGTGCCTGCTGGTCCCGCTTGTTGACAGATTTAGTTATCAAAGATCATCTGTGTTTTTGTAAATTCTAAAGGAACATAATCGCAGTGTATTTGGTGAAACATCTTAACATTTTAATAACCTGTCCTAACACTTCTCAGTGCATAATCTTGACAGGCACTGGACAGTTCTAAGCCAGTAGACGATTTCAGTGTATTAAGGATGTAGTGAAAAGTCAAGCAAAATGACACCATTTATTGGCTAACTAAAGAAATTACAATATGCAGGCTTTCGAGAACTACATCTTCTCCAGACAAGGGGCCTGAGTTGCCTTGAAAGCTTTTAGTTAGCCAATAAAAGGTGTCATTTTGCTTGACTTCTCACTACATCCATAATGGCTAACACGGTACAACACCCTAGTACTACGGACATTCAAGACACCGGTGTATTAAGGAGCAATTTTATGATAGGTTTGACAACCACACAAATCATCTCTTGCTGATTATGGTATGTATGTATGTGAGAAGGCTGAAAAATTAAATATGTCAAAAGTAGTAAGTAGTAGTAGTAAGACTGCACATATCCCTGCTGTGTGCGCAGTCACCTGAACGTGGCGAGGGGGTGTGGCGTGGCCGATTTATGGGGATGTTATGAAGATTTCTGTACGCTGTGAACAGAGATGCATAAACACGAGGAGAGCCATGACAATCACGCCTTAGTGTGCCTGTGCCAAATCAGGAGGGACACTGAATTTCACAGGGCACAGACTTCTTCATGACCCCACGGAAGTGAGGCAGTCTCTGTCTACTTTTTAGGGTTCACTTCACTGGTTAAACGACCAAATAGTACATTTTTCCTTGCCTCCACTCACTGAGTAGGACCTCCATTTCACATTAGTTGATATTCTGCTTTTCTACACATGCTTTTACCATTGTCTTTTAATAAAACACTGAACAGAAGGGGCTATTTACAGTATAGTGAGTTGCATATTCAAATAGGCATAATTCTGAGAGGAGTTGGGGTAGGGCTGTAGGAGCATGCATGTGCATTAAAATTCATGCTGATCAGGGTTTATAAAGGGAAAATGCGTGGAACTTTCCTTACGCACAGTTTTATGCATCTGGGTTATTTTTTGTGCGTACCCACATTTCCAGTTATGTCCATATGTCACGTTTTAGTGTGAATTCTACACACTGCATTTTACATGACACCCCTGGTCACTATTTAGGGAGTCTATGTGGAGATGGTACTCTGTATAAATATTTGGATGTCCACATCAGTGACAGGTTGGACTGGTCTCATGACACAGAGGAACTGTGTAAGAAAGGGCAGACCAGAATCTTTTTTCTTAGTAAACTATGTTCCTTTAATGTAGGAAGTGCCATCCTTCACATCTACTATTAAGTCTATGATGGCCACTATGGCGTACTGGGCTAGTAACATCACTTCAAGAAAAGCCCACCTAATTAACAAACCAATTAAGAAGGCAGTCTCAGTTATAGGACGCGCTCTTGACACCCTAGAGGTAGCAGTGAAGGAGTGAATTAAAACAAAACTGAATCTCATTGTGAACAATGCTGCACATCCTCTCTTTATGACACACTAACACTGAGGACTTTCAGCCGACTAATTATTCAGCAGAAGTGTGTCAAGGAATACTATGGGCACTCCTTTATACCAACAGTAATGCGCCTGTACAATGCTTCATTGTAACTGACAAGTCAGGATTTTTCTTTCCTTTTAGTTTTGTTTCTTTTCAGTCATTCTTCTGTTTATTTTATATTTATTTAAATGCCAAATTTTGACCCTTGAGAACAAATAATATCTAAAAGGCCTGAAGTACAAACCAAGTCACAAAGCTATTGTTAGTTTCCAAATCACCCCATGTAATAAACCCATGCAGGTGCCTTGATGAAAAAGCCTTCAAGCTGTGAAATACCAAAACCTATGTATGCCAATGTACAAAAATCCACCATTTACCATGCAGAACTTTTAAAACAATGAAATACATAGTGCCAACAATTTTAGCCCCTAACACTAAGCCTTTATGAAACAACAGTCCAGCTGCTTACGAACAAAATTTTAGCAAGTCATTTTTTTGTTTGTAGAAATAGTAACACATTACTCTTTCAGAATAGAATCTTTCTCTCAGCGGTGTCAATCAGAGAATGATGGTTCAAGGGGTGGGTTCGGGCATACTGAGAAAAGCACTATATAAATGTAATGAATTATTATTATTATTATCAAACTTTCACGGCCAGATTACCGTATTCTGAGTTTTACAGTGCTAGGGAACTACAGAAAAGAAAAGAAAAACTGCATGAAAAGAAAAACACACAAAAATACATTCTATCATGTACAGCATTTCTCTGTGAGCAGTGTTGGGTGAGTTGAAATTTTTTACTTGTAGCTAAACATGGCCTCTTTTGTAAAATAAGGAGGTGAATTGATTTATTTTTATTGTATTATTCTCAGTTATATTTCATTAATTATTAAGATGTACTTTTTCATTTCAGAGGGTTGCAGTTTCTGGCTGTGCACATCCAGAAAGAGTAAGTCTTCTCAATCATCAGACTCATAACTTATTTAACTAATAAAAGGTTTCAATCACTTACTTTTTACTTATATTTTAGGAAAAGCCAGCGAAAACATAGATGAAATGTACACATCCCCGCAGTTACCTGAGTCCCAGTTAAAAGATTTAGTCATACATACGAATGACTGTTTTCAATCCGAGGAATCTTCTCCCAGTGATTCTTCCAGTCAAGGTGTGGATCTCGCTCAACCTGACCAAAAAGATGAATCTCAAAGGATATAATGCAAAGCATTTCTTTATATGTATAAAATGTAAATAACATTTATACTTGAATAGCCTTTACCTTTTTTTTTAGGAAAGATGACCCAAATTATAAATACAGATTGTGAAGACTCTCATAATGAAGGTATATAAGCATGAGGCATTTTAACTTTCATTAACGTTTTTTTAAAAACTAATAAAACTTTTTATTTATTCAGACCCTTTATCGCCAGGCCTACTAAACGAAGTAAGCAGTCTTAAGATTAGCACGAACAGAAACTCCATAGATTTACCCCAAGGTACATGTTTTTAACTGGAAGATTAAATTAGTGTTAAGCTTGATAATTACTTCAAAAACCTAATAAGCTTTTTTTTTTAATTTATTCAGACCCTTCATCGTCAGGTTCATTAACACAAATCTTGGAAACTCTAAAACTGAAGAGAGCAGATTCAGATATATGTCAAGGTAAGTTTTTTCCATGATGAGCCTATTAAAAAAGTATATCTAGAAGAAGTCAATTAAGACTTCCATTCTGTCCCTGTAGCTTCCTCTTCTCAATCAGGCAACTCTGGGCAACTTCAAGACATCGGCTCTCATCAAGGCAGCTCTGTGCAGCCACAGGATCCCTGCTCTCAGTTAGGTGACTCAGTGCCTCTTCAGGACCCCAGGGCTTCACTGAGTGCCACAACGCTTCAAGTCACCCGCACTCCGGCACAGCCTCAAGCAGATGGTGGATCAGCACAGTCCCAAGCAGACAATGCTTCGCTACAAGCTGCTGACCTCGAAAAAGGGGGAAAGAGAAAAGAAAGAACAGATGATGCCGTAACAAATATTCAAGAAGGTTGGTCCTCTTTGCAAGCCGAAATACCCAACTTACAGAATAAATTGTTACTTCATTTGGCCTATGTTAATTTCTAGACAGCAAGTAAGTTTTAAACAGGAGAAAGACTCACTGAGTTGAGATCGTCATAAAGTACTGTTGAGATATCTTATTCAACTGAATTTGAAATGTTACATTTCTGCATGCTTTACCAGCAGTTGCACAAGATGAAGGTGAACTATCAGTTTTAAGTAATTGAATTGATAGAGCCCAGGGTTGAAGTTTCGAATTTTGATGTTCAACCTGTAATTTTGCCAACCCCCCCACATTCCTCAAGTGGTCAAAATGCATCTCCTAAAGCCACTAGAAATTCTGAACAACTTCCGGATAAAAATGTTTCCAGTGCCAGGGGTCTTCAAAATTCACCAAGACATCAAGTCATTGATATTTTGAAATTAAATATCTCATTGAGAACAGTATAAACCTGAACATTATGGCACAAGGAAATAAACTCACGTGTTTTATAGGTAAGGATTTTAAATTATGTTTCATAGATTCATTAAATTTGCTGCCATTTTGCCTAAAAATATGGGCTTCAAATCCCAAAAGGGCTATTTTCATAATTTTTTAACACATGTTCATATCAGAACTACTGTATATGGTGGCTTACCCTGGACTGGAATATTGCAGCATTAGGCACACAATACGCAAGGAGTAAAAGGAATCTTTGAATGATACAACAGCATTAAGCAATAAAAAGTTTTTATTTTCTTCAAGACATTGTCATCTACTGTAAAAGCAATATAGAAATACTGAGAACCACGTGTATTATATTCAGAAACAAAGTGATTAGCATTTCTAATACTGGATAAAGACCCATGTATTACCTTAGCATCCCTATGTATGGCTATGTATAGGCAAAAAGTGTATGCCCCAAAGTCGATACCTGCTGATCATTACAACAACACACAAAAATCTTTTTCTAACGCTTCTATTCAATGGCTTATGTTCTGACTGAAAACATATACATTGATCCCCCGCTATAACACAGTTCAGCTATCGCGCCCCCGCTATATCGCGGATTTTTCTGTGGAACATATCTAACATTTAAGCAATATAGTAAATCATTAAATATACATACATTGTACACTACGGTAGACAAAGAGTTTCACGTTATAGCACCCAGATGATTTCTTACAAGGCCTGTCATTGGCTGAAAGAGGAGACTCAACCAATCAGAGTGGGATTTTCATTCTCTTGGGCTCTGATTGGCTGCTGCTAGCGTGGTGTAATCTTGCAAGAACAGCAAGCGTGGGACCCCGTCGCATCTCAGTTCTCTGCATATCGCATACCTTGCTTGTGGTCTGATTATTGTGAGCAAACTTTTTGTGAACTTTTTGTTTTGTTTTAAGCCCTATGATGGCTACCAAGCGTCCTGCATCTTCTAAGTCTTCTGGTAGTAGTGAGCCTAATCACCAGAGTAAGACCTTGACCATTCAGGAGAAGGTAAAACTCCTGGATATGCTACGGGAAGGAAAGCATTACGCGGATGTCGCTCGCCATTACGGCTTGTATTATATTATTATTATTATTATTATGTTTCTCATATCCTTAGCCCAGCATCCACATATCATATGTGTTTACAAAGTGTGTTTTAATAAGTTTACATGTGTTTAAAGCGCGTGGGAGGGGTATTTTAAGGCTTAAACTATAAAAAAATGTTTATTTATATGGTCTTTCTATATCGCGGATTTTCACCTATCGCTGATAGGTCTGGAACGTAACTTCCGCGATAGGTGGGGGGTCACTGTATATCAAGCACACCTTAAAGGAGAGTAAACGTGCATGGGTTCCTAAAAATTGCAGGGACTCCCACTGACTTTGAACTTGCTGTTCTGTCATGGCTGTCCCACGTTTTATAATGTAAACTTGGTTCACCCCCCTCACAGGTTTCAAAAGGTATGTATCAAAAATTAATGATAAAAATAGACATTCTGCAAAGTTAATTTAGTATGTCTACAAGAATAATCTGGGAATAATCTGGGAACATAATTGTGAAGAGCTAAAGAAAAATGACTTACCAAGGTTCAGGAATTCTTACAATGCTTTCATTTTTCTTAGCATATCAATCCCCAGGACTCTTTTTTTTTAGTGGTCACACAAATAATATTTCTTTGCATCATAAAGCAGATGGTGATGAAAAAAAAAACATTATTATAATTTCACTAGTTTGTACACCTTTATGAATAAAGCTAAAGCTTACCCTACAGTACCTCCAAACATTATTTTCAGAGATTTTGCTAGACCAGAACAATTCTTTGGTTTGATTAAAATTACCACGTTCCCACCCCGGCAGCTATATTTTACTGTGGTAAATTAATGTTAACTCTGTCACACATGTGCAGACAGAAGCACAGATGGTAGAATACAAGCAGACTGAAGGGGAACATTTGTCAACAGGCACGTGGTGTAGCATTGAGACAATAAAAGCTCCTGAGAAAGGCTAAAAAGTTGTAATAAAACGTGAATACATGAAATCTGTCACTTTACAGAAAAAATAAATAAATAAAAACTACGGCTGTTTTCTAACTATATGAAGCTTCCTTTAAGGGGTAAGCAAGAGTCTTCACAGTTTCCCATCTTGTGCTGGGATGAAGCCACTAAGAGGCAGGATGCAGCTGATTGTTTTCAAGTCATGATCTCTGTAAACCCCGGTAAGAGGGCAGAATTTGAATTTTGAATTTTCTTTGGGGTGTAATCAGTCAGAAGCTGCTTCAACTCAACACCAACACCACTCTATTAAAGGAGGGTTTCAAATTTTTACAGTATTTTTTGGAAAAAAAAAGGTTTCTCAATTCAATTTTATTAGTAATGAGATTGCTGAGATTAAATGGAGGTACATCGAAGAAAATTATGTGGGTATGTGAATGTTATTGTAGCGGCCTTTACAACAGCCCATGTGCGTTTAGCGTCATATGAGTTGGTGGGCCATTTAGGAATATATGTTTTTGATCATCATACAGACTCTGTTATATTTACAGTACCTGTAAACCAGGGCAGTATAATGCCCCCTACTGGTAATTATCTAGAGTAGTTCAACAGCCAAGTGAATCCTGGGTATTTTATCATTGATTTTGTATTTTGTATTTAGGAAAAACATGCTTAAACGTTAAAGGAATAACTCTTAATCATGAACCAGAAAAGACTGTAAATATAGCATCTCTCACAGATAGCCCGAAACTTTGTAACATGTCATAGATCCGAAACACATCAGGAATATTAGTGCACAATATGAAACACCTTGAGAAATATTAGTGCACAGTAAGCAGATCTAAAATTTATTTTAGAGTACTGGCCCCTTAGAGAAAAGTTTTAGGTAGTGCAAGAGTCCTGATGTCAATGCACTGCCTTATGGATATTAAAAAAAGCTTTGACCCAAGACTTCAGGACCCTTTTGCAAAAATGATTTCAAGCCCCTCTTGCTCTTGTAAGTCACGCTATGTGAAATTGCTGCTTGGCAAACTATGTGTTTTGACAGGTCTCACAAAATGTGATTTGGATTTATAGCTGTTGACAGAAGCTGTACAATGAGCATGCAACAAAATGTGCTCATATAAAATTTTTTAAAGAGCTTCCCATTCCTTTAATGTGTGTATGACATCCTTCACATCTTCAACAACTCCACGATGGCCAGTGTTATTATTTTATGCTGTGGTGTGCTGGACCTGTAAATCACTTCAAGAGAGGACCACTGAATCAACAAGCTTATATAAAAGGATAGGCTCAGTTATGGGACACACTCCGCACCTGATGAAGGTAGTAGTGAAGGAGAGACTTCAAACAAAACTATTGGCCATTATGAATAATGCTGCAGGTTCTCTCTGTGACACCCTAACAGATCTCAGTTTCAAGTGATCTGTTCAAAGTAGCAGAGTTCATGAAAGATAGCAGATCATAATAACCGCAGGAATAGAATAATGTTTTTCCGTTCCTGGAGCCGCAACATACAATTCATTGTCCGACAGTTCTATACTTTCTCTTTGTATATTCTGCGCTACTTTGCCAATTTTAAAATTGTTCAAAAAATGGTAATAAGGCAACCAAGATTACCAAAACTGAAAACATTATAACACTGGCTCACCAGACCTGTGACAGAGAGAGAGAAAGAGAGAAAGGTTTTTCAGAATGCTTGTGTCGGGTAAATTAAGACAGCACTCCCCTGTTTATTACACTCTCTTTCACAAAAATCCATTGGCCTTGGTACATCGCATCCTGCCATGGATTATCTCAAAGAGCTGGGGTGCAAGAAGGAGCTGTGACCTTGAACTTCACGAGCATGAATTGGCACAGAATATCAGAACTAGGCTGGATAAGCCAGACAGAAGTGCAGCCTCTGGAAGAGCACAAGGGAGCAGTGAAACTGTACACTACAGTAATTGGTGATTTCTATAATGTCCAGGTAGTATTATTATGTATATGAAGAAAACAAATACAGGTAGCTCAGGACAAGCAGGTATGTTACTATGTAAAGTAATATATATATCTGTCCTGGTGTCTATATAAACACAGAGAACTCCAGTTTCTGTACTACATCTCGCCTGAAGAAGAGGCATGAGTTGCCACAAAAGCTTGCATATTGTAATCTTTTTAGTTAGCCAATAAAAGAGGTCATTTTGCTTGACTTCTCACAACAAAATCCTTGAAATTCTGTTAATTGTTTTTGTTAGGTGAAGGCATAATGGAGACATATGCAGAATTTGAAGCAACAGAGACACCAGGTACAAAAACAATAATATATTTTAGAGTCTGACTATGTTAATTCCTGCTGGTAAATACCTTAGGTTAATGATAACCAGGCATACCAGATTTAATACTGTTCCTTGTACACATCTTGAACTCAGAGTCTTTTCTCCAAATATGTTTTAGTTAAACTTGCTGTTTGTGTGTTGTTAGGGAATGAATAATACTGTTATACACTTTATGGGCAAAAGTATGTGGTCACCCATCCAAATTACTGAGAAAGGTACATAAACTCAAACACATAGCCATGCAATTTCCACTGACAAAGAATGGTTGAGAAGAGCTCAGTGACTTTAAACATGCCTCTGTCATTGAATGCCACCTTTGCCACAAGTCACTTTGTGAAATTTCTGCTCTGCAAGATCTTTCCCGATCAACTATAAGTGCAATTATTGTGAAGTAAAAGTATCAAGGAGCAACAAAAAAATCAGGCATGAAGTGGTGGTTCACACAAACTCATAGAGCAGGTCTGCTTAAAGTGCATATAAAGTAAAAATCGCTTATCCTGTGTGAGATCGCTCACAACAGAGTTCCAAACTGCCTCTGAGAGCAGCATAAGAACTAAGAGTCAGAAAATGGATTTCCATGACAGAGCAGCTGCACACAACCCTGAGAACATTATGTGCAATGCCAAGCATCAGCTGGAGAGGTGTCAAGCACACCATCATTATACTCTGGAGGAGTGGAAACTGTTCTCTGGAGTAATGAATGATGCTTCACAGTCTGGAAGACTGATGGATGAATCTGGGTTTTGTGGATGCCAGGAGAACATGACCTTGTAGACATCATAGTGCCTACTTTAAGGATGGGTTGAGGAGGGACAATGGTCTGGGGCTGTTTTTCAGGGTTTGGGCTAGTTCACTAAAGAGTCCTGTTAATGCTTTCACATATAAGGATTTTTTAGACAATTGTGAACTTCCAGCTTTGTGGTAGCAGTTTGGAGAAGGCCCTTCTCTGTCCCAACATGACTATGTCCTATGCACAAAGCCAGGTCCATAAGGTCATGGAGGGCCTTGAGTGCCCTGCACAGAGCCCTGAACTCAACCCTTCTGAGCACCTTTGGGATGAATTGGAATGCCATTTGTGAGTCCAGTCTTCTCATCCAATGTCATTACCTGACCTCATAAATGTTCTTTTGGCTGAATGTGCACAAATTCCCACTAACAAACTCCAAAATATATAGAAAGAAGAATAAAGGCTGTTATATCCTCAGAGGTGGAAACAACTACATATTAATGCCCATGATTTTAGAATAGGATATCCAACAAGCTCATATACTTTAGGTGTGATGGACAGATGACCACAAATGTTTGGCCATACAGTGTAGCTATGTGTTATGTTTTTTATTAATGTATTATTTGTATGAACCTCACAGAATTAAAATGTTAAAGGAAAGTATATCTTAGATGATGGCCCACTTGTTCATGGTACCCTATTGGTGTCAAGCTTTTGTGTTTTCTTCAGATGTTGGCCTGCCTCAGGTCTTTTGCCTGTGTCTTTAGGTGTCTGTATACTACTAGTGATCTGGTGATGTCTTTTTTCCCTTTAAGAATCAAAGCCATGCACATTAAGAAATCTTCAAATTAATCATTATTTTGCCACTTGCTTTTTGCCATTTTCTTTTCAGCTGTTCACTTACCGGAATTTCTGAATTCTTATCTGTTTTGCAACCATGATTCTAATTCACTGTTGTTAATTTTACTTGTATGACTATTATTTGGCTTGTCTCTGCTAATATTTAACTTGTGCCATAAAACAAAGCTTTAAAAGATTTTCTCACACTGTATTTTCATATTTGACAGATAATGAAAGTGATTATGAATACACAACAAATGATGACAGTTCTCAGTACTTACCTCAAAACCATACAAGCTTATTGCACCCACCTGACAATTTTAGATGGTCACTGAGAAGTCATGGAGTGGAGAGTGCCACCTGTAACAGTTTAGGTGAGTACGGATGCTTCATCTGCCTATTAAAATGACATCAGTGTCCATACTTTTCAAGGGCCTCAGAGTACAAAAGCAGTCCTTACAGGCTCAAAATTCTCAGTGTGGCAGAAATGTGGACCTTCTCTTAGGTGTAGGAGTAGTAGCATTGTATCAGTTTTCTTAATTTAAGAATTTACTCTTAAGTTCGCCAGAATTTAGGACAGCTGTCTTACATCTTTAGGAGCTCCCAGAAGATGGTGTTCCAAAAGGTCAAGTATAACGAATTTAAAGAACTTAGAGTTTAACAAATAGATATACATTGTGAAATATCATCTCTTATCATTCTTAACACTCTAAAGCACGAGAGGCACAAGAATAAAATCACATTCCCCTACAATGACAGAGTCTAATATCGCCAAAGAGATCAGAAGATATGATGGTCTAACTGTAAATTCATGTCTACTTTATGCAGTATACCTAAAACTGAAACCTCCCTGTCACACAGCCATCAATGTTGCCATACCTTTACATGAAGTCATAATGTGACCAGTAAACAAAACCAAACAAAACAAATAGAAAAAAAATGTACCAAACAATGAAAAATGCCATCAAATTGGTTGAAATCCAATCATGCAGAGAGCTATTAGAAGAGTTCTCCCTCCTGCTCACTGGATGGGTGGAGTGTTTGGACCTTAAGGAAATCAAAATGATGAATTCAATACTTTTTCTGTTGTAAATGTATAACACTGTGCATAGAATTCACACTATAACATGGTGTACGGACAAAAGTGGAAATGTGCTTACGCACAAAAAAATCCAGATGCATAAATTTGTGCGTACGCCAACTTCCACGTTCTTCCGCTCCATAAATCCCAGTCAGCGTGAAAAGTAATGCATGTGCACATGCCTGCTGTCCCGCCCCAACTCCTTCCAGAATTATGCCCCTTTGAAAATGCAAATCAATATAAATGGCCCTTAAGTGCAGCCCTCTGTGAAAAGACAATGGCAAAAGCACAGGGGAAAATGGAAGAATTCAGTGAATACCAAGAGGAGGCAAGGAAAAACGTACTATTTGTTGGTTTAAACAGTGATATAAACAACAAAAGGAAGTTGATCGAGTGACATAGAGTGCTGGAGAAACTCGAAAGTTCAAGTTCACAAAGATGCACAGTGCCCGAAATAAAAAAGAAGCAGTCAGATATCAAAGTAGCCGTGAAAAGGCAAGTCGTAGCCCACCGTCTGAGTGTCATATGAAAGCTTATTAGGGTACAGAGAAAACAAATAGGCACACAGTGGGAAAAAAGCACAAAATGTCAACTTTAACCTCGAAATTTCCACTTTAATCATGTAGTTTATTTTGTCATTAAAGTAGAACATCATAAACGTCATCTTAAAATCGTTTAATTTACTAGTTTCTCAAATCCCATTGTAACTAAAGTAGCACGTTACATGCTTTGTTTTGTATTTGATCTTCTATGTGCTCTATGTGTGTATATCACTATATGCTTCTTAAATGGGTTTTCTCTTCTTCCGACAGGACACAGAATTGTAATAGCTCTCTGAATAATTAAAATACTGAGATGTATACTTGATATCATGATGATAGGAATTAAAGCATTTTATTAAACATGAAAACACGGTGGCGCAGTGATAGTGATGAGCAGGCGCCTCGTCCACAGATTGTTCCTGCCTCCAGCAAAATACTTGCTGCACCATGCGTGACCTTCAATGAAATAATTTATTGCAGCAGTACTGTCTCTTTCAAACGTACTAACCCCCAATACCTGTCCTTCCTTTTCTTTCTCCAAATACCCAATCGCCACACAATCAGTTCTGTAATAGACATTTAGCCATCTGTAAGCTAGAACGCAGATTCTTAAAAACTTTTAAGGAACATCAAAATATCTTCGTAGTATATGTTTAATTATTCTGTCCATCAGTCTTTCCAGTGTTGCGCCAGCCCCAGCAAGAATACAGCGCGAGGCAGGAACAATCCCTGAACTAGCTAGCGCTGCGACACCATGTCCTCACATGTTTAATTATTAACAATATACAGTAGATTATTTAAATGACGTTAACATTTTATCTGTATAATGTTAATAAACATATTTTGCTGCATTTCATCTTGAAAATTATATCATCATCATATGTAAATACGTGCTTTATAAAGTGGCACAGGTTGTGCAATATTATAACTGTAGTGCAAGTTTACAGTGAGGTGATTGTACTTATAAGTACAAACAGTTCTACAAGGAGCACTTGATGGACTGATTGAGTGAGTTTATAGTTCTTGGGATGAAACTGTTACTGAACCGCGAGGTCCATACAGGAAAGGCTCTGAAGCGTTTGTCGGATGAGAGCAGTTCAAATAGTGAATGGCTGAGGCAGCGTGTGCTTGATTCTGTATACCGATAATTCTCTTTCCGATAAGCTGCTCCGAGTGGTGCAGTGAGAGTAATATGGAAAAAGATGATCCGCTGTGGCAACCCCTAATGGGAGCAGCTAAAAAAAGAAGAAGAAGGTGCAGTGAGAGTAACAACGCTAAAGCAGTTATGGTATTTGGAATAGTTTGACCATTCTGTGGACCATTATATTGTTACAGGTTAATTACAATCAGATGCATTAAACTTATAAACAATATGCGGTTAATTTCAGTGTATTTATAAAGCTGCATCAGGGATGTGGATCTTAAAAAGAAAGGGTAACCACACAGGAACAGTAGCACGGCTTTGACGCTGGGTGCCGCCAGTCTGTAAAACTGAGCGGAGAAATTGTGTACGCCAAGGTATGAGTTACTGTGGAAATGTGCGTGGCTTTACGCCAAGTTTAGGTTTTATACATCGCGATTAGTTGTTAGACTTTTCCCTAGCCCTCAGGTGCACTATTATAATCCATTCAAAACTAATTAAGTTCCTTCTTCCCCTGTGACTTCAATGTATTTTGCAAAGTTTGCAAGAGGACTGATTATGAGCAGACCACCACAACTGGAGTGTATCTTGTACCGAACAACATTTGTAAAACTAACACATCAGTGAAAATAACTAAGTGGGTGCACTGTGCTTTGGTATCTCGTTCCTGTATTCCTGTGAGTTTGGCTGCATTCTAAACCCATACATTTCATTTAGAGTCTTATTGTTAATTTTACTGCAAAAACCATAGGGTCACAAGGTCCAGTTTAAAACATAACCAGATCTGTCTATTGATTCCATTATTATTTAAATACTCCTACCACCCAGTCAATACAGAGATACGTCTTTAGCTTCTATTTTAATAGAAGTACATTCACACACCAGTTGTAAAGTATAAGGAAAATGGTGAGATTTGTTTTGTCTGATTTTAACAGTTGCTTTACTGAAAGGATTGCCCTGTTTTTTATGTGCCAGGTTTCCAAGTAAGAGAAAATGAAGAATCTGTGTTAGAAGCAATTGATGCATACTTCAAGCAAAACAGGCTTCCTGTAATCTGTAAGGAGACAAATGGAATTCTCTGCAGAACTAGGATGGTCACTAAAGGTAATGACACCATGGGCAAGATTTAACTAAGACAGTTTTAACTTGAAATAGAAAATAAAGCACAAGGAGGTAGAATGTGAAATTACTGTATTGTGTTTGTTCCCTTTCTCAATTATCAGTAACTATGATAATGGTGAAAAACACATAATGCCAAATTGGAAAACAGTTTTAATTAAATAAAATCAGACTGTAATGAGAAAATAATAAGTAAGGAGCATTAATTGTATACCCCACAGTCTGTATGTGATAAATAATTATATTTTCATATTCTGTACTTTTGAATGATAATATTTTACTGCCAGTCAATCTGCCACATTATTAAGGGATCGAGAATGTAAATAAATGGATTCTTTTGTAACTGCTGTTTTTATTTTCATTATACATACTATAGTAGAAAGCAATGCAATTGTGTAAAAATGACAATATCGTGTTATCAACAACTTAACATGTTTTAGGTATCCATGATTTAATCATTTCTGGGATGATGCCTGTCTATGTGTTTCTCTGTGGTACTCATGAGCATAACTAATGAATGGGTCACATTTCTTCAAATGAAGAGTTATAGCCCTATCGATTTTAAACAAAATTGCACAATAAAATCTCCAAATTTTTGATCCATAAAAGAAACCTTAAAATTTTTTGAAAATTATAGCTCTTAAAAAAATTTTATGAATTTTTCAATTTGTTTCCTCCCACAGTCCAAAGACATGCAGGTTAGGTGCATTGGCGATTCTAAATTGGCCCTAGTGTGTGCTTGGTGTGTGGGTGTGTTTGTGTGTGTCCTGCGGTGGGTTGGCACCCTGCCCGGGATTGGTTCCCTGCCTTGCGCCCTGTGTTGGCTGGGATTGGCTCCAGCAGACCCCCGTGACCCTGTGTTCGGATTCAGCGGGTTGGAAAATGGATGGATGGATTTTTCAATTTGTCGGATTGTCTGTTTCTAATATTTTTTTTGCCTTTACATCAGATGTTTCTTAGAAATGTGTTTCAAGAGATCTATAGAAGTCGATGCTAGAAGGTCTTGGATATCACTGGAGTTTCAGTATATTCCACCCAGGACACTGCCATGTTTGATCTCTTGCCCTCTGGCAAATGCTACAGGGACATGCAGTGCAGCACTATTAGACTTACAAACAGCTTCTTTCCTACAGAAGCTTAAATCGTCTCCTGCAACCTGCGCCACACTCCCCGCACAATGGCCATACCGGCTGGGCATATGGAACAGCACCCCCAGCCACCATATTTACATATTAATATGTGCAATAACTCCCTTGATTGCTATCCTGTTCATTTTTGTTCTCTTTTTGCATACCTTCCTATTGATATACTTTTGGTTTTGTGTAAATGTAGTACTGTATATATATATGTGAATATTATACAGAAGTGTCTAGCTATAATGCCTGTTATTATTGAACAGTATTGCAAATCTGTGTTTTTAAGTTTGTGTGTAACTGTATTGAATATTGTGACTTTTACGTACAAGGCATTATTGGCTGGAATGTTGTCAAACAACATTTGCAGCTTTGAGAGCAGTGACAGTACAGGTTATCTATACTGTATATCAACTCTGTAGATACAGTAAACACCACTATTTCTCGTTCTAGGATTACCCTCTATTTTATCTAAAGGTGTCTGGCTGTTTCTTGGTGAATTTGAAATTTTATCTGGCTGTAAAAAGTCAAAAAACTGGAAGAAAAGCATTTATGTTGACATGGAAGAGCTTAAGAAAGTAAGTCATGGTAGTAAACTTGACACTTTTGCATGCATTAGTCTGAGGATGCTGACAAAAGTCTGAGAAGCTACCTCCCGAGAATACTACCCTGATTTATTGTTCCCATATTTACCATTTTCACCCATTTAACATTTTTTGGATGCTGTCATTGAACATAAAACAGACATAATTGTCTGAAGAAGTGTACGACTTTTAAGGCTACATTCATTCACACTACAGTTAAAAGTGACTATCCTGATTTTTGTTTTGTAACTATTTTTTTGACTGCTCACATTCATTTTTTGACTGATCCAAGTCTGATATGAGTACAGTGATCAGAAGCCATTAAGAAGGCTAATAGAATGCCAAGTTATATAGCATCCTGATGTGTGGAGTACAAGTCACAGGAGGTTCTGCTCAAGCTTTATAACACTCTGGTGAGGCCTCATCTGGAGTACTGTGTGCAGTTTTGGTCTTCAGGCTACAAAAAGGACATAACAGCACTAGAAAAGATCCAGAGAAGAGCGACTAGGCTGATTCCAGGGCTACAGGGGTTGAATTATGAGGGAAGATTAAAAGAGCTGAGCCTTTACAGTTTAAGCAAAAAAAGATTAAGAGGAGACCTGACTGAAATGTTTAAAATTATGAAGGGAATTAGTCCAGTGGATTGAGACTGTGACTTTAAAGTGAGTTCATCAAGAACACGGAGACACAGCTGGAAACTTGCTAAGGGTGAATTTCACAGAAATATTAGGAAGAGAGCAGAGAACCACAGACATTTGAAATAAGTGACCAAGAAATGTGGTAGACAGTAAAACTTTAGGGACTTTTAGAACTTGACTTGATGTTATTTTTAAAGAATGAAGTGGATAGGACTGGCAAACTTTGTCAGGCTGAATGGCCTGTTCTCATCTAGATTGTTCTAACGTAAAAAAAAAAGCCTTTCTAATAAAATAATTTTGTCAGATAGGTGTTGACTGCTGCTCTACTTACATCATTTCAGCACAGAACGTCTTGTGATGGCATGGAGGAGAAACAGGAAAAGAGAGATCAGAGCTGTTGGCTTTAGTGCATTTATCATTGTTGGTGTTTCGTAAACAGAAACAAGTGGTTCAAAGGATGCCAAGAATGACTGGTGTGAGCACAAAAACAGTAATTTCAAGTGTAGTGTAAATCTTTATTGAAATGGTTTTAATCCATATCAATTTTTTGCTAATGAAACTTCACTAAAAACATCACATCTGTGTCATATATGAATGAAATGATGGGAACTGACCTGTAATGTGAATGTAGGCTTTTTTGTTTCAAAAATCAAATATAAGGTTACGTGAGGTGCTTTGCAATCAACCTATTTAACAGCTAGGCAGTTGCTATGAGCAAGGTGGCATTCATGAAAAGGAATAATAAAAATAACAATAATAATTCTGCACATTAAATATGCCAAATCAGGACACTACTAATCATAATAATAGGTGCTGTTATTCTATATTAAAAAAAAACCTGAACACAGCAAACTAAAACTTGTGCCAATAGCAATCTGAGAACTCCATTAAAAGTTCCTTCAGTTAACACCTTTTATTCATCAGCCCCTTTAAAATTGTTACATGGGTGTTTAAAATCGTTACGTAGGCGTTCTGTTCTACTCCAAGCTTACCTTGTCTCTGTACAAAAATCAGAAAGTATTTGAAAACATTTTTTTTCAGAGATCAGATTAAATGAAGCTCATGCTAAGCATGGCCAATTTGTTACAAATTGAGAGAAACAGCTGTGGCATTAAGAAAATAATACTGAGACAGAGTTGAGTAAATCTTCTGTTTGCTAACCATGAAGGTAGTATTATGTACTCAGACATGTCTTCAGACATTTGATTAATTAGTATTATCATTGATTTCTTTTTACAGCATTCAAGTTTATCATGTGACCTAGCCAAATATGACAGGATATGTCTCTTTAAGTTGTTCTGGGTAAGTTTGGTCCCATGGAATCATATTTTTTTTGTCCTGTTACAAGATTCACTGATAACATCAATATACTTTCCTCAGGGATTTTGAAAGTGTTCTGAACATTATGGTGAATTTAACATCTGATAACAGATACGCTACACTGCAGATCCAGTTCTTGGCTCTAATTCACTTCTGTATGTTCTTATCTGGTGTGGGAAATAGCCCGGACACAGACAGACAGACATCGTTATCTCACCCAACACACGTTTATTTTATACACTATTTACAATGTCAATCAATTGCACAACCCAGTGCCGCAGCACCAATCACCCCAACAGTCCAGGCCTCTATCCACAATATGCCTTCAGGCCGCCTCCTTCTCTCTTCTATCTCTCTCACTCTCAGACCTCGTCCTCTTCCACCCGACTCCAGCCTTGAATGAAGGGAGGCGGCCCCTTTTATAGTCACCCGGATGTGCTCCAGGTGGTTCCCGGCAATCTTCTGCTGACATGCCCCTGTGTGGCGGAAGTGCCAGCTGTATCTCCGGAAGCACTCCGGGTGTCTCTTTTCTTCTTCCCCCCAGCACTTCCTGGTGTGGCGGAAGTGCTGGGGTCCCAAGTCCTCCAGGCATGGGGACACTCCCTGGCGGTGACCACAGGCCCCTGCAGGGTTGAGCTTCCAAGACCTGTACCCGTGGCCCCCAATATAACCAGGGCAGTCGCCCCCTCATGGTCCGCAGGAGGCATGAGCCCTCCTCCTGTCCTCCTGGGCATCCCAGCTGAGTTCCACCCCCAGCCGCGTGCCACACTGGAAACACAGAATCAGCTTTCTTTATTGAAGAAGAAAAAGGCAAAATAAGACACATTTTCAATTATAATCAATCCTTCCCCAGTTGCTGATCCACAGACCAGTAGAATATTTTTGTGGGTAGATAACATTTTGAACAAAACATTATGTCAATGTTGTGTCTGGATATTCAAACCTCCAAGAGGAAACACCCAATCCTAATGATCGAAGTAAACGTTGTGAGAGACTGCCAGCAGCTCAATCCGGCCTGGACATCCCAGTCTGGGAAGAATGGAGAAGGGCACCCTTTCCAGGACACTGCCTCCCCCAGGACGCTAGGTGGCAGCTCCCCTGGATGGTAAATGTACCCCGGATTCCCTTCAGGGCATCATGGAACGTGGAGTCCATTTTCTCAGCCCTATTGGGTGCTGTGGGTGCCGCAGGGACCTGGGGACTCCTACTTTTCTGACAACCCGGAAGTACTTCGGAGTCACAAGGACGGAAGCCCACAGTACTTCCAGGATGCTTGAGCAGAATGATGTGGCGTTTGACCCAGAAGAAGAGGAGAAACATTTCCGGGTCATGGAATATATAAAGGACTGTTGGAGAGCCAGCAAGCTGAGCCGGAATTGGGAGGTTGGGTGACGAAGCTGCTGGGAGTGGAGGATTGATTTATAGTATTGATTATTGATTATTGTAATTGTGGAGAGTGTAGTGCTTTGTGCACTTTAATGAAGAAAAGTATTAAAATTCTTCTTAGTGCTTTTATACGTGTGTCCTGGACGTCTGTCTGTTGGGTTTCCCGGGGCAACAGCGCCCATAGCGTCCACAACGTGTACACTCAAAACTAGAAGGAGGATGCGCCTCCAATGTAATGTTAGTAAATCTTGGTGCTTGAAACTCCAAGGAGGATCTCCCACCACCTCCACCAGGCCTCCAATCTAATGTTAGACAATCAGAAATTATAATACAATGTTATAAAGAAATTATGATAAGCACGTTTATTACTGTATATTTTAAACCTCCCAAGGTCCACAAAGATTTTCTCAGTCCCCTGCCGATCCACAAATCAAAAAGATTGAAATCTGCTGATATAGATATTTATATTGTCATTTGATGGGGTCCTGAAATAAACAACTCAAGATGTCAGAAAAAAAAGGGTTGAGACACAACAAGATACTCCATTTAATGAAGGTGGTATGTTAGCGTACTCTTCCATAATGCAAATGATGAGAGGGTAGGCGCCATTTTTTATTCCCTCAATGGTTTTCATCTTCAAACCAGCTTAACATTTAAATGTTTTTATTCTAACCCTGGATATATATTTATATATATATTGTAAATGGATGGACGCTAGGTGGCACTATTGCCCCTTTTAAACCCAACAGACAGACGTTCAGGACAGAGGTTAACAACACCAAGAAGTATTTTATTGTTTCTTCTTCCCACACAGTGCCTCCAAAGCACCGCCACAATAAGTTCAGCAATAAAACACAATATTCTTCTCCTCCACACCTCCCAGCAAGCGCTGTCCACCTCCTCCCTACTCAGGCTCACCTGCTAGGTCTTCAGCAGTCCTCTAATATACTGCCCATCCCGGAAGTGCTTCTGTTCTTCCTTCCACATGACTTTCCAGCACTTCTGGGTCAGATGGAGAACTCAAATTCTTTAGTCAGCCCGGAAGTACTTTGGGGCTCCTGTCCACGTGATCCATTAGTACTTCCGGGCTATAGGGAACGTATCACTCCCCTGGTCCTTCAACAGCTCCCCAAAAAGGTTGTGAAACCAAACTCCAAGTCCCAGGATGCCCTATTGGAATCCGGGGCATCGCTATACTCTAGGGGAGCTGCCATCTAGCGACTTGGGGGAGGCAGTGGCAAAAAGTTGCTCCCTACCCCCATCTTTCCCTTCTTGGGGTGTCCCAGTCGAGTTAAGCTGCTGGCCGTCCATCACTATATATATATATATATATATATATATATATAATATATATATATACTAGGGGGCTTTGGAAGCCCACCCACTCTCCCCAACCCTGGAGTGTGCCATGCGCCAGTCACTTTGCGTCTCTGCCACTGCTTGTGTTGTGAAGGGGGGAGCTGAACGCACGCTTTGAAGATGCGGACGGATCACCTGCTTGCTCACTGCTCCTCCTGCCGTGCTGCGTGTTCTGCTCCTCGCACTGCGCATCAATCATTTCAAAGCCTGTACAGCAGCTGTCCTCACTTTGCTTGCTTACACACCCCCCCCCCCGCCACATCCATGCTGCTCGTATTGTGAAGGGTGGGGGGACTAAACACACGCTAAGGAGATGCAGACGGATCAGCTGCTGTCTTTCTGTACCTGCTGTTGAACTGCATGTTCTGCTTGACGCGCTACGCGTCGATCATTTAAAAGCCTGTACAGCAGCTGTCCTTGGTCTCACTGCTTTGTCTTGCGGGACGTTAAAGTGTCTCTCGCAGGACGTCCGGGCTGATTATTACTTTCCTTATTTTCTGAATTTACACATAGATTTTTATTGTTCTCTTGTGCATCCTTTTTTGCCTTCTTTTCTCTCCAACACTTTCGTGTCTCTTTTCGACGCGCTGCTCTTTTTTCTTCGATTAGTCGTTGACATGCCATCTAGAACATATAACATTTTTAAGAGCTGAGAGCAGATGAAGTGTGTCTGCCAAAAGCATTCCAACAACTGCGAGGTTAGATGTCCGTGAACTTGGTTTAACTTGTTTCTGAGTTGGGTGTGACGTACAAAAGTCACCGTCTCATGGGTCTTACTTCCTAAGGTTGTAATGTCTAGTCTCGCGTGATGTCAAAGTGTCTCCCCAAGATGATGACGTCTCGACCCAAAATTTTTTTTATATAATAGATATATACTGTATATATATATATATATATATATATATATATATATATGTATATTTTATAAAGTGTATAAAATATAGATGAAAAATATTTTAGCCTACACCTATTTGAAAACTTGTTCATGCATCATAATTTAAAGCAAAGGAGAGCAGTGGTCAGCCATAATGGTTGATTAACCAAAGTTCAAGTTTTTGTCATGGTTAGCATAAATTTTGCATCATTATTGTGCACAAAAGCATGGCCGGCCTAAGGGTACATTGCGCACATAGGCAGACTCAGTTGAGGGCGGCGAAAAAGACACATTCAAAATTGTATCCCTCTTTAAGATTTGCTTGGTTTGATCTTTAACTGAAATCAACAAGCAGAGGGAGGGCACCCACATAATCGTATATCAAACAACTTTTTGGTGTCCACTTGGGCATGGCGCCCCTAGGACCGGTGCATACAGTACTTAGCCTATGCCTAGAGCCATCCATGTTCATAAGAATTACTTAGAAATGCTTTTAAAAGATTTCCCTTTTTGTCTCATGCCTCCTGACTCATGGGTGTGAGGAAACCCCCACATATGATATATCATTCAACTATGATGTCTAGTTATGGAAAACCTGAATCTGTTTGAGGTTTCCTCCCTATTTTTGCCCCTCTAGACCTGAAAATCCCTCCTTTTTAGGCCAATTTTGGACCATATTTGTGTAGGAAATTGCACTGTTATGATTAAGAATAAACCAATAAGTGTGTTCACCAAAAAGGATCAGAAGGACTTGAAGTTGTGCATGCTACATCAACCGACCCCTAATGGGATACAAGCCAACAAACTATGAAAAAATGGGGTTCGGTAATAGAAGCAGCTGTCATTTTATATTATTTTGAGGTTGCTGATCATGAAAATGATTATATTTGTAATATTTGATTCTTTACCAGTGCTCCTAGCCCTTTAAGAGCCACTCCTAGAAGGTTAAAAATGACACATTATAAACATATGCACGTGGGATATTGTTTTAGATTATTTAATATTAATTCATATTATTAATTATATTGTTTTTGATCTGCGCTCTTTTGCCAGGGATCTGGCCCTCTATGGAGCTCCACTGAATGGTGAAACATGACACATTTCTCTTACAATCGAGAATATTTAAAGTTTAAATATTTCAAGTAAAGCATACATTTTAATATCCTCTTTAATAAAATCCCTTTGTGCGTCCAGGTGTCCGTGTGTGTGTGTGTCTTCTGGTGAAGTGCGCATGCGCGGGGCTTCTGGTGAAGTGCGCATGCGCGGAGCACGGTGCGATGCGCGATATTACTGTCAGAGAAAGTTAGAGGCATTTTACGGAAATACAAACCAGTATTACTGCGAGAGGAAATTAAAGGTACACAATACAGTGACGCATATTACAGCCACATACAAGCCAGTATTACTGTCACAGGAGATTAAAGGCATATTACCGACACGCACGCCTGTATTACCGCCAGAGAAAATTAAAGGTATATTACGGACGTACAAGCCAGCGGACGTACAAGACAGTATTACTGTCACAGAAAATGAAAGACACACAATACACGGCGGCAGCCCACGAAGAACGGTCAGCTCAGCAAGTAAACATCAACAAAAGAAAGGCTGAAAGAAAAATACGACCAACAAAAAGAATGAGGTCAAAGTCCCTTGCCATTTAATATAGACTGTTCCTACTATTGTTTATGCATTACTGTTCTAGCGCCCGTTATTGTAACGGGCTAAATGGCTAGTTTCAGATATTTGACACAGCTATTCTTATTTATTACTTATTAAAACAATACTCGCTAGCGCCCGCTCTCTCAGCTTTGACAAGTGAAAGTGACAAATTCAAGCCGTATTTCAGGTTGTGTTTGAGGGAATATTAAAGACAAAATTAAATGAAGAAATAAATAAGCAACAAAATAAAATTCTGTGTAACATTTATTTATTTACGCTCATATTTTGCGCTCTTTTTCTTCATTTATTGTCACATTTCACAGTACTTTAATGTATTTTCGTATTTACTTATTTATTTAATTTTGTTCAAAGCATTCCTCCATAAGCATGTTCCTAATTTAGATGGCTATTGTGATGTTCCAGGCAGAGGCATGCAGGCTTGTGCATAGCAAAGATGGGAAGCACGGGCACAAAACGCCAAGCTGGGATTAGAGACATTCAATAAATGACAGAAGAAGTCAATAGCTGGAGCTCAGAACAGTACATAATATCTGCATTTACATATTGCTTTATATCAGTTTAATTAATAACTGTTGTTGTTAATTATAAAATCAATGTGAGATAATGTAACATTCCAACCTTCTTTTATTCGTTGTATTTTTTATCAGAAGAGAAGACAGAAAGTTGAAAAGCAGGAAGTACGGCAATCAGTCATTAGTGTAAGTGTTGTAACTCTTTTATGTTCTTTTTGTTGAGCTATTTTATTTATAATCCTCAATCTTTTGCAAAATATATGAAAATAACAAGCTAATTAAGAGGAAGATCCTTGCAAACCAATATGTTAGATTTTTTTGAACATGCAGTTGTTGACAAAAACAAAGCATGTGGCATAATTTACTTAGACTTTCTAAAAGCCTTTGACGCAGTCCCACCACAAAGATTAATTCTGAACTTAGAAGCTGTGGGCATCAGAGGTAACCTATAAAGGTCGATCTCAAGTTAGCTAACCAGCAGAACACAAACAGTACAGATAAGGGTAGAATGTTCCACAAGAGGAATTCAACAAGACTTGGACAAGCTTCACAACTGGGTGAGCACTTGGAAGATGCAGTTTGATGTACAAAAGTGTATAGAGCTACGTGTGGAGACAAGGAACGTAAATTATAAATACAAGAAGGAAGACTAACCCTACAGGATGCAGGGTCTAAAAAGTATTTACATTGACATAATATCTTCATAATCTAAGCAATGTGAAGGAGTAATTAAAAGGGAAGATTAAATTTTAGATTGTGTAGTAAAAACAGCTGAATGTAAATTGAGGGACGTTATGCTCAAACTATAAAATGTACTAGTGATGCTGCATCTGGAGTATTATGTGCAGTTCTGGTCACCACGGTACAAGAAAAACAGAGCAGCACTTGAAGATGAGCAGAGGAGAGCAACCAAGTGCATCATGGAACTTGAGGACATGTCCTACTGTGACAGACTCAGAGAATTAAACCTGTTTAGTCTCAAGCAGAGGAGACAGTGTGGGGACCTCATCCAGATATTTGAAATCCTCAGGCATTGATAAAGAAGATCCAGCAGAATTCTTTCAGCTTAAAACAGAATCACGTACTCGAGGACATCAGCGGAAATGAAGGGGAAGTGCATTTAAGACTGAAGCCAGGAAGCACTTCTTTATGTAAAGAGTTGTAGGACTTTGGAACAAACTAGCGAGACTTAGAGTTGAAGTAGAAACCTTGACAACCTTCATGAAGAATATGGATGAGATATTGGGACAGCTTAGCTATTGGTCAAACAAACAAGTTGATGGACTGAATGGTCTTCTCTCATTTGTCAAATTCTTATATGATTTGTATTTCTTAAGTTTGATGAGGTGGTCTGTGTTTCCCAGTCAAGATTCCTAGCAAAGTGAATCAAATGGACCCGTCAAGCCTGAATAATTTTATTAGCTGAAGTAACTTTCTTGTATTTCCCTTTATTGTGTAACAGCTGTAGCCGTCTCAGATAAACTAACACATTTTTTCTTTCTAAAGAATATTTCAATTATTATGTTTTTTTTGTCTTCTATTTCAGAAATATGAGCATTTATTTCAGCCATGACGTTTATGTGGACTGATGGCCTTTTTGTTCTCACCTTGGAAAAGAAGCAGCTGAATCTGTTTTTGTATGTCATCATTTATCGGACCGTAACCCTCACCAGTAACATATGGCACCTCTTTACATACAAAATGTCTTCCTGAAAGAACCCTCATAAATGTAATAACCCTCGTACACTAGTATCCTTGTGCTAACACTCTGTTTTTCATCATTATTTTCAGAATGAAAAAATGTATACATTCCTGACTCCTCTAAAATAATACCAAATGAACACAAACACTTCAATAGTTCATATTAGGTATCAAAATGCACTCCAACTAGGCACCTTCTCTTCATTAGTCACTCAAGTAAATGGCTGTTTACATCCATCCATCCATTTTCCAACCTGCTATATCCTAACTACAGGGTCACGGGGGTCTGCTGGAGCCAATCCCAGCCAACACAAGGGCGCAAGGCGGGAAACAAACCCCAGGCAGGGCACCAGCCCACTGCAGGGCACACACACCAGGGACAATTTCGGATCGCCAATCCACCTAACCTGCATGTCTTTGGACTGTGGGAGGAAACAGGAGCACCCAGAGGAAACCCACGCAGACATGGAGAGAACATGCAAACTCCACGCAGGGAAGTGAACCCAGGTCTCTTAACTGTGAGGCAGCAGCGCTACCACTGCGCCACCTTGCCACCCATGCCTCCTTTGTAGCTACTGTGTTTTACAAAGTGTACGGTTACGGTTACAAACAAAACAGACGTACTGATTGCTCTGGCCTTGTGCCCGATGCTTGCCAGGACGGGCTGCAGTTCTCCCCCTACCCTATCTCAGGATAAAGTGTGTTTGCAAAATGGATGGACGGGTGTTCACTTACACAGAATTTTTCCTTTAATTTTAAAAAACAGTAACCGGGCAGTAAAAATAACTTTAAAAATGCCATTAATCACCCTCACTGAGCAAACTGAGAAGGAAAGAGAAGAGGCAAGGATGATGGTGACATCATTGCTGTGGGCTGGTTGGTGACTGTGGGAGTTAATGGAAGGGTGATGAAGAGGTGCTGAGTTTTTTCACTCTGTTTCTGGATTGTGGAGGCAATATCTAAATAAGAATCAGTCTGTGCCACACCAGTGCCCAAACAAGAATAGTATAATGTACCGTACATGTAAGTCCAAATGCAAATGGTGACACTTGTAGAAGAAAATTATGAATAGAGACACCCCACCCACTGGAATGCCCCGATTTCAGCAATAAAACACAAGTAGGAGAAAGTGTCAATCGTTATTCTTTATCTAAATCTCTGAAGAGGCAAAAAGCATCATATCAGTGTTTTTGCAAAGAAAAGAGTGTCCTCTGCGCTCCATTTATACAATCCGTTGATTAGGTCACTACTCAAAAAAGGAATTCATTACATAATCAGAAAACCTTTAACATGATTGGTTACACCTAGCTGGTAACGGGACATGACAAACGTTGATACCTTAAATAACTACAATTTGATTAATAGTCCTGTTAGCTTAGGGTGTACATGACTTTACTAAGGTTTAAAAGTACATCAGGATGTACATTCATTTTTTTATGTTTCTGAACCATATGCTTACTAAGTTTGCCATCAACAGGAAACTTCGCGCCTAACAATAGAACAATGATTATATCATAAAATACATTTTCTCTTAAAAATAACAAAAATGGATTTATCATAGTAATAAATAATAAAATAACAGCATCAGCTTTTAAGCATAAGCTCAGAAGGGTATGAGACTCAGACACATGTTAGGTGCACATTGGACCAGGGTTCAAATTCAGCTCTTACACACTTTGCACCCAACACAGAATAACACCATTTGAAAACATCCCATTTATTCCTTTTGTTTCATAAGTCCTGGGAGGTGTGAAGTAGCCGAAATCTAACTACCTACAGGTATGTCACAAAGATGCAAACCAGCATCGCTGTCACTAGCATATAAGGTGCAGTACAGGTAAAGCAAAACACAAACAGAACAAGCATATGATTGCATTTAATGGGCTGTGAGCATCAAATGATTGGTATGTGTGACACTTCAAAGGACATTCGTCACTTTACAGGTGTTTACCTTTTCAGAAGTAGATATTGTTATGAGATCAGATGACACATCTGAAATACATCCAACCCAAAGTAAATGTCTGTTATTAAGCCCTAGGAGAGCAATTAGCCTTCAATGAATGCACGCCACATAGCTCCATTATAACGGTAGCAGTGTAATCTTATAAAGTGTTTTGCATAAGTACAGGGATTACTGAGAAACTGTAGAACTTCAAATAATTTTATTCCTAAGGGCACAAGTGAAAGGCATTCATTACAAATTTCAAAGAAATGTACTCTCCTAATAAGGAAAGCATTTCTTGCTACGGATAACTGGATGTTAGACATGATGACAAGACAGAAGGTGCAAGTTTGGCCATTTATAATGTGTGGCATCATAGCATCTCACCTCTGCGCTCTGGGGATCCTGGAAAGGCATAAGCATCAGTTTCTGAGTGGGTAGCCATTGTCACCTGACACATGTGATTACATAATTCCTGTCACAATGACTACTACAGCTTATATGAAACACTGAGGGTTACCTTACCAACAAGTCAGCCACTACGTACATAACTATCATGTCAGCCAAAGCTACTTTGCCACAAAAATAATGAACCCCGTTTTGACTTAGGCCAACGAGCCATGACATTTCTCAGCCACATCTTAGCATAACAAATGACTTGTGCTTTAATGGAATGGAACAACTTACAGTTAACAGTGCCCTTAATTGCAACCTGAGTTCAGTAAATTGCCCTGATTATGTTAGGAGAAACGGGTGGCGCAGTGGGTAGCGCTACTGCCTTACAGTTAGGAGACCCGGGTTCGCTTCCCGGGTCCTCCTTGCATGGAGTTTGCATGGTCTGCGTGGGTTTCCTCCGGTTACCTCCAGGTTAGGTGCATTGGCGATTCTAAATTGTCCTTGGTGTGTGCGTGTGTGTATGCACGCCCTGCGGTGGGCTGGCGCCCTGCCCGGGGTTTGTTTCCTGCCTTTCGCCCTGGGATTGGCTCCAGCATAGCCCCGTGACCCTGTAGTTAGGATATAGCAGGTTGGTTAATGGATGGATGTTAGGAGATCCAGACACTGCTGCAACTTGGCTTTTTATGTTGGCAAAAACATGTTATGTTTTACATATGTGCACACACACCATACTAAAACTGAATGTAGTGCCTCACCAATCAGTTAATGGCTTCCAACATAGTAATGATGTGAAGTTTGACAGAGGTATTCCTGACTTGCTGTCAATATCCAGTTCACAGAGAAATGACAATATAAACTGATGAAAAATCGAAAATGTTCTTCGGTGCAAATATGCAGCATTTACCCTCTCAAAAAGGGAACTAAAATAAATAAACAGAAGTCTGGACATCATTTTCATCACTTTTGGGGTGTAATATGTTTGTCACATCAGCACACATTATAATAGTAGCTCAATGATATGAATTATACACGTGAGTCGTCATTTAGCTGGTTTGGCTGCATTTACCTACTTTATTGAGGGTGTTGTCATTTCCCAATTTCTCCGAAGTGTTGCGTATGCATGGCTCAAAATGGCCATAAATAAACGCATGTTCCCCCCATTAAACTTTTCTTTTATAAATCCCTCATGGGAAGCTACACACATACATTTAAAGCTTCTTTTTGTGCATACACAAGCTTTATAAATGAGGCTTCTGGTCTAGACACTGTCTTCTGGGATTTTACCACATAATCATTTAAAGTCTGTATATCCATCCATCCATTATCCAACCCGCTGAATCCAAACACAGGGTCACGGGGGTCTGCTAAAGCCAATCCCAGCCAACACAGGGCACAAGGCAGGAACCAATCCCGGGCAGGGTGCCAACCCACCGCAGTAAAGTCTGCATAGTATTAGATTAATTAATGACTCAGATTGCACTAGTATGAGTGAATGTGACTTGCGATAAGCTGCCATCCCATCCAGGATTAGTTCTGCCAAGCTAATTTGCAACCAAGGATGAAGTAGAGCTGCCATGTAATGGAAAAATGGATAGACAGAGGCCTTCCAGGGATAGATTGGCTGCCTTGACTCAAAAAAAAAATTTAAAGAACCAATGATGTCTCTACATCTGAATTTGGACTGGGTGTGTTGTAAGAATAAGATCATCTGTTCTAACTTGTTGAGTGTTTGCATAGATATTATAACCTGCTTTGTGACAGTGCAATCAGCATACCTAGGTAGGTTCGACTCATAAACTATTTACTGAAAATCATTAATCATCATCTGATGTAATTTAGTCTCCTCAGATATTATCAGCCTCATTCCTTTTGATGAAACAACCAAACCAGGGTGTTTCCCCTCAATGAGAAGCTGAAAACCTTTACACACAGTTTCTTCTGTGATTGTGAAAGGGTGTGACTTCTTCACCACCCCGAAACCAGCACCTGCGTTTGAGCAGTTTGAAAACATTTTATTTGATAAGGTGGTGGGGTAGTGAGCAATAATGGATGGAATGTCGGGGTATGTGTTTGGAGATTGTATGTTCACCCTCTGGCTTTTCTCTGGTTAGTCTGGTTTCTTCCCCTAAATGAAAAACGTACATGTTACGTTAACTGGTGACTGTAAGTTGATCCTGTATAAGTAGACATGGCCAAAGTATGCCCTGAATTGTATGTTGGTTCATACCGTGTTAAATGAAAAACATCAGAAAACCTGTAATAGAAAATGTTGATTCAAAAAATAAACAGGCTAACTGAAGGATCAATGGAGGTATAAGTCTATTCAATGGGAGTTAACCGAGGTAAAGTGAAAAATAGCAGAGAAAAAAAACATTGAACATCTAAGCTCAATTGCTGGGGGAAGTTACTTACTATAAACCCCATCGTAGAGTTTATTTCTGGGGTATGTCCAGGTTTAACCTCTGTCTTCAATAGCCACATTAATAAAAAGACAAGTGCCTGTGTGTGTGTCAGTGTGTGTGCGTGTGTATGTGTGTGTGTCCGTCCAGTTGCTACTGTATGTCTCATTTGGTATGGAATTTGTAAAAGCTGTGCTAATGCTTGTGATGCACCATCTGTTGGAATGACAAATTCAATTAATTTCATTTCTACATGCTTACAAAATACATGGTGCCCTATAAACATTAAGGCTTAATACACTGAGGTCTACATTGATTATTTAGATTTCAACCCAACTTAGACAGGTAGCAGAGCTAGTTCTCCCATAAAATGCTAAGACCATTAGAAAATAGAGCTTCTGGTAGCCCCGGATTTAAACTCTGTACCTGGACATACAACTAAAAACTAGGCACTCTAAGGATATTTTCCTACTGTAGCAGAAAACAGAGGTCCAATATGTTGTAAGAAAGGAGTCTGAGACATGGGTGTGATACAACAACAACATTTATTTATATAGCACATTTTCATACAAAAAGTAGCTCAAAGTGCTTTACATAATGAAGAAAAGAAAAATAAAAGACAAAATAAGAAATTAAAATAAGACAACATTAGTTAACATAGAAAAGGAGTAAGGTCCAGTGGACAGAAAAAACAAAACAAAAAAAAAACTCCAGAAAGCTGGAGAAAAAATTAAAATCTGTAGGGGTTCCAGGCCACGAGACCGCCCAGTCCCCTCTGGGCATTCTACCTAACATAAATGAAATAGTCCTCTTTGTAGCTAGGGTTCTCACAGAGTCACATGATGCTGATGGTCATACAGACTTCTGGCTTTTAATTCATCCATCATTGTTGGAACATCATGGTGCTTTGGGTAGATGGTGGTGGCGCAAGCCAGTCACAAAACAGAAAGAGCAGAAAGAAACAGTGAAGAACAGTCCTTATAAGAAAAGTTCTCTTAACTCAAGGTTCTAGTGCAGCAGAGACAGCAAGATGAGTTAACCTTGGCCCAGCAGGGACAATTAGACAAGAAGACCTTGACCTGGCATTGGTGAGATGAGATGAGAAGACTTTGACCAAAGATAGGAGGATGCAGCAGTATAGAGACCATTACTAAGTAATGACAAAACAGCGATATGTTTTTGGGATGTGGAAAACCCAGCCTAAAACTGAGAGAACATGCAAACTGCACCCAGGTAACAACCAGAATTGAACCCAGTCTCCTGAAGCAATGAACCAAAATCACAAAATTTAATCTCCACCAAGCCATGCAAAAAGTGTAAATTAACATTCAAAATATTATGGGAGCAATTCAAAGGAGTGACATGTCATAGGAGTGACATAACAAAGGAGTGAAACTTTAGATATAAATTTCAAAGGAGTGACAACCATCCAACCAACCATCCAAGTGGTAGGTGAGGCGACAACAATTTTTTTGGCAAGCGTACTTTCAGTTGTGTTCCTGCTCTCTGTTGAAGCAAGATAACAAATTATTTAATAAAATTTTAATCATAATTTGTCACTCCATCATTATGTCACTTGAATAAAATGTCACTCCTTTAATATGGCATTTATGTCACTCCTTTGAAGTGTCACTCCTTCCACACAGACCCAAAATTATAATCCAGTGTAAAGTTAGTACACAACATGTAACAATAAAAACACATTCTGCTATTCCCTTAAATGACTTAATACAATTGTAGGAACACAGAGGGCTGTAGCCTTTCGTGATAACAACGAAGAGAGGGTAGAAACCAACTTTGAAGAGTACCAGTTCAACATAGGGCACATGAACTTAGACCAAACCAATCTGGAGTTGCCCATTGCACTAAAAAGCAAACATCTGGGATGCGGGTGAAAACTAAAACTACAGTACTAGGGAAAGACCCACCCGGATACAGAAAGAACACACAAACGCCACACATATGGTGACTAGAATAAATTCTAAACAGCAGCACTAATCACTATGAAACCATAGCACTCAATAATTAAATTATTATTTCTGCCTAATATTAAAATAATATATTACTATAATAAAATGTAATAATATTGCATAGTATTAAACACAAAAAAAATGCATGTCAGGGAAAAAGCATGAATATCCTGGCACTCATTGCTCTGCTTTTTGAATACAGGCTTTAATCAATAATAAGTTTCTGTTTTTCATATCCATATCTAATTTTAGTAAATAAGGCCCTCAATAAACTGACCTATCGTGCATTCAACACTTTATAGTCACCATACACACTCAAAGCTATGACTGAAGAGGGAGGAGTGCACACATCTCACTACCTTCTAATGTCAGTCAGTGCAGGTTCATCACCAGCACTCCAGCATCAGTGTCAGATAACTAACCCTAACCCATTTGTACAAAAATATCAAATTCCCTGTAGAGGTGTCAGGCTTTGAATTTCAGACTCTGCTTTAATACTGTATATATTTGTAAGTTTCATTAAACCATGAAAAGAAAATTTATAGAAGTTATACTCAATAAGTTTAGTGAGAATAAAACTGACAGCAGGTTGTTCATGTGTTCATTATTACACAATGTTTTCTCCAATGAAGACTTTATTAAAGTTTTTTCTTTTTTGGAGAATTGTGTAATTAACATTAATGGTAATAACGGCTTGTTTGAAGTGCAATTGAAGAGGATGATCAGGTGGCTTCCGCTTCAGCAACAGCCATGCAAAATCTAAAACCTATTTAAATACACCTGATGGAAAAAGTCCAGAAGGTATTTGTTCACACTTACTGTATTTATCTGACGACAAAGGCGTCAATCCAAAACACATTTTTTAAAGTGGAATGGCATGTTAAGTTTCATATCCTCAGAAATGCGTCACCTTGGGCTCCCCTCCCCTCCCTCTTTCAGATCATAATACAAACATCAGTCTGGAACTGCTCCTGTAGAAGGAGCTGTTTCTCCAATAGCACTTGTCAAAGCACACTGAAGCAGAGTACAGCACAGTGGTTAACACTTCTGTCATGAAACGCAGTAGTCAAACCCCACCTGACTCTGAGAGCTACTGTATATGACAAGAGAGGGTCGTCATCTCTATATAATAAAATGTTGAAGTCTGTCCTTCTGTCACGAGTTTACTCGCAAACTACTGGAGCTAGAACCTTGATCTTAGTCTTAATCGAAAGCTTATGACTTGATACCTTTATATGAAGAGGAGGTAAAAATATGTTTGTTGAGTCAAGTCGTTTAGGTGGTACACTCGTCTTGTCTTACCGAGTGGCCAGTTATTTTTTAACATGGCTACCCCATTTTCAGGACTGGGAATATCCGAGCTGTGTTCCTAGTAGCAGTGCCACTATTTTGAGATCACCAGTTCCAGTTGTAATTGTTGTACTGTTTGTGTAAACTTACAATATGAGACAAAATCACTAAAATAGGTGACTGCAATAAATGGTACATGATAGGTAATAGGCTTTTTACAGTAGCTCTTAAAATAAATAAATGCATTCATTCATTCATTAATATACACACACACACACACCATGGTCTGAACGCACACCAAAATGACTATAAAGCAAGAAAATTAAAAAGAAAGAAAAACTTCTGACTTGGCAGTTCCAGCTCCAGGACGGCATTATGCAGATGTATTGCTGTTGGTATAAAGGAGCACCCTTAGCATTTCTTGCCACAGTCCTGCTGAATGATACATTGGCTGAAAGAACTCAGTGTTAGTGTGTCATGGAACTGTTATATATTCATATTTTCTGTATACGTTTTAACACAAACAAATTCCACAGGGTGATGAACAACAGGAACACTTTATTTTACAAATCTGAACCAAACCGTAACCGCTATTATCCTTCTCACACACGTGCCTCTCTATCGCTTCTTTCACACACACTGCTCTAAACTCCACACCCCCTTATTTATATTACACATGCACACACAACCATTTCCTTTACTATATAATAACATTTACAAATGAATATGTATACATAACAGGAACAATGGGTAGTGTCTACCTGTCTAACAGAGGAAGTGAAGAGCTGTAAATATTCACTTTCGTTTCTCCAGAAGACACTCCTTTAAGTATTTGCTTCTCAAATTTCCATTTTGTATAAAAGGCACTTCTTGTTTCTCTTTGCCACACAGACATTTTTTTTTGTGCCTGGGAACTTATGCTGAACAACACTGCAGCCATAAAGGAATCTACTTTCCTCCTCAGCGTGAAAACATATTCACGGAACCAGACATGCACAGAAACATGCAAATGGCAGCAGTATATCAGCAGGTGAATGTGGGATATGTGTTATTGGCTCCTGAACCCAAATTTGTGCTGTGTGACATCTGTCAGTGGGATAAGAAAATAGCAGTGCACTCCTGTCTCAGCTGCAGGGCATCGTACTGCGAATTGCACATCCAGGCTCATCGAGACTCAGAAGCTTTGAGGAGACACGTGCTGGTGGAACCATATGGAGAGCTACAGGAGAAGGTGAGGGATCTGCTGAGAACATTACTGTCCAGCATACTCCCAGATTGTGACTCACATTCAGGTTGGAAGATTCTCCCTTGTACACTCCAGGCATTCATATTAGAATAAATAGGTCAGGAAAATTTAGGAATAAAAGAATGAATGAGTAGAATAAATGAACAAGTGAAGGAAAAGCATAACACACAGCAAAACAAAATGTGATTCTAAGACTTAATGCTTTTGCAAGGTTTAAGTTTCCAAAGAGGTTGGTATTCAAATAAAAGCATATTATCAGTCTTTAGTATTGTTAACCCAGATGAACAAAGGCTGTGGGTGGGAAACTAAAACCCTACTTTGTAGTTTAGTAATGTAGCTGTACTTGATTTATAACACTTCTCTTGGTTTGTGCTGTTTAAAAATGGCCTGGAAAACTTCTAAGCATCTCTAGGGGACTGTCATTGATTTGTTTCTGGTATTTGTGGTCTTTTTCTTGTGCTGTGCATGTGATGTATTTGATACTGTAATCTTAAAACCATTGTAAATCTTATTGTGGTGATGCAGACTGTTAGTCTACTATATAAAAGATTGATTGATTGGGACAAAACCACCAAAGTTGGGTTTGACAGATTTTGTTATCAACTACAATGCACATTTCTACACATTTTTGAGATTTATATTATTTCACTGGTATTGGAAATGCCCCTCTGTTTTCTGCCACATAATAAAACTGTCTACAAGGGGACCCTCTTCTGACAGACATGTCTTCACGCAGTTTTCAGAGTGTCCTTATAGGCCTTCCAAATGGATCATTGCTGGTTTCATACTGGTTTTATTTTTTTCTGTTTGCTGTCTTTAACCATTAACTCCATCAGACAGTTGGATTCATCAATTTCAAATTCTACTAAAATCTAATTATTTTGGTCTGTCTTTACAATCACTTTTGCAACTGTATAAAATATACTAAGCTTGCCTATGGTATGTTTTGTGATGGGGAGGAATTGTGAGACCCCCTCTACTCTCAGAATAACATCCAAGAGGGCAGTGATAGGGAGAGTGAGCAGTTTCAAGTTTCTTGGTCTCCACATCTCAGAGAAGCTAAACTGGTTAACAAAAGCACCACTGCCATCATTCAAAAACCCAGCAGCATCTTCTTAGAGGGTATCTAGGTCACCTGTAAGCATCCAGTGGGAACATAGCATGCATCAATCAAAATCATAGCCCTTTCACCCCTTCTGCAGTACCACATATATGTATATACACGCATATCACCCTAATCAGCTCCTGCAACTTAACATTGGCATGTGCAGGACCTTTTCTATTCCCAGTGTAGTTCTTACTCCTTCCCAGAGGCTCTCCAATGTGAGCTGTTCTTGCCTCTATGCCATCCTGACGGTGCCCTCACTTTTGTTAACATCTTGCCAGCCAATTCCCCCTCCCACTTTCTTTTGACCCTTCTGAAAAATCAGTAAATATGAGTGAGGCTATTGTTATTTGACTGGTGATAAATTAAGCCCAGTATTTAAAGAGATACATAAGATTGGAGGTCAATGGAGCGAGTATTAGAACTAAAACCTCCAGTGACCAAGAGTGCACAAATGGTGATAGTCTCAGAGTTTCAGCTGTGAGTTTTCTTACCTTAATAAACAGACAGGCTGGCTTTTCTAGCAACTCCTTCACGTACTGAGCGTCTGACAAGTGTCTTAGTCAGGACAACAGCTTTCAGTTAATTCTTTCCAATTCCAATAATGGTCAACACAGGTATAGTTTGTGACGCTGTAAATTAAAAATAAAGCATCCACTAGAATTTCATTATATTAATAAAAGTCTTTACTTTACAATAGAACCTTGGTTGCCTTTATTTATAGGCCTAAGGGTGATGAAAGTACAGTAAGTGAGAGATGAAATGCTGGATCAGACAGTACAGTGGGACAGACAGCACAGTTTCATTAATTATCAGTCAGATACAAACCTTAACTGCAGTATTTAAAGCATTGAGTTATTAGCAATTCTAATCTGGCCATTTGTGTCTGAGCATATGAGTGAAGTCCTGTGTGGTCTAATGGTTTGTCCAAGGCTCATTCTTGGCTAGTGCCTAAACTTGCCAGAACTGACACTCCCAATGGCCCCCAATGACATTGAATCAGGTTAAGAATGTTAATTATGCATTTTTTAAGAATGTAATTGTTGATCTATCTAGAATAGTAATTTTAATATTCATTATAATTTAAAGCATCAGATATCCACTTATATTTAGTCCAGAAATATATTCTCCTTATTAATTATTGCTAGTTGTAGTTATTGTATAGAATCAAATAAGAAAAATATGATTAAACTAAAATATAAAGTATTTATCAGTGAATAACATATGATGGAGAATTGTTTGCAAGTGAATGGTTTGGTGAGTTTTTACATGTGGACTAATATAAAAATCTTAATTTATTCAGTCTGTCTTCTGTGTTTTATCAACCACAGATACAGTTGGGGGAAACACTAAAGGATTTGCAGAAAAGAATCCAGGACAATGAGAGGACCATTCACTTATTAAGAGTGAGTATAACTATGAGTTGGGAATATAAACTGTATGCATAATGATATGCAACCCAACTGGGATAGCAAACAAAAGCAAAGACAAAAATATTACTTTGATTTTAATGTATTATGTGTTGGCAGCACAGTGGCGCAGTGGTAGCGCTACTGCCTCGTAGTTAGGAGACCTGGGTTCTGTTCTCCCCGTGCCTGTGTGGGTTTCCTCCCAGTGCTCCAGTTTCCTCCCACAGTCCAAAGGCATGCAGGTTAGGTGCATTGGTGATCCTAAATTGTCCCTAGTGGGTGTGTGTGCCCTGCGGTGGGCTGGTGACGGAGGGCAGGTGTTCACACAGCATTTTCGGTGACAGATCAAGCTGAATACAGGTGTGTAAAGCGCGTGAAATAGAAAGAAATTTATTGTGCCACCTTTCTTTGCTCTTGTTGTATATCAAAATGTAATTCAAACGCCTGAAATTGGAATGTGCTGGGCAACAAAACCTTTACCGTATGGACTGAAAAATCACGAGTAATGTTTCGTTTCATTTCTCAGGTGCCTGCTTTTTGTTGACAGTAATTCACAGGCCACTTTGCACAGGAGAAATCATTTTAACTTCTTTGTATATGAAGTACAGAGAAAGTATAGTAATTATGAAAAAAATGTTTTTCTTTGTTTCCCTCAATACAGCTAAGTGGGGTCTGCACACTGATTCAAGTCTAAGTGTTCTGTTCTTCTTAAGCCCCCATGCTTTTCATGATCACACCAGTCAGAACACAGTAGAATCTGTTTTCTGATTTTTGATATCTTTTCAGGCGTGCAGGTGGCAAAATTCTGTCTATAAATTTTCTGTGCCTTAGATAGAATCAGAGATCAATATAGCTGGTAGAAAATAACAAAGCATAGTATGGGAAATTTGTGAATGCAGTATTGAAGGCCTTCATTATAAGCACATTGTTTTGGAGCAGGATATGTTGTGTGCTGTAGACATTTTGAGTAAAAAAAACCTCAAACCTTCATTACAAATTGGCTCATTCTGTGCAATAAAAGGAAAAGATGAAAAGCGCCAACAACCAACGCGGATTTGTTCAGCACAAATGACATAGAACATATTTTTAAAAATTATAAAATTGTGTAAAATTGTTCATATTCAGTATCTGGTTTTGATTATGCTTGTTTTTATCAGACAAAAAACAAAATAAAATAGTAAACCATGTAGTGTAGCAAGCTTCCACTAATATTAAACTCGTATCCAAATCCGTTAAGTGTACAGTTCTGTCTACTTGTGACACAAAACAAAACTCTGTAGGAGCTCCATGCCATAATTACTAAAACTAAAACTGAAACTAATAGATATAAAATATAAAATAGAAATGTCTTTGTGAAATAAAAACTAAATTAAAAACTAAAAATACACGATGCAGGAAAACTAAAACTAAACTGAATTTCCAAAGTAAGGTCAGAAAAAATATAGAAATAAAAACTAATATAAAAAGGCAAAACTATAATAACCTTGGTAAGCTGTACTGACTTGTGGCAAGCAGTAAAAGAACAAATGAAAAATGACCAGGAAAATTGTAGTTAGAAAACAGGCAAAAGTCAAAACAGGGAGAAAACACGGTCAAGTGTCAAAACCAAACTGTGGACCGGAAATCAAAGTAAAAAAACAAAAGAACAGATTCAGTAACCAAGAAGGGCACAAATAAACTTTTTTAGCACAGAGATACAGGGTTTAAAATCAGGGACAATTTTTAATAATAATAATAATTCTTTGCATTTCTATAGCGCTTTTCTCACTACTCAAAGCGCTCAGCAATTGCAGGTTAAGGGCCTTGCTCAAGGGCCCAACAGAGCAGAGTCCCTATTGGCATTTACGGGATTCGAACCGGCAACCTTCCGATTGCCAGTGCAGATCCCTGCCCCTACAATTATGTCATCAATGAGTGTGGCACAGAGCATTATGGGAACTGTTGCCAGGAAGATGGCAAATACGAAAGCTCTCAAATAGTGGTACTCATCAGGAAAACAAAGTGGTGATGTTGTAAAGCCTAAACAAAACATTAACTTTCTAAATATATTCAATGCACCTTTTCTGACCAGATATTCTGTAGTACTAGGGTGTTGTACCAAGTTAGCCATTTTGGATGTACAGTGGAACCTCGGTTCACGAACGTCTCAGTACACGTACAAATCGGTTTATGACCAAAAAGTTCTCCAAACATTTGCCTTGGTTCACGACCACACACTTGGTATACGAACAAGCCAGTTTCCCTTTCGGTTTGTACATGTTCAGTCTCTCCCTGTGCATTTCCTGTGCAGCGAGCAAGAGAGAGAGCGTGCGACACACACACACACAGGCAGCGCGAGAGAGAGACAGGCGCACACACACAGGCAGCACGAGAGACAGAGCTGGACGCATAAGGTAGGAAGGCAGTTAAAGAATGCACTGGGCTTGATTTTGTTTTCACTTCTGTTTACAGCGATCGGTTCGTAGCGTGCATTGTTGCAATGTTACTTTTCTTGGTGGTTTATTAAATTACGAATTTTTTCAAATGTTCATTTTTTTCCCTGTGCTTAAAATTCATTTAAAAAAGTGTTTTTAGCCAGCGGTTGGTAGCGCTATAGCGCGAACTATTGCAGTGTTAGTTTTCTCTGTTGTTCAAGGTTTTCTCAGTGTTATTCAATGTTTTTACATTTAGTTTACTATTACGCTGTGCATTCTATGGTTTAATTAAAAAATATATATATTTACATACAGTTCGTACGGTCTGGAATGGACTAATTGTATTTACATACAATCCTATGGGGAAATTGCTTCGGTTCACAACCAAATCGGTTTACAACCAGAGTTTTGGAATGAATTATGGTCGTGAACCGAGGTTCCACTGTAGTGGGAAGTCAATCAAAATGTCACCTTTTTTGGCTAACTAAAAAGATTACAATTTGCAAGTGTTTTGAGGCAACTCAGGCCCCCTCTTCAGGTGAGATCTTCAGGCAAGTTCAGAACACTGTCCTGTGCCTGCTTGTCAGTGTAGATTCATTTTGGTTTGCTGCATCTTCATCGTTGTCTGGGGAGAGCTCCCAATCATCTCAAATCCTCTCACTGCAACCTGGAACCTGGTAGGACAAAACATTACATTTCCTTCAGAGGTCTGTACACAGGGATTTCATTTCACACACTATCATAATCTGCCCCTGTTATACTGAACTGTTTTGGACTTTGTTGTCAGTGTTTTTTGTTTATTGTGTAGTATATATAGATAATTACTGCCATCATGAAACTGGAGTTGGCAATTGTGTATGCGTTCTGTATAATATTGTTTATTCATTATTTGATTAATATATCTTTATTAGCTGTATTATTTCTCAATTCACTGTGCTGCTTATCATTGTCTCTGTGTGTGAATGTGTATGTGCTGAGTCAAAGCTGGATGTGTTCCTGGGGTCCCCACAATAAAATAAACAAATCACTGTCTTTGGACAGTGCGAATCTTAGCATCCCTGTGACCGCCACAAACGTCTGTCTTATGTCTATTCCTCCTGAGGGAGGCCTAGGAGTCCCAGGAGTCTGATGATAAAATATACTCCATAAAAATAAAACATATTGGCTGTATCTCTTTCTCATTCAGGAAACCTTCAACAGAGAGAATGCACTCACCGAACAGCAAGCAGACCAAGAACGGAATAGGGCACACATGCTTATCGTGATGCTAGAGATGGAGACTGAGAACCTGAAGAAGACAGGCTTTGAGCTGATAGATTACTCCAAGACCAGAGGCCACTATGTCTTTGTGCAGGTGACGCAATGTACTCATAAGTAAAGCAATCAATTTGAAGCAAATTTAAATTCTTTTTAAATGTAGTTCTAACATGACTGTCCTGTTGCTCTCATGATACAGAATTTCATGGCTCTTCCTTTGCCTCTTGGACATGGAGCTTCACCCAACAGCATACAGAGTGCATAGACCTCTGCTGCAAACTTCATACCAGATCCTTCCAGTGTACTTCAGTGTTTACGGGCCATCAAAGAGACAGGATATCTTGAAAATGCAGTTTCACCCAACAGCATACAGAGTGCACAGACCTCTGAGACAAACTTCATGTCAGATACTTCCAGTGTACACCAGGCAATCAGAGAGACAAGATATCAGGACATGGTTAACAATGGTGAGTATTTCACTTATGTACTCATAAAATTCAGCAAGTATACATCATTTGTCATTGTCATATTTTCTTCTCTTACCCAGCAATCAGAGTTCCAGCTCCATGTCCAATGCTATCATTTCCAGAACCCAAAACAAGGCAGGACTTTCTAGAACGTAAGACACTTTGATTTTTTAGATTTAGTTGAATTTTTGTCTTTTTGTTATGCTGACTCCTAACTGCTCTTTTTCATCCCACTTAAAAAATAATTCTGTTTCCTTTTCCATCCAAGTGTCTATTTCCTGCTGTTCTTCATCACAGCCATTGCGTCTTTCTTTCCTGGAATGTAAAAAGAGGTTCCACTTATTGTTTTTATATATGCTGCATAGGTTATATATTTTTTGATAATTCTACACAAGTTTGAAAAACAAAATTGTGAAGGAGTTTTTTTTTTGTTCTTAGAAATAAAGTTACAGCTAGAAGTATACTTTTGAGATTTATACTTTTTAATTTTAGGCATTGATCACTTTTAAGTTTTTGATGTATTTCCTATTCTGTAAAAATGAAAAAATAAACTTTCAATGGATGTACATTTTATTGGCACCAAATGTGTATGTTTGGTGAACCCCAGAAATGGGACAATATAAGTATATAATACTTGATTATATTAGCACGGTTCTGAGTAATTAATAGAAAAAGGGATTATCCTATTGACACAACTTTCCTGTCAAATCCCAGATGTGAATATTTTTAGATTAAATGACATCTCTAAATTAGCCTTGAGTGTGTATCTGATTTAGTGGGCCTGAATCACCTGGATGGTGTCTGCCATTCTAAAGTCTAAAACAGATCAGTCCTCAGTAAATTCTTTAAGAGGAAAAATATCAGCCGGTGATGCAGCTCCGTGTGGCACACATGTTTCCCTGAATCGTTCATAAGTAAGACAGCATAATGATCTTAAATCAAGGAAGATTGGTATCTAAAAGCAGAAAAAACAACAAAACAAATGATAATATAAATTCTAAAATTAAATTCATACAGCTAACTAATTGTTTTCAAGCGTCTGGTTGGGGTTTACTTCTTATCTTGTGCCTAATTTTGCCTGAATAGGCACAGGCTCCCTACAACTGTGAACTGGATAAGAGGATTAGAAAATAAATGGATAAAGCGACAGCAGAAAAGACAACACTGAAAGTATTATATTTGTAATGTTTTGGGATTTTTTTCCTAATAATGTATTCCATTTTTTTACTCTAATACTGTTGCTTACAAGATCTTAAAATATATTGCTGCAGATCTGCTGAACTTTACAAAATATAAAGGTTTTGTTAACTAATTAAAAGGGGTAGAAAAAAACTTAATTTTTTTTAAAAAGATATTAATTTTTAACTATTTTTCTATTCTGACATGTCAGGCAGGTGGCATGTCATGGATTTCAAATGCAAAAGGGACTGTGGTATAGCAGGTCCACGGACCAGAAAAGGGTGGTCAATGTTAAATAAATAATCATGTCCTGAATGTGCAGGCTTCAATCAGGTGTGGGTGTGGGTGTGCGTTTCACTCCGCAGTTAACTGGGGGAACTGGCTGACCACACAACATACGAATGCGGAGGCCGGCGGATCAGTCAGGCACCTCAATGATGCTGCAGAGGTAGCAGCTCCTCGCATACATACCTAGTTAAGCAGCATAGGATAAAGGAGGAAGGCCAATAGTGAGTGCCATGGCCTTTGGGGACCCGAGCCTTGTGTTTGGATTGGGTAGCCCTGTTGTAGCCAGGGAAGGGCAGGGACCTGGACCTGTGGAAGGTCAGCTGTGTCTGTCTGCAGGGCGTCTCCTCTGTTCATCCGGCACTGGGCCTTGTCAGTATCAAAGAGACACACTGGGGACCAGATTTTAAAAGACAATTTTCTGCCTGTGCTTTTAGCCTCAATTTTTAAAAGAAATTATGTTTTGTTTGATTTTAACCTCCACCATCACTTTGTTTTATGGATTTTTTATTTATTGAATTTTTGCACCGCACTTTGGAACACTGATTGTTTTGACTTGTTTTAAATAAAAGCACTGGAGCTCTTTCACACCTACCCCTTGCTATGTTTGTGTGAGTGTCCTCATCCGCTGGCTCGTCCCTCTGGTATGTTATCAGTGGTAGCGGGTTCAAGAGGCTCCCAGGATCCAACTGGTAGCGTGGGGCCGACCCGCAGTGTCACAGGGACATGCACAGTATGTATGTATTATGATAACTGCAATCTAATAACAGTTTCTTACATTCTTTACTTTTCACATCCAGTTTAACATTTTTTATTGCTTATTAATGATATAAATATAGGCAGTAGGAGACATATTTTTCAGTTTAGGTGGTATAGGTGACAATAATGGATTTTCTCTTCTCTTTTCTTCAATCAGTTTCCTGTCAGTTGACTCTAGACCTCACAACAGCATATCAGGATCTCCAAGTATCTCGAGACCTGAAGAAGGTGACACACAACCTTTCACAACAATACCCAGACCATCCCGACAGATTTGAGTGTTATGAACAAATTCTATGCAAAGAGGCTTTGTATGGTGGTCGCTATTACTGGGAGGTGGAAAAGTCCTGTCACAATCTAGAGTTTGCAGTTGCATATAAAACAATCGGCAGAAAAGGCTGGACTCATGACTGTCGCTTTGGGTACAATAAGAAGTCTTGGAGTTTGCAATACGAACGGATTTTAGAATCATCTGTCCTTCACAACAAAAACGAGACCAAAATATCAGTTCCTTCCTGTGAAATAATAGCAGTTTATCTGGACTATCCTGCTGGCACTCTGTCATTTTATGCCATTGCCAACACCATGACCCTTCTGCACAGGTTTGAGACCACTTTTACAGAACCACTTTATGCTGGGTTTAGGCTTAGATCATATACATCCAGTGTAATTTTATGCTAGCAGAATTACAGTCTTGAGTAGTCTCTTGTGCCGTCCTATTCCTGTCTCTTCAGTGATACTTTTGAAGAATCCAACAAGTGTGATTCTAATCATGTTAAATTCTGAATCAAAGTTATTTGAATTTGGTTTTCTGTCATTTACTACATCATTAGAGGGAGCAGTAAACTGACTGTAAAATGTGTGTCTATATTTTCAAGCATTTAAACATATTTGTATTTCATACTTTCTAGCTCAATAACAATCAAACAGATTCAGTTTGCAGTTGCAAGAAACTTTTGTGAGTCTTTTACAGTTACCTGAATTTTTACCTTAATTAGTCATAGAAATGCGGTCTGATCTTCAAGTACGTGACAATAGCAGACAAACATAATCTCTTTAAACAAACAACACACAGACGGCTGAACTTCATCGCTGCAGTACTCAACAGATTGCTTAAACAGTCACAGACTGGAGCAATTCTGTGAATCCTATTTAGAATTTCCACCAAACCCTTTCTGTAGCTACTGACTAGTCTTGTGCAACAGTCAGGAGGAATTGTTTCAAACTTTCATGATTCTTCTGGTCACTCCACAATATCTCCTTTGGGGTGAGGTCTTGGACTCTGACCTGATAGGCATTTTCTTCTGGCTAAGTTCTTCTGTTGTTGATTTACTTCTGCATTTCAGGATGTTGTCTTCTACTATTAAGTTTCATGTGACAGACCACTACATTCTTCTACAGAATTTTCTAGATACCATTTAAAAATGATAGCAAGGTGTCCAGGCAGGACAGGAAGTCTGCCCCAAACCATGATGCTCCCTCAACCATGAGGTTTTGGTGCTGGTGTGCTGTGCTTTTATTCATCTAAACATGGTGTTGTTCTGGAAGAGTTCAACTCAACACATTTGAGATGTGCAGCGATATTTCTCTTTTGGAGAACAGTGATTTACCTTTATGAACACCATTCTTATTTTTTGATTTTTTTTCTACCTGAGACATCAAAAGAGACTCTGGCAAGGTCAGGAGATTCCTGATGATCCTTTTCTGTTAATTTAGGGTACTTTTGACCTTCTTCAGCATTGCATATGTGCTCTAGTCTTGATCTTTGCAGGATGCTAACATTTGGGAAGAGTAGCAACAAGACTAAATTTGCAACATTTGTAGACAGTAGAGATTGATGAACATCCAGACCTTTTGAAATACTCTTATTTTCCAGCTTTATGCATCTCTATAATTCTTCTAAAGTTTTCTCATATCTGATGGTCGCCAACAACAAATCTGACTTGAGAAGTTCAGACACTTTTAGTAACCAGTTGGTTGTGTGCCTCTTTTATACAGCAGGTCACCTCCCAGCCATACATCCAATCTCACCTCGTTGATTGGAACACAAGACTCCAATGAGCTTTTGGAGAACTCACAGGCCTAGAGGCTCAAGTCTGTGAATGTTTAAACAAATGTGTTTAGGATGGACAAGAAAAAGCTCTGTTATTAGTATACTTTTAATTTAAATTTATGTTTGTCTATTATTATGAATTATCTGAAGATCAGACCACATTTTATTTAGTAAGTTCTGCAGCAGTCCGGGTAATTCTGATGGTTCACAAACTTTTACGTATGTCCTAATTGCACATTTACAAAATATAAAATATAAAACAATCATATTTACTCTTTGTCTAGTTACAGATATTTTAAAGGCAGAATGAAGAGACAATAAGAGATGCCAATTAATTACTTAATCACTGTATTTCATGTAGAAATACCTTTTACTTGGGTGGCACAGTAGCTCAGTGGTAGTGCAGCTGCCTCACACTCACAACATCAACAACACCATTTATTTCTATAGTGCGTTTTTATACAACTGATGTAGCTCAAAGTGCTTTAAAAGATGAGGAAAGAAAAAGGGAAAATATAAAAATAAAATTAGGCAAAACTAATTAACAAAGAATAAAGTAAGGTCCGATGGCCAGGGAGGACAGGAAAAACAAAACAAAAAAAAACTCCAGAGGGCTGGAGAAAAAATAAACTAAATCTGCAGGGGTTCCAAGGCCACGAGACCACCCGGCCAGCCCCCACTGGGCATTCTACCTAACATAAATGATCTCAATCAGTCCTCATGGTTTACAGGCTTCACGTGGAAGAATTAGATAATGATGATCATATGGACCTCTGGCCTTCAGTCCATCAATGTAGGGACTGCTCGGTGCTTTGATCAGGTGGCAGAAATGCAGATCGCCACCACAGAAAACCAGAAAGAGAACAGCAGAGATAGCAGGGGTTAGTACTGATTTTGGACCCATGAAAAAAATGATAATTAAATACATATACAGAATATCAGGGTTATACTTAAATGAAGCTATGAGAAAGCCATGTTAAAATAAGAGTTTTTTTAGCAGTTTAGCAGTCCCATGTTCTCCCATGTACACGTGGGTTTCTGCTCACAATCTAAAGACATGCAGGCTAGGTGGAGTCTGGCCCGTGTGTTTGTGTTCACCCTGGGATGGATGGCCACCCTGCCCAGGTGATGTTCCTGCCTTGCGCCTGAAGCTCGCCATCATGGGTTTAAGCTTCTCTACAATGCTACTCTAAATAAGCAGGTTTGGAAGATGAATGGATGGATCTTTCCTCCTGAGATAGATAGATAGATAGATAGATAGATAGATAGATAGATAGATAGATAGATAGATAGATAGATAGATAGATAGATAGATAGATAGATAGATAGATAGATAGATAGATAGATAGATAGATAGATAGATAGATAGATAGATAGATAGATAGATAGATAGATAGATAGATAGATAGATAGATGGGGAAATTCACATAATAATACACTGACACACATTCTTATTTGAAATCATTTGCTGCAAATTTATTCTTTATACTCAGGAAGTTTGTGTCTGCTTCTTGCTGTTATTTACAATAACTAAGAGAAAAACAGTAATAATAATAAGTTGTTAACAAATTTTTCATCGTCATCTTCAGTAGTCAAAGACACCGCTAAAGGTAATGTATTATATTATTTATAAAATAAGTTGTGAAGCTCTAAAATCTGGAATGCTAATAGAGGGATGATGAATAGATTGATTGATGTAATAAGTCCACATTTATTTTCCTTACCTTTCTCTGTAGAAGGGGGGCTCTGGGCCATAAGGCTTTGAGTAGACTAAGGTAAGTGAAGCATGCTTTTTAAAAGAAATAGAGAAATACAATTTATTGATATACAGAAGAATTATGGAAAAATGATAATTGCTTATATATGTCAATAAAGAAGACTGGTCCCATGATGGAGAAAACAGCATATGACACAGTAGGAGCCGTTCGTAGTTCATGTAGAAGTTTTCTGGAGTTTCTTGATTTTGCGAAATTTTGTATCTAGTGGTTTACTTTTTGAATTTTAGTGGGATTTCACATTCAGCTTATTGTTGTACTGATGCACAGCTGTTGGTGAGAGAAGGTTAAACCCTTCCACTGTGACTCAAAGCTCTTTTGTCTCCTGTTAGAAGTTTGCATGACACACTTAGTTGTGAGCATGTTGCACAATAAAATATCAGACATGAGAAAGCAGGTTTTCATCTCGATGTTAACCAACTATTTGGAGTTCTAATTTATCCTGACGCAGGTGAAGCAGTTTTACGATCCTAAGCCTTGAGACATTGCCCAAAGCTGTGTGGATTTGTGTGTTGGGGCTCGACGTCTGAGTGATGTGATGCACCCGTTGTCTTTGTGGTCCTTTCTTCATGTCGGTGATGTGGTGTGGTCTGTCTAATAGCGATACTTCAGTAAAAGTTTTCCAAAAAAGTGACTCAAGTAAAAGTTGCCCACAAGAAACTACTAGAGAAGAAGTTTTAAAGTATCTGAGTGTTAAGTGCTCTTAAGAATCAAAAGTACCAGTAAATGTATGAAGGCTCCATGTTTTATACATAGTCAAAAAAGTTCCAACAATTGTAAAGTAATTCAGGCTACCTTCTCTTTGCATGCGAGTCGTATTATAATCACTAAAGTATGAGACAATATACTGCAACTTAACAGTGACATTCAGGGTGAGGAGACTCTGGGCAGGGTGCTAATAGGAAAAGCATACAGGAATTTTTATACTGCAATTACATTTCACTTCAATTGAAAACACTTTTAAGCCTTCCCAAATTTTATTCAGATAACACCAAAGTAAATGAAAATCGACAGAATTAGTTTAATAATAACATCTCTCTATTATAAAAAAAAAAAATCTTGGAAGGCTTGGTAGGAGACGAGACGTGATTTTCTCGGAGACACTTTAACATCCCGCGAGACAAGGCAGTGAGACAAAAGAACAGCTGCTGTGCAGGCTTTTAAATGATCGACACGCAGCGCGACAAGCAGATCACGCAGTACGTCAGCAGCAGCAGTAAGCCAGAAGCTGATCGAGCAAAGAGGAGGTAAAACAAAACTGTATTTGTTTCCCATTGTATTACCGTTTAAGAAGGAGTTTCGGAGGAGCAACCACATCTCCTTAGAGTGCGTTCAGCCCCCTTCTTCACAACGCAAGCGGCAGAGGCACGAAGTGGCTGGTGTGTAGCGCGCCCCGGGGGAGAGGGAGTGGGCGAGCAAAGCGAGCAGGGGGCATAGCCCCCTAGTTAGTCATCAAAACAAACCCTTTCAGGGTTTACCTAGACTTTATCACTTTGAGTTTCATAAATAATGGAGCAACTTTTCAGGTTTTCTTGGGCTTTTTTTGACCTTTCTGTGGATAAGCCCTGATATGTTCAGCAGGCTGCTGCCAGGACAGCAACTAAAAACAGAAGCATCGGCAGTGGAAATAACTAAGGCTGGAGATCGCGTGTCAGCAGCGTTTAGCTGTGCAGGCTGCAGCGCGGTGTACTAGGAATGACTGGGTAGAGTAGCAGGTGTTAGAAGTGTCTGCAGCATACATTTGACTCTTTCTAAACATGGACTTTCATAAAGCGGTGCTTCCTAAAGCAAGAGAAATCGGTATTTTAGTATAATGGACTGAATGAAGCATTGCGTGTGTTTGTGTAGTCCTTTAGTTTTCTGGCTTAATATTGCAGTAACAAATACTGTATGTCTTGTTAAATATGTTAGAGTAAAAGGAGCCATTTGTGCTTGAAAATGTAGTGAAGGAACAGTGAAAGTAGACAGAACATTTTGTACTCCATTAAAGTAAAAAAAAATTCACCAAAAATACTAAAGTACAGTAACAAAGTATTTCTGCTTCATTGCTATAACACTGGGTGTTGTCTTCTGGAGCTGTTTTTTGGGTATTTAGGCTCCTTGCTGTGTTTCTCTGCAACTTTATAGGAAAAAACATGGAATGTTTCTGGCTGTATGTGTTGAAATTCTCTTTTTAAAGCAATGGTAGTTATGGTAAACTGGCATAATCAATGGCACAAAGCTTGGCTTGAAAAGAGGGGATCTTAGAGCAGGGGTATTCAGCTCCAAAAGCTCCATAGAGAGAAAAACTGATCAGGTCCAAAGATAGTAAAGACATTCATGCAACTAGTCTTAAGGGAAAATGAAGCCTGTGCTGGCGGGACCAGTGCCCACTTCTGGACATAGATCCACACCTGTTTAGAAAGGCATGAGATGTCCTTCAGAGTAAGCAAGAGTTCTGGTTAAAAGTCATGAGAAGGCCTTGTGTGCAACTGCAAGCCTAGCAAGATGGCACATTGTCCACTTTGTTCTACACCATTAGTATAATATATACTTTCTTAATTGGTATAATTATTTAAAATATTTGAATAATGGAGCAGTGGTTTGCACACCAGAGACTGGGCTGGAGCTGCAATCTGGTGACCGCCAGTGTGTGGTTTCATCATCTCTCTGTTTCTGTGTGGGATTTCTCAGAGGCAGCTGATATTGGACAGGTTAGTGTGATGAAGTGAAGGCCCTTCAGTCTTGTGCCTGAAGCTGCAAGGATAACCTCTTGCTCTCCTGAATTGATTTAAACAGGCTCAGAATAGATGGCAGGTTCGAGAAAGTTTCTCTTTGACCAGAGAAGCTCCTAAATGCTTCACTCACTGATGATTCTTGCCTTGTGGCCAGTGCTGTCACAACATCTTGGCATCCTCAGGAAGCCCATAACAGTTCTGAAAATTAATACATGGATGGAAGGAATAGGTGTCTTGTCCAAAAATGGTTTCCCTGTTTACCTTGTGTCAATGTTCTCTTCTCAGTTTCTCTTAATTTGTCCTGATCCAGTTTGGAGTCTAAAGGAGTAGGGCTTCCCTCAGGTGCAAGTAGTCGAATAATCATATGAGGAAGATTTAAGATCTGGCCCGGCCATACCTCATCAATGTGGTATTCATCGTCCTGCTTTCTGATTAAATCCATTCTTATTTTAATAGAAAGTACACCTCGTTTAGTTTGGACCTTCTGCTTTTGTCACTTTACCTTGCTTAAATGGTTCTTGTATCAGTGGCTCTTTAATTTTGGAATTCTGGGTCAATTTTCAAAGATGAACAGTTCAGATTCCATGGTTATATGATTATTCATACTCATGTTCCTGTCTTGGAGTTGTTGTATTTAGGATTTTGTTTGGGGTTTTCTCTATTAACAGTTTCTTTGTTTATTTGATCTTCTTAGTTCTTTTTAATAGTTTGATTCCAGATTTTATTGTCTCCTTGTTCAAGTTATTATTTTCATCATTGTTTTCTTTCTCCTTTAGTTTGTTGAAGGAGGAGTTCCCTGTTCATTTACATGAAATTTGTATTTGTTTTTTCAAACTTTGTTTTTTTATTATCGTTTAATTACTAATTACATTACTGTTGTCCATCACCTGCTTGCTTGCTACTTATATTTATTCTAATTATTTTTGTAGTTTAATTATTTTAAAATAAATATTGTAATTGTGTGGTTTTATGGTTTTGGCGTAATTGTTACGCTCTCCAGGAACCACTTCGACGTTTTTGATGGCTGCACAGCCTGTAAATCCCCGGGCTGCGTACCAAGAGTGCCATCTAGTGGCGTCAGGCGTTTCTGCACTTTCTTTCAACATCCACCAAATTAAATCAAATCGATTTGTCATATACAATACTGTATCCGCTCTGCACAATATGTAGTGAACGACAACACTGTGCATTATAAGAAAATAAAAAGACAATACGCAGTGTGTCAGGAAACGCTGCTGGGGGTCCTTTATATATTTACAGTATCTTGAGCATCTGTAAAGCTACATTTGCACTTGGGACACATAAAATGCTATCTATTATATACTAGTAGCGCCTTTTCTATCTATCTATCTATCTATCTATCTATCTATCTATCTATCTATCTATCTGTGACACCTTATGACAGAACAGACACTCACAAGGCCCCTGGACTGCATTGTCTCCTGCACTGACAATTTGGGCACAGGAGACTTGAACGCCTGGCGTAGGTTGGCAATTAAAATATTGAAAAGAATTTCCAAAACTGAAACAGAACACATATAAAAATGATGAATAAATATATTTCCAGCAGAAAAAACTAATACACTCACAGCAGTTTGAAGATGCTCTGGCAAAGGCAGTGAGGACATTAGCCAAGCAAACTGAACAGACTTTACCTCATCATTGGGGGGATTTCTTTATCAAATAGACCCCCACCGAATGGACTACTTTAAATTCTGAATGCTGTCCTTTGGCGCTCATTATAGTGACCATGGTGACTTTTATTATTGTTTGATAGTGCTGAAATCGCCAACTAGGCCTGTAAAGAGGGTGAGAGCAGACCACCTTGACCTGTGATCAAGAGTGGTGGGATCTTTCTGAGGAAGCCTGGGATTTTTCTCCATATTGGGATGGCCTGATACTTGAGGCTTTGTGCTGACTGGCATTTCAGGGCTTGCTATGCTGCACACTGTGCTGTTAAGTGGCTGCCACTTTGGATGGTGTGTAGACTCACTGTTTTTATTTCGATTGGCCTCTTAATAAAATGATGCTATTACTAAGTGAACTGATCAAACAGAACAGGCCCTCAAGAGAAAGCACCAAGGAGCGATTACAAGAAACTGATGCTGACTGTTGTGTTGACAATGAAAGAAAACAGTTTGTTTCTTCAAACTTCAATGTACACTCCAGAACGTTCTTCCTGACGTAAACCAAATAACAATCCCATCCATGTGTTTTAATGGCCCTCCAACATCACAGATGCTCAGCTAGAAACCTTTTGTATTAGCCAATCAGTTTGAGAAAAAAACAACGTATACTGAACGTGATTGGCTGGTGGATTTTCTATACAGTAGACTGCCAGGTTGCTGCCAGGTGAATGACAGATAGATTCATATTAGTTTAGTTGGCAGTGTGCACCTGTAAGTTTTGTGCTAGGTGCAAGACCCTCTATGTATCTGACTGGGCAAGAATGACTACTGTGAAAACCAAAGAGCCAGGCCTATCACTGCCCGCCATGGGATTCCTTCATTTGCTGAAAGCTGGAATTATTGAATGATTCAAGTAAAGACCCAACTACTCAGACTTGTTTAGTTTAATTTCCTTTTCCTTTGGGGTAGGGCATCAGGAAACACAAGCCAGGGGTGCAGGGTGCAGTCTCTTTGCACAAAACACAAATGCATGTGTTTAGGATGTGGGAGGAACACCTGCAGAGATGGTTCTGATCCTGCATTAATGGGGAGCACCGACAAGGCGGATGAGACAGAGGAGCGGAGTCAAGTGGAGAACTTTGAGAATTGCCTGCAAGTCAACATCAGGAAAACCAAGAAACCGACGCACCAAACAGTCTCTACGTCTGGTCACCATTCAGGGAGTGGATGTGAAGATATCTGGATGGTTGTCGGTTCAAATCCCGTTACTGCCGGAAGGGATCCTTGAGCAAGGCCCTTAACCTGAACAATGGCTGATCCTGCGCACTGACCCCCAAAAAAGGTCATGCAAAAAGATAATTCCCCTGGGGGATTAACAAAGTATATAAATAATGATGATGTAGTACTACAAGTACTTGGGGGTCCACATCAATGACAGCCTGGACTGGTTTCATAGCACAGAGGAACTGTAGAAGAAAGAGCAGAGCAGACACTTTTTTTCCGTACGGGACTGCACTCCTTTAATGTTGGTAGTGACATACTTTATATATTTTATAAATCAAGTGGCTTTAATTTCATGCCACCCAAACACTGCACTGCAGCATACAGTGGCACAGGACCGCGGTCTGACATACCCATAAAATTACATATATAACATAACAAGTACAGGACAAGTATAAGACAAATAAAAAATGAAACAATACGATACTCTACTAAACTATATTAGGTAAATTAACAGATAGTAATAAAGTGAAGTAGATAGTAATTAATAATTTAATGATAACAACCAATAATTAAGACAATATGAATATACTACTAGGAGCAGATCTGAGGGCAGGGGGGCAGCACAGAATTCAGACTCCAGACAGCCACATGGTAGAAGCTGGTGCTGAAACTGGCAGCACTGGTTCGGATGCTAAAGAACCTTCTGCCTGATAGAAATGGGTCAAAGAAACCATGAGAAGGTTGGGAGTGGTCCTCAACATTGCTGTGAGCTTTGTGGATACGACACTTGAGAGAGACGTCTTTAGTGGAGAGTAGAGAGATTCCAGTGATCTTTTCTGCCATGTGTGCTATCCCGTTGTAGGACCTCATGGTCAGAGATGGGGCAGTTCCCCAACTAGATGGTGGTCCAGCTGTTCAGAACACTCAAAATGGTACACTTTGTGGACTACCAGGCGGGCACACAACTGACCAAAGCAGAGACAGACACAAGCAGAGGCACAAGTATAAGCACACGCTTTTTATTCTTCTTTTCTTCCCTCATGGGAAACACCTTCCCCCGTTTCCCACAAGCACAGCACAACACAAATCTCTTCGTCCCCTCTCTTTTCTCCTCCACTCCTCCTGGCAAGCTTCATCTACCTCCTCCCGACTCTGGCTCCTCGAGTGGCGTCTGCTGAAGTGCTCCAGGTGCTCATTGACAGATTTCCGCCAGCACTTCTGGGTGTGGCGGAAGTGCTGCAAATAAGGGCTCAGCAGCTCTCCAGGCACCCCGTGGTGGTGCCCACAGATCCCAAAGGGGCTGCATCCAACTCCTGTTCCCATGGAGATCTGTAGAAGTCCAAGGGGCTGCCACTTAGTGCTCCGGGGAAGGTAATGCTCTGCATACACTCCCTCCCAGGAAGAGGCGTCCTACCTGGGCAAGGGCCCCAGCCATACGCCACACCCTCTACAGTGTGGTGAGACTAGGGGGAGATAGGCTGACATTCCTTAGTCTCCAAATGAAGAGGAGATGCCGCTGCACCTTCTTGACTACGGAGATGGTGTTAGTAGTCCAGGAGAGGTGAGCTGCCAGGTGCACACCAAGGAATTTGGTGCTTTGTTCATTTCCATCATGGGGCCCTGGATATGCAGTGGGGTAGAGACAGCATGGGGATTCCTGAAGTCATCAATCATCTCCTTCATCTTGTCCACATTAAGATACAGAATGATGTCAGAAAAGGTCCTTAAACAAATATTTAAAAAAAAAGTTCAGCTCCAGACAGAATAAATGGCCATCTGCTTCATTACTGTGCAGAGGAGCTCTCTCCGATACTCCACTCCATATTTGAAATGTCATTGGATTTACAGCAAGTGCCCACTCTATGGAAACAGGCAGCTATTATCCCATTGGCAAAAACCGGACACCCCAAAGCATTAAGTGGCTTTAGACCAGTGGCATTAACTTCTCTTATCATGAAACGCTTGAGGTATTAATTAAGAAGCAAATGCTTAACAAAACTGTGGCACTTCTGGACCCTCACCAATGTGCACACAGAGAAGAGAGGGGTGTGGAGGACGCCACAGCAACACTTTGAATTTACTGTATGAGCACTTGGAAGGATCAAAAAACCATGCATAATTGCTGTTGATAGACTTTATGTCAACTTTTAACATAATCCAGCCCCATACTTTAGTTGACAATCTGATCGATCACTTCTGTTTGGACCCTAACTTGGTGGGGTGGATTGAGGACTTTTTAACAAACCGAACGTGAAGAGTGAGAGTCAATGGCTGTTTCTCTGATAGCCTCGGTACATCTGTGGGTACTCTGCAAGAGTGCTGCCTATCTCTTCTTTGGTTTATCCTTTATACAAACTAGGGGGCTCTGCCGCCTGCTCACTTTGTTCACCCACCCCTGGGTTTGGTTAATCAGATATACAATTTAAAGAGATTGTTATATTCATTGGAATTGTTACATACTCTTTCAATTCTATGTTGCATCGCTTCTCCGTGATCATAAATATACACCTGACCGAATTGTGGTTTCTTCGAATTTAATTTTGTCCTAGCTTTAATTGTTGTGGGACCACAGATTCTCATAGCGTATGGTCCATTATTATGTAAATCTACGTTTTGAGCATTGAATGATGCGAACGCGAAAAGATGGTAAGATGATAAAATACCATGCCACACCATTTTTAAGCCCATAGCAGGGTTTGTAAGGGGTCTGGCGCCTATGCGAGCAAACATGGAGCACAAAACAGGAACAATCCCTGGTCAGGGCGCGCTACGATGATGAATCCTTGGTTTATATAGCGCCATTCCCAGTATGCACCAGCACAGAGACGTGTCCGCCATCTGTCCCTGTGTTCTCACACATTCATCGCCGCACTCCGGCAGTGTTGATGTGTCACCAGTGGGTGTGACCGGCAACTTTAAAGTGAAGATCAAAATAAACAAACCAACGACCCCCCCGACCCGCTGAGTAAGCGCGCCCACACTGCGCATGCTCGCCGGCCGCTGCGCTCTCGCGTGCGCAGAGTGTTTGGAAGTTCGGAGGTCCATCCGTTGTAAAACAATGGACACGGACGCTTCGTCGGAGAGCCTCTTCGGCTGCCCCATGTGTGACGAGTTGTTTGTCGAGCCGGTGTCCATACCGTGCGGACATACGTTCTGCGAGAACTGTCTGAGTACGTTTTGGGAGTGGAGCTATAAAGCGGAGGGCTACACTTGTCCTTTTTGCGGAGATGTGTTCAACCCCAAGCCGCACACCTACAGGAATGTCGTCGCCGCGGAAGCCGTGGAACTTTTAAAAAATACGCGGCTGCGCTGCGAGGAGGAGGAGAGGCTCACAGCAGCCGAGGACGTGGCGTGTGATGTGTGTCCAGGGGCGAGATACAAAGCCGTCCAGTCGTGTGTGACCTGCCTGGCCTCTTACTGTGGGACGCACATCCGGCCGCACTTGGAGTCCGAGGCTCTGCGGACGCACAAGCTGACGGAGCCGATCCAAAACCTACAGTGGCGGATCTGCGAGCAGCATCGGAAACCGCTGGAGCTGTTCTGCCGGACCGACAGCAAGTACATCTGCGCCTTGTGTGTCGTGAGCGGGCACCAGGGCCACACGCTGAAAATAGCCGTGGAAGACAAGGTGAGTCTTGAAACGCCCGCTGTCGCTCGTTTACTTTGTTGGTTGCGCTTCGCGGTGCCCGCTGGATGATGGGCGTCTATTTACAAAGTTGTCACGCCGCTTTTTTGCCAAGCTTTCTTGCGCCATCTACTGGAGTAAAGTGGAATCACCGACACGTTACAATTTTTCATTTCAAACGTTCAGGTAGGTGTTCTTTATGAAGAGCCCACCATCGGCTGATTTAATCTGCGCATTTATATAAGAGCCTTGGTGACCGGAACCACTGATATGATTGAATGTATGCCAGGAACCAACCGGCTAATCGGAGGGCACACTTACGCTAACGCCATGCCTTTAGGATATGCACAGAAAGCCACCGGGAGAACTTGCAGACTCCACACAAGAAGGGCCGGGGCTGAACTGTGACAGAGAGAACCTTTGATGCTGACCTCCTCATACTTTAGTACAAGCTGTATGTTGTGATAGTTTAGGCTCGCACAGCTATGCCTGGGTAGGCTTGATGGTTTTTACTGATGTCTCCAATGGTTTTATTATTTTTATTGTCCTCATAATGGCTTCTTTGACTTTCATTGGGACAGTCGAGGCATCTTCTAAAGCAATGAAACCCACCGGAGTGATCACAAGCCCCTGTTTATGGTGCCCAGTGTATAAAAACTGTTGTCATTACTGCTCGGTGTCACCAAAATGTATGAAAATCCCCTTAAACGAAAGCCTTCAGTGTGCACTGTAATCACGATGTGTGAATTGTGTGATTTGTAATTTTAAATTGTGGAGTAGAGGGGTAAATCAAAGAAAAATGGGTCCTTATCCCAAACATTGTGGAAGGCACCGTAAACCTTTGTTTGATGCTGTGAGGATGTGAACGTTGTATGTAGTTTTAAAATATTTCCAGGCAGCATTGAACTTGGCTATGATGTACCAGAACAAGTTAATTCAGTGCCATGTTACCTGACTTCTAGTCAAAGGGGTGTCACACTTAATGACTGCACTTGCTGATCTTGTCGCCGGAGTACGTCAGATTATTAGTACAGCGGGACTGAGCCTTGGCTGGGCTTGAGTACGCCATAGTGGCACAGTGGTAGAGCTGCTGCTTTGCAGTAAGGAGATTGTGGGTTCGCTTTCCTGGTCCTCCCTGTGTGGAGAGCACTTTGAGTAGTGAGAAAAGCGCTATATAATTATAAAGAATTATTATTGTTGTTATAATTCTTTACATTTATATAGTGCTTTTCCACCTGAGCCACCACTAATGTGCAGCATCAGCCTGCGTGTGTTCTTTCTTGTGCGTATTTAGCAGGCCGCGCTGTATTGGGAATTTCAGATGTTCTTTTTCAAGAATATTCTGGATTTTTTTTTTTTTATTATTATTATTATAAATAATTTCAAACTGCGGCGAGTCAAAATGGCAGATGCCAAAACCCACGAATAAGCCAGGTCGACTGTATTTTAAGGAAATTTTATTTTAGCATTTTTTTACAGTCGCTGAACAATGAAAAGACAATTTCCAATCAGGGCTTAATAAAGTATATCCCATCTTAAGCGTACAAAATTTAATTTTGGTAATGCAATACAATACAATTTATTTTTGTAAAGCCCAAAATCGCACAAGAAGTGCCTTAATGGACTTTAACAGGCCCTGCCTTTTGGCAGCCTTGATTCTCTAAGACACGGGTGTCAAACTCCGGGCCTGGAGGGCCGCAGTGGCGGCAGGTTTTCATTCTAACCCTTTTTCTAATCAGTGACCAGTTTTCACTGCTAATTCACTTTTTCCCCTTTTATTTTAATATCCATGTTAGAAGGATTCTGAATTGATTCGTTTCCTCGTTAAATGACAGCCAAACAGAAATGAGATGTGAAACGAGCCAACAGATGACCAGCTAAACTGGGGCTTCAAACTCCAACCAGTTTCTTTAATGAGAAGCCGATGCTTGCTTGCTGTTAAACCCGTTATTTAATTCCATAGCTTGTTGCTGCTCTCGTTCTGCAACAGCAGACATTTCCAAATCTGATGATTTTGTGTTTTTATAAGAACATCGTCAAAGTGTTTTGAGATATTAACCTTACTGAGACCATCACCTTTCTTATTTTCAGATATTGTGTGATGTGGCCGCTTGTTTTGTCTCATTATTGTTTGGCTGGTAATTAAGGAAAAAAACTAAAGGGCCTGAGTCAAGTTAATTAAAAGAAGTAATTAGCAGCAAAAATTGGTCACTAATTAAGAAGATGGTTAGAATGAAAACCTGCAGCCACTGCGGCCCTCCAGGACTGGAGTTTGACACCCCTGCTAAGAAGACAAGGAAAAACTTTAGTAGGGAAAAAATGGAAGAAACCTTGGAAAGGCAGTTCAAAGGGAGACCCCTTTCCAGGTAGGTTGTGGGTGTCAAAAAAAAAAGGGGGGGGGGTCAATACAATACAAAACACAAGTAATTCACAATACAATACAATAGTGCAATAGAAATATTACAAGTACAGAGCAGAATTCACATCACGATTCGGATTTGTAATAAAAATCGACCTGCAGTTAACACTTTAATGTAGAACATGAGGCTTCTCTGCGTCCTGCTGTGCAGGAGCGTAATGTCCAAGTAAAGCAAAAATAAGAACCTTTATTGGAATTGGCCCATTCAACGACATGACGTCAGTGATCAGAGCATCCTTAATGGCGGTTTGCACATTTAGTGTTAAGTTCAAACTGTTTAAAGCCAGAAAAAAATTAGCTTAAGGGGACCAATATTTTTGTGTACGCCACTTTCATTTGTTTAATTGTTACTTTCTCGTGTACAAAGTATCTATCACTCTTTAATTTAATATTGTTCTTTATCAGTATGCTGCTGCTGAAGTATGTGAATTTCTCCTTGGGATTAATAAAGTATCTATCTATAGGGAAAGTATTGTAATCGTCCAAAAATTCGATTTTCAAGATTTTGATGAATCTCGACGTAAATTAAACATTGATTTTAAGATTAAGTTTACGACGTTCTACTTTAACGACAAAATAAACTATGAGATTAAAGTGGACATTTCAACCTTTTTTTTTTTTTTTGTTTTTCCACTGTATCCCTATTTTCTTTTCTTTTCGCTGTACCCCAATACGCTTCTATATGACGCTCCTACAGTGGGTTACAACTCGCCTTTTCACGGCAATACCACTTCTTTTTACTTTCTCGTATAGGGAAAGTATTGTAATTGTCCAAAAATTTGACTTTGAGATTTTGATGAATCTCAATGTTTTAGACCTTACTGACTTTCTCGTATCTGAAGTATAGGGAAAGTATTGGAATCCTCCAAAAATTCCATTTTGAGGTTTTGATGAATCTCGGTGTTTTGGACCTCCGTGAGTCTGAAAATACCGTGTCTGTGTATGTGAACATGTTAATTTGAGTTCGGTCAATCAAATTTTCCATACAAGTTGTAGCTGCAGGAGTGTAAGGCGAGATCAAGCACGGGTAAAACGCATGCTGAAAGATCTGTCTCAGTCCAAAAGTTTGTTTTAAAATATTTAGTGAAAATTCAAAGCAAACAATCCATACAAGAATAAAGAAAAAAGTTGTTACACACGTAGAATAAAAGGCAAAAAATAAGAAATAAAATGTATCTTCTCTAAACTTAGCTTTTCTTGTAAAACTTTAGTTATTTTTATACTTCTTCTTCTGTACATTTTAAACGTACGGCGCGGCTCTTTCAGTTAAGTGCTTTGTCTTATGTGTTTCTTAGCACACAAGGTGCGCGAGGCTTGAAAGGGACGCTTTAAAGCCATGTGCCCTCTACACCTTACACATGGCAATGCTGATCACCAACTGAGAATAATGTTTAGTCAGATAAACTAGAAATAGTTAGAATACAGTAGAGCAATTCAATTCAAATTATGGCAGTTATAGGAACCTCCCATAGAGTATGCACTGTCATTTAGTAAAACATTCTAGGAAATGGCTCTTACACAAGTATGAGGTACAAAACGTAGATTTCTGTCAACTTTTGGGCTATGTCCGCTAACCAGAAGTGGTACCGGCAGCTGCGTAGTGCGGTTTATTCAACTTTACATTTATAATAATTGTTCAGTATATTATTAATTAATTAATTAGATTTGTTGTTGATGGTTCATTAATGTACATAATATAAAAATGTAATAATTGCCTGGCGGTTTACTCCTCAAATATCCATCCGAGTATACGAGAAAGTCGTGGGGAGACCACTCTCGAGTTTTTCAAGCGAGATATTCAACCATAAATCATAAGCAAAGTTTCTGTTCTGTTAAATGTGATACAAAGAGTTGTTGAAACTCTGTACTTTTGTCCATTTCAGCTTAGATCAGAGAAAACTATGAAGTTTTTTTTTGTGTGAAAGAGGACCACTATGTCAATGTACCCCCAATTAGAGGAACACAACACTGTCAACATTATCACACAAAAAAAAAAACATAACTCATATTAGTCGTGAACAAACCCCATTATAATCGTACAGTGGTCTTCAGTAAGGTCCAGCAGTTGTGCTCATAAAGGATAGCAATTTGGAGTTTAGTGACCTTCATGGTGTGTTTTTGAAGTGTCATTGGTCCTTCTTAACTTTGATGTAATTTTCTACCACAACATCTCAAAAGTTCTCATCTGACTCCTTTAATACGAAAAGAGAAATACTCTGTCATTGTCTATTTTGGATTTCTAGTGCCTAACTATAGTTGTCTTGTCTTTATTTCCACCCAGCCGAACACTCAAGCGGCGCCACAGAAGCGGAATCATTCTGGCAAGCAGAAGCAGGTGAGTCTGTGAAAACGTCTACCCTGTGCGCCTTTCTGCCAGGTAAGGCCTGCCTCGTGTAATTTCTGCCACCGTGGATTTGCGTTTCTTCTTGACATTGAAATGTTTGGGGTGATCTGAAGTGTGGGCTTGGGATGAACGTATTGGCCTGATTGGTCTCCTGAGCACCTTCTCAGTGCTTATAGGATGAAGCATTCACATTCATGGAAGTCTGAAGTGCTAAAACCTTTTTAAAGTTTTTGTTTTTCTTTCTTTTTGTTTTTTTTTTTTAGACTTCATCTTCAAGACCAAAAAAACACCTCAAACGAAATGAACAGGTATGGCCTTCAGAATTCGGAAAGTGCGTTTTGATTACTTGTGAATAGAGAGATTCCTATTTCATAACTAATAGAGTCGCAGCAAGAAAAAAGTAGACCCTCCTTCAGTTCTTTTATTTTATAAATCACAATTGTGTTGCCATTGCAGGCTTCTGTAAATAGGTGACGTGTAAAACAGCAGATTTCATTATGTTGTTGTCCCCCCCCAAACAGTATGCAAACATTCAGAAATCATGTGAGGGGGGGAGAAAAAGTCCACCCTGTAATTTAATAAGATGTAGGACCACCTTTAGCAGCCATAACTTGATATAAATGTTTCCTGTAGGAGTCTGTCGCATCGTTTTGGATAAATTTCAGCCCACCGCCTTCTTTACAGCAACAGTGGAGGTTCCTTGATGTCAGAGGGCACCGCTTTATTAAGACCCCACCACTGCCTTTCATTGAGATTGAGAGCTAGACTTTCACTTGGCCATTCCAACACCTTGATTTTTTCCTTTTTAGCCAATCAGATGTTGATTTGCAGGTGTGTTCTGTTGCGTAATCCAGTTTTGTCCCATCTTAAGCAGTCCGCCTGCCCGCCCACCTCCGAGTGTTGGCACTGAGGCTATGGATCTGCACCAGCAATCGGAAGGTTGCCAGTGTGAATCCTGTAAACACCAGAAGTGTCTCTACTCTGTTTGGCTCTTGAGCAAGGCCCTTAACCTGCAACTGCCTCATCCTGGATATGACGTTAATATGCATCCACCCCTGTAAGCAGGTCCTCCAACTTACAAGGTCAAAACTTGGGGGTTGGTAGCAGGATTGGCACTCCAGCCACAGTTTAAAAAAAAAAAAAAACAAAAAAAAATCTGTTATATAAAAAAATCTTGAGACGAGATGAGACTTTTTTCAGAGAGATAATTTCACATCCCGCGAGATGAGACTTTATGCCAAGAGATGAATTGAAAACCTAACGGGTCTAAGCGGGGGCGGAAATAAAAGACAAACAGTAGCAGAAGAAAAGACAAAGAGTAGAAAACAAAGTAGAACATCGTAAAGAATTGAAAAACGTTGACACAATACTCATGCAGAGCAGGTTAGAGATTATCAAAGTACTAAAATTCAAAAAAGTCGAATTAGCGCTAACAAACGGAAATTATTACTCGGTGAAATAACAGAACAGCGAAAAGAGATTGAATATATGGACATAAGTGATATGACAGAAGTATGTAGATAATATTCACATTTAATATTTTAAGTCAGAGACATGTAGATAGTCTAATTCATGTTGTCATCAGGGAAAAGTAGCGTTTCTCCCCAGTGATGAGGCGTATCCGCGAGAATTCAAAGATTTGTTGTTTGGTGAAAGTGAAATCCCGCAGAGGAAATTTCAAGCCCAGTGAGACAAGAGCTTATGCAAAGAGATTTGTAAAAGTCCTGCTCACATCTGAAACATTTACAACCACACACACGGTTCAATCATTTCTCATTTGTGTGAATGTTATTGCCAGACACAGTTTGTGTACATAGAAAGAAACGATATTCACTCACGGGCAGTTATACGTTGTGTTCTCACGATGTAATTCCAAACACGGAATTAAAATTCAATGCGATATTGACGAAAAGGTAAAAATGAAGAGATCGAATATATGGACATAGGTGATATGACAGAAGTATGTAGATATTGGAAGGCTTTAAAGTTTAAGTCGGAGACCGTCTGTCTAATTTGTGTTGCCATCAGGGAAAAGTAGTGTTTCTTCCCGATGAAGAGGCGTATCTGCGAGAATTAAACGATTTGTTGTTTGGTGAAAGTGCAATCCACATATGCTAGCGGTAGAGACGTGAAGTGGCTGGCATGTAACGCAGGCCTGGGGGTTGGCAAGCAAAATGAGCAGGGGGCAAAATAAAGATAAATAAATAAAGAAAACCTCGCACTGTTCCAGTGGGGTGCTGAGGTGTCACCAGTTGCACGGCTCCACTCGGGTCCCAATTCAGGTGGTCCATCCTCGAGTAGTCAGGCAGATGATCTCACATTAGTCTTAAAAATATTTTGGTATAAAGTGGAGTTCTTGGTTTTCTCGAGGACTCTACATTTCTCAGTTCCTGTGGCTGCAAAACAATCCCAACCACTACCCCTCCACGCTTGACAGTGGGTGTGAGGTGTTTGTGGTGACACACTCTGTGCGTTGTTTTGCCAAACATGGCACTGTGCATGATAACCAGACATCTCCACCTTAGTCTAATCAGTCTAAACACTTTTTGTGGTTTCCTCCGATGCAACTTTGCAGAATCTAATCTGTACTGCCATATTCTTTTTGGAGAGAAGGGGCTTTCGGCTTCCCACCCTTCCTTGGAAGCCATACTTCATATTGTACTGTCGGGAACACAAACATGTAACATGCTTATCAAGGTCTGTGGGTCACGTGATGCAGTGCTTCAGTTTTTCTTGATTTCTCCAAGCATTAGACAGTCTGACCGTGGGCTGAATTTGTTGGGCCGTCTACTCCTGAGAAGATGGCCAGCGCTCTTGAAAGTTCTTCAGTTGTAAACGATCCTTCTCATGTACAGGCGCAGCTCTGGTGATGACGACATTAATGTGTTTACAGAAACTGAGACTTGCTCCATTGGATATCTCGTAAATGAGACACCGACAAAAGTCATCATTGGGACTTTTTTTTTCTTTTTCATTTTATACAGTTTCTTGTACTAGAAATTTTTTTTAGTTTTCACAGAGTGCAGGGTCAGCTGCTGTGCGGTGCCCTTGGAGCAGTTGTAGGTTAAGGGCCTTACTCCAGGGCCCAGCAGAGCAGGATCTCTTTTGGCAGTAACAGGAAATCGAACCAACAACCTTTCGGATAATGGCGCAGATCCTTAGCCTCCGAGCCATTGCTAAAACCAGAAAACCAGGGTGGATAAAACAACTGGTGATGCACTATAAACACACACCACTGCATACAGCATACAACTACAACTGCAAACCGCTCACTGAATAGTGTTAAGGCACTTTTTTCTTTCTTTTTTTTTTGCATATTTTGTAGCTTCTTCAGTCTCAGATGAACTTGGGACCAACATCAAGAGTTAGGCGGCCAGATGTGAATGTGGGCTAAATGGTCGTTCCTCCAGAGCCCACATTCACATGTTCGTAACACTGCACTGGTTCCACACTTAAAATTGAAATTAAATTTAAAATTAAAATTTTAAATTGGACTGGACTGCCTATACTGATTCTCTGTGCAAGAGCGGACAGAGCCGGCTATACTTCCTTAGAAGGCTGGCGTCCTTCATCCATCCATCCATTTTCCAACCCGCTGAATCCAAACACAGGGTCACGGGGGGTCTGCTGGAGCCAATCCCAGCCAACACAGGGCACAAGGCAGGAACCAATCCCGGGCAGGGTGCCAACCCACCGCAGGACACACCAAGCACACACTAGGGACAATTTAGAATCGCCAATCCACCTAACCTGCATGTCTTTGGACTGTGGGAGGAAACCCATGCAGACACGGGAAGAACATGCAAACTCCACGCAGGGAGGACCTGGGAAGTGAACCCAGGTCTCCTAACTGCGAGGCAGCAGCGCTACCCACTGTGCCACCGTGCCGCCTAGTGTCCTTCAACATCTGCAATAAGATGCTGCAGATGTTCTATCAGACGGTTGTGGCGAGTGCCCTCTTCTACGCGGTGGTGTGCTGGGGAGGCAGCATAAAGAAGAAGGACACCTCACGCCTGGACAAACTGGTGAGGAAGGCAGGCTCTATTGTTGGCACGGAGCTGGACAGTTTGACATTCGTGACAGAGCGACAGGCGCTGAGCAGGCTCCTGTCAATCATGGAGAATCCACTGCATCCACTAAACGGTGTCATCTCCAGACAGAAGAGCAGCTTCAGCGACAGACTGCTGTCACTGTCCTGCTCCACTAACACACTGAGGAGATCGTTCCTCCCCCAAACTATGCAACTCTTCAATTCCACCCGGGGGGGTAAACATTAAAATTATACAAAGTTATTGTCTGTTATACCTGCATTGTTATCACTCTTTAATTTAACTCTTTGAGGGCTGAATATTTTTTCCAAAAAACTCAGTTTTCTGAAAAGCACACAAAGCAATGGTTTCACACATAAGTCAACATAAAACATCTGTTGCTATGTGCTGTGGCTGCTGTTGGTGCGTGTTTGGCATCTCTGGCAGCAGTGGCTGCATGGGGGCAACTCAATGGTCAGCAGGAATGCACGGTGGGCCAGCTGCCTGGCTGTCTTCACATAGCAGGTATGGTGGCGGTTGCTGTGTGACACAATATGCTTTGTACCTCTAGTCATCATAAGTGGTGGACCTCCCAGGCAAATGCTGCTGTAGGCACATCAGCTACACGAAAGTGTTCAGTGCCACAATCAGCTGGGGACTGATCAGATGATGCTGGTACCTCACTTTCATTTCTGATATCAATCTCCAGATCAGTTGCATCAAACTCGGAGTCCGACAAGTCAGAGTCCTATTCAACGAAATTACGTAAAACATCCATGGAGTATTTTGCTTTGCACATTGACTTTGGTCTCTCACCAGATGTTGGTGCCATTTTAGAGGTTGTTTGGTCTTCGTTACTCATGCCTGCATAGGGAATTGAGATTAAATCAACAAAGCTATGTAACTTTATTTCTAGCAAAGAGAGTCAAACTAAAATGTAAGGGTTAGTTTTGTGGCGGTTTACAGCTGATTACCGTCCTCTACTCCTGAATTTTGACAAAAGTTGACATCAGCCCTGAAAGAGTTAATATTATTTTTTATCAGAGTGCTGCTGCTGGAGTATGTGAATTTCTCCTTGGGATTAATAAATCTATCTATCTATATCTATATATCTATCTATCTATGTTAACTGACTTAATGGCTCCAGTGTGTTTTCTGTTAAATGTTCTTTGTGCTTTTTCCCTAAAGGATTTCACCTCTGAATCTGAAAGTTGGAGTACTACCCCTGACTATTTTTCTTTTAGTTCTCCTGGAAGCTTAGAAGATTTAGACCTAGCAGGTTTGTAAAAAAATTATATATATATGTATACGTACACACCAGTAACAGGGCACACTTGACTTGATCATTCCTAGTTTTCCTCCTCTTTCTCTGTACGTTTACCACTCATCTGCTCAGAGGTTGATGCGCTTGTTCCTTCCTGAGCAGCTCTTCTTTTCTCCACTCTAGCGGCCCGCTTCTTCTCTTCTTTCGTTGGCATCTATTTTGCGTTAAAACTGATTCACTTAAGCAGGTACTTAAATCATTCTTGAGGCAGATCAAAGACTTAAGATATGAAAAGGTTGGGGAAGTGACGGCAAAGGTGGTAAGGATGAGAACGGCGCCCGTAAGCATGTGCCACACGGCCGCCCTGCTGCCCACTGCTGAGAGTTGATTCTACAATAAAATAAAAAGAGCAATAACCTTGGAGGTCAATCATCACCCCGAAAGCAGATAGTAGATGTCACGTAGTGTATGTGTACCAAATTTCAGGTCAATAGTTCAAATGGTTTGCGAGCTACAGGTGATTTAAAATCCTGGACAGACAAACGGACAGCCGCGGTAGCGTATTATATACAAAGATGTCATATATATAATGTTTTATTCCATAGGGATGGGGAGTGGCTGCCATTTACAGTAATCACTGTCATTGCCTCGTGTTTGAAGCCCTCAACCAAGAGGCTCATTTCCGTCTTTCTGTTTCTTGCAGATGGACTGCTGTTATAAACTGCTGTCAGGCCATCATGGCTGTTTGCATTGCAGAGGGGGCTCTGGTTTTCTTTTTGTGAATCACAGACAATCACGTACCACGAAAGGCTGTGGTGACAAACCGTTGTTATGATAATGCGGTTACATTAAGAGGTGAAGGAGGGCTTGTTCAAGTTCAGACTTCCAAAGAGCATTCCTTCCATATACACCTTTCAGCTGAGAGCTTTGTGTGGGGCTCAACTCAGACAGCTGTGAAAGTGGTCTTCACCTAACCCTGCCGAATTATTATGAGTTGCATTTATATTTCCTCTTTAACTTGGGGCACATGTTATTAAGGGAATTTAAAATGTGAAAAGACAGTTTCCCCTCACGGATTACCAAAGTATATCAAATCACAATTGAGCACCACATTGCATCACATGACAGCTGAGTTGGAGGGGATGTCAGGCTTGACGACTGCAGTCGCTGGTCTTGTCACCTCATAACCAAACAAAATTGAAGACAAATCAAACCCCACCCCTGTGAAGAAGAGCTTAGCCAAAGGAGAATTGCTTAGAGCTTTTTAATGAGGCAACAGTAAACAAAAGAAAGGGATAAATAAATATATAAGTAAATAAGAAATGGAGAAGGGAATTAAATGTGGTAATAGTTATTTCTCTTATTCTAAAATAATATTGATTAGATCCTGCCAGGTTTTGGTCTCGTCACCTCAGTAGGTCAGATTACATGACTAGATGTGGCAGGCAACTCGGAAGTTTTTTTTTTTCTTTTTAATTCTCTTCTTTTTTAAATCATTTTGGTTGTGTGTATGTGTGTATATATACTGTACATATATTTATCTACTTATTTATTTAAAGAACATCTGCAAAAAGCCAAATTTCCCCCTCGGGACCAATAAAGTTCTGTCTACCTAGAAATTCCAGGGCATGTCAAACTAGATGACTTCCCAGCACATTTTCACATTTCCAAAGAATTGTGTGCTCATCTCTTTTTATTTATTTATTTTTTTGACGGCCAATAACGTTTTTTCCTGACAGAGTTGGTGCCCATGCAATGTTTTCACGAGTACAGTGAGCTCACCATTAATCGTGGACTCCTCATTATTTTTCTCTTTTTTTCTAATTTGTTTTGTTACTTAAAACAGATGGGTCTCTCTTCTGTTTGTGAGGTCAAAAACTCCCGCATTGCTTATTCCTCATTGCCACATCCTATGCATTGTACTTTCGGATGAGCATTCATTGGTTGGCTGCCCCTCTGACTAAACACAAAATCAAAACTGTTTGTTTTAGTCAGCGCGAGTCGTGGACTAGTTGGAGTGAGGCGCTGGTTATTTCAGACTAGACGACTGGCTTCCGACTCGCTAAGATTATGTAAATAAAGTCTACAACTGAAAGTCACAGGGGACACTCGTCTAGTGTGACATGACCTTAGCACAAACTCAAACCTGTCTGGTTTTATCGGGGTGAGTTGCAGACTGATTAGACCGAGTCGCTGGATAGGTCAAAGTACATGACTGCCGATCACAGCAGCAGACTCGTTAAGATTATTTAAATGACGTCTGTGACTGAAAACCACTAGAAAAGACGTCTAATGTGACATGGCCATCAGACTGTCATGCTGGTCATTCCAAACCTGCAGCCCTCACTTCAGTAAACACTGAAACATAGCAGCGGTTGTAGACTGTGTAAGATATGATCCTTCTTTCTGACCCTCTTCCTCTTTTTGTTTTGGAAAGTGAACAGCTCTCACAGTGGACACCCAACACGCAAGAAGCCTGATGTTCCTGATTCCTCGAGTAACACAGTTAAGAGTAAACCCCAGAAGCCTGCTAAAAAGAGTCCAGGTACAGTGATGGAAGTAATGGGGATACTTCTCGGGTGGGTGGAAATGATCTGTGCTTTAATGTTTGAATATGCATTTCACTTTTAGGCCCCTCCAAAGATCAAATCACTCTTGCAAAGTTATTTCCATTGAGTCAGTGAACCTCAGAACTCACATTAATTTCCACACCAATGCAGAGGAATGGGTTAAACTTGCCATCCAGATTCCACACATGGCAGACTTCCCAAGAACAAGTGAGATTAGCAAACTTCACAATAGTTGTTTTTCTGTAGTTTTTAAAAGGTGTGCAGAAGACAAACTAGGCCAGTACTTTCATTCTAAAGTTCAGGTTAAAGTCTGCGTTACGAAGCCACACTTAACTTCCACTCTGTTGCTGACATTAAATGCCAAAGTGAAAAATAAAACCACTCTGGCATTGTTTTGTTGTAGTGGGGTCCTAGGGTGACCCTCTTCTCCCTCTCAGTCTCTTTATTATGTAGACGTGAACAGAATGCTCCCCTTGTATGTTTGTTCATACCCGCCTGGTCGCTGTCAGAGTTAGATAGATATTAATTTTAGTATAGTAGGCAGGATAGACAGAGGAACTTTTTTGTCTACACACTTTTTATAATATTTTTTGTTATATATACTAGCTAAGTACCCAGTGCCTTCGCTAACTGAGTGCAAGGGAAAAAAACTAAAATGTAGTATTTATAAAATAAGTTTGTCAATTACCAATGTTATTTTTGAACAAACAAAGAGCATTTACAATAAATAGAAATTATACAAATATTAAGTAGTAAAACATTTTGATAAAAGAATTTGAAGAAGATATAAGAAGTGTATAAATTATTAAACAGTCAAACATTAACATTTAAGAAGTAAAGATACATTGAGTACTACTGCAGTGGTTTCAGGCAAACGATGTGCCTGACAACCTTGCACTATGTGCCTGTGATTTAAACGAAAAATTATTCTGAGAAATGTGGACGCTGCCTTTCCGTGCTTAACGGGTAGAAGGTCCAAACAATTCCCAAGTCCAATACTTAACATGAAGAGCTCAGTACATCTTTTTAGATGTAAACCCTCCAATCCTCTTAAAAGAATTCATCACAAAAGCAATCTTGAATGTTGCAGGGTTTTAGTGACCCGAATTCATCTTAAGGGACAGTAAGTAGGCGTGCATTGCAATTTACCAAGAGAGTCCCACTTCGATAGCGCTAATTACACTTATTCGCAAAGATTTCCACTGTCCCAGGAGCCGATGGGACAAACAGTGTGACAAACAGTGCGAGAAGAGAGGACGCTGCCCGAAACTGCGAAGCTGTTGACCTGGAGGAAAAGCCGGACATTCCGAACCTCCCAGCGTCCACTTTGTTGTTACGACCCCTCGCCGCTGAAGGCGGTCTCGTCTTCACATTGTTTACAGCTCGGCGCAGTTAAAAAGTAGAAAGACGCAAAGCTGTTTTCTTTATCTCTTGTACTATCAGGGCTGGGAGAGGGCGACGCGGGTGGAAAGTTCTATGGTGATTAGTTCCTATATTATAATAATGTTCTGTGGCCATACGTAATTTCTGTTACCTGTGGTCATACATCATTTCCGTTTCAAACACGAAAAGAATTTTATTTATTTATATATATATATATATATATATATATATATATATATATATATATATATATATATATATATATATATATATATATATATATATACTGTATATTATAAAAGAAAATCTTGAGATGAAACTATTGCCAAGAGACTTTTTCAAGTTGGTAGAGGGGGTCCTGGCCTCCTCTCAACCATTTCTAGTTAACAGCCCACAGCTACAGTCCTCTCACATCTCATTCATGTGAATGCTTTTGTCAGTTCCTGCACTCTCAGTTCTTATAAATTTTTGTTTTCCTCACTTTAAGTTCCCAATAAAAAAAGACTTACTATGTCCAACTCTTATTGAAGAATTTAATCCCAAAGGGTTATCAACAGAAGAAATGAGTACACAGGCAATCCTAGCACCGAGAAATGAAGAAGTCAAACGAATTAACGCGAAAATTGTCGATCGGTTACACAGCAAATTGGTTAAATGCATATGAATAGACTCTGCTGAAACAGTTGGTGGTGATGTTGTGGAAGATGAAAACATCAGCTTATAATATCCCTTAGAATATCTACAATTGTTAACATCATCTGGTCTTCCACCGGCCGAATTACTGTTGAAAGAAGGATGTGTCGTAATGTTATTGCGTAATTTATATGTGAGTAATAGGCTCAGTAATAGGACAAGATTAGTTGTATTCAAAATTGGTTGAACAATTCTGACATGTAAAATTTTAACAGGCGACAAGAAAGGTAATGTAGTACATCTTCAGGGGATAACATTAGACACCAAAGGAGATCTTGATATGCCATTCGTATAAAAACATTTACAGTTTCTTGTTAGAATAGCTTTTGCTATGACAATTAACAAATCACTGGGACAAACATTCGAAAAAGTCGGTTTATTTAATAGAAAGAAATGATATTTATTCACAGGCAGTCATACATTGCATTGTCACGATGCAAGTCCAAACACGGAATGAATATTCAATGCGATATTGATGAAAGGTTAATTCAAAAAATTGTTTTTACTGAAGTTTTACAGTAAAAGTGTAAGTTTTAAGAGTGTTTGTGTGTTAATTTCAAAGCCAAACAGAATGAACACATACAACACAACAAATACCCCTAACGCAACATAAAACATAATTTTCTGTCAATTTATTACATTCTAATATTTTTTACTATGGTTAATTACTTGCTGTAATGTCAAATAGTTCTATTGTGCATATGTAACAATTCCCATGAAAATAACAGTCTGTTTAAATTGTACATCTGATTCCCCGTACGTGAGTGGGAGAGCTGGGGTTGGCAAGCGAAGTGAGCAGGGCGCAGAGTCCCCTAGTGTGTGTGTGTGTGTGTGTGTATAAAATAAACAAACAACAGAAACACACAAGAACCTGAAAATAGGGAGCAGCTGCCGTCAGTCTCAGGCCTGTGGGTGGGAGTCAGACGTGGTCAGATCTGCCCAGTTGTACTGCAGGTTTACATTTAAAGGCATTGACATTCGAACAGAGCACGTCCAGCTTGATGTGTCTACAAATTCAACATTCTAATTGAAATTTGTTCATTACGATGTCCCCCTGGTCGAGTCAACATCATGCTGGGATCTGAGTGATTGACTGGTAGTGTAGTTCAATAGGTCCCCCGTTTCTTTTACATCTTTAACCCCAGATAACTTGATAGAGTAGAGATGTTAAACTTTTTATTCATACATCGATTAACTTAAGAGTTCTAATTGTGCCCAAAATCTAAGCAGAGTAAAAATGAGTGTTGACAAAATAATACAACCTGATTAATAAGCAGTTTCTGGCTGGCTGTCTTGGTATGTTTATTGGTCTCTGGTTCGTGTGGTCTGGTATGACCCTTGAATGGAATGGTAGAGACACCCAGCATGGCTGTCTTCTTGAAGTGGGTAGCGGAGACCTTGAGCTGCTTTGTTAGCGTGAATTTCTGATGGTTCAGCTTTTTTGATGAACCTCCCAGACCAATGGCTTGTTGTATATTTCCCATTAGCTCAGGCAGACTCAGTCCCCATTCCATCCCTGGCTATAACTAACCTGCTTGTCCTTTCATTTCAGCCACTTGTATCTCCACTAACCACCACTAACCTTCCAGGCTGTTCTCCTGGAAGGGGAAGAGTTGTAGTGCTGAGCAAACTGCTCTGCTATGAGGTGCCCATCACGCAAGCTGGTGACCCTCAGAAGGTTGTCTTCTGATTAGGTTGTGACTTAGGGTCAGCCACATCTCTTCCTATCAGAGTTTCTTCCTGTTTCCAATTGCCTCTGATTTGTGTAGGACACCATACTTACTGACACTTTATTTATTTTTTTGCTCAATTTCTCTAAATGAAAGGCCAACACTTCTAAGGGTAGTATTGCTCCGTCTCATTTCATTTGTTAATTGACATTTTCTTACCATTATCACTGGAATTTACAACTTTCTACAGTGTAATATTGCCCAAGTACTGTACTTCAGAGGGTGTAGAAACTCAATCTGTTCCAACTCTCTGTCTTAAAGAAGAGTTGGCTAATCTGTAAAAGTTACATGATTCAGCACAAACATTTTGGATTTTCATTAAAAAAAAAAAACAAAAACCCAAACTTAAATGCCTTTAGCTTGCAAATGTCGAATAGTACCACCAAAATGAATTCATTGCAACATGCACTTTATGATTCCTTCTGGCATAAATATAAATCCAACATGTCTGAATGGACTTAATATGTGTGTGTGGATGTGAATGAGGAGGTGATTGCATAAGAGTGTCCAGCAGTGGATGAGAAAGTGCATCTGTTCAAGTGGCTGAGACGTGGGGTCTTTGTCAAAGCCGAGGAGTGGTGCAGGGAGTACTTGATCCGTGAGAATATGGACCCCGGTCAAATGTATTTGATGACCCCAGCTGTATGTCATCGGGTGGCACACAAGTAGGGTGATTAGGTCATGCTGGGTAACACAAATTGAGAAGTCGGATTACATCAAAGAAAAGTTACAGTATAGCAGTTTGGCCACTAGATGTCACTGTGAGACGCAGCATAATGTCTGGTTAATGGCTTTTTTCTTTGTTTCCCAAGAAGGAAAGCATATTTCACAATATAAAAAGTTTTATAATTCCAGTCGGACCAATTTGCAACACTCCGTTTCTTTGGCCAACCACTATGTTTTTAGTCCTTAAGACTTACCTGTCTGGTTGAGCTTCCACAGAAGAACGTGCGTGGTACATCTGGAAACATCTGTCTGCTTTGGAGAAACCTGGTTGATGCCAGTTCATCATCTTGTGTCTTGTTGCTATCCTCACTCTTGGCATGGTGTAAGATCTGCGCATACAGTGGACGACTGCCTCATCAATTGGTATCTCACCTCTACACCGCTTTTTCTGTTTCAGGTCATCATGCCATTGATCATTGGCACCTCAATAAAGCACTGGGCTGTGTACCTATAAATGATATATGTATTTAATATGAGCGTGTGTGTGTATGCATATGAGGGGGAGTCAAGGCCTGGATTGCAGCAGAATAAAAGGTTTGGTCTTGTCCTCGCAACCACTCATGCACCGCTTTGTTCATGTCATCAGTCTGGAATCGACGACCACCCAGATGTTTTATTTAGCGGTCCAAAAAGGTGGAAATCACACGGTGCCAAATCTGGCAAATAAGGAAGATGTGGCAATACCTCAAACTTCAATTTCTCCAGACAAGCTTTGGTGTTCTTATGAGACAGCAGCCCCCTCTGTTTGTATCGAATAGCAGGCTTCACATTGGTCTCCTGCAAGTCACAGTAACTTGCACTAGTGACTGTAGGACCCCTCAGCATGTAGTGTTCGACAGTAACTCGGGTACACGAGTGTTTGAGAGGACAAGACAAAGCATTTTATTCTGCTGGCACTTCTAGGCAGGGTGGCGCATGTGCATTGAGAAGGGTGGAGACGACATTGAGAAATGACATAATCAGTTTTGTTAAGGTGAGGTCCATTTTCTGATAAATCTCATTTTCTAACTTCAGCTTGACTCCCCCTCATGGGTTTGTGTGTATCATTTGTAACTGGGAAGTGCTCTGTTACCATGTTGCTTTCTTTGCAAACATTTAAATGTCTTCTTGTATTGCTTTACTTTTTACAAATGGAATGTCCGGAGCTCTTAGATGCGCTATTGACACACTGAGACTGCCAACGTCTCTTGCACAGTACTTCATATAACACGGAGGAAAATCAGATCTTACCTTATCGAGTGACACCAGTGTGTGTGTATACAGTATATAATATACCAATGTTTTATTTTCTGTATTCCAGCCAGTTCAAAGAAACTTAGCCAATCAGAAGTCTATGATTTAATATCCTCAAGAAATGAGCTACCTATCATCTGCAAAGGCAAAACCGGTGTTCTGCACAAAGACAAGTTGGCCACCAAAGGTAATTTTTCATTCTCTTGAACAATCCATGTAAGGTTTTTTGGATAGTGAAAGAATCTAAATTTTGTAATTCAAGGGGGATACTATTGTGATGCCCAGGTTGCCCACAGCTGGCATCTTTCCATCTTGCACCTGGACATCGATGGTCACGACCGAGGATGGTCCAGGCTGAGGGAGCAAACAAGTGAGACTTACTTAGCAAGGAATAACGAGACTTGGAGAACATAAAGTGCTTTTCCAAAAACTGCTACAAATAAGTCACAGTTGTGCCAAAAACTCAAATCAGTGTCCAAGAGGGTTTAAATAAATACATAATCCAATAAATAGCTTTAAATTGTCCAAAACGGAAAGGTTACATCACTGTCATTTCTTTTATCACATTGTTTCTCCATCCTCATCATGACCATGGGCATCCCATGGACACTACATCCCCATTGATCTACCACCTCACCCAGTACCCACAAACCCATAGCTGCCTCCTCCACCAGTCAGTGCAACTCGCAGGGTGCTGTGCCCACTCCTGGATGCCACTACATTGGGACCCCATCAGCATTCATAGCCTCGCCAGCTGACGAGTGCGCATTCACCTCTCTAAGCTCTCCGTAAACTCGTCAGCAGTAAGGACGCTGGCCACTTCGTCCTCCGCCATTTATCTCTATACCTGCTGTGTACACGAAATTAAACCAAATGGTTATTCTCATGTTATTAAAATTAAGAGCATCTTTTTAATTTCATGGTAACCACTCACTGAAGGAGATTAAATAATAATTGAAAAGCAAGTTGTACTATTGATTTTATGATATTATCTGATGTACTGCTATTAAAGAGAGCTGACATATTTAAACAAATAACTGCATTGTATAGAATGATGATAAATTGTAAACTCCGTCATTGAGCTCAGTGCTGCCGTGACCATCAACTGGATAAAGCGGTTAGTAAACTGATGGACGAGTTTATTCATTTTTGTTTGAATGCCAACCCTGCACTTTAGTGCAGCCACATCTCCCCACTTTGACCTCCGTGCTGCCAGGGTGGGCCTTGGCTCCTCGTGACCCCCAATTGGCTAAAGAGGTTAGAAAATTGAGGGGTGGATTTTTCTACTTTCTCATATACACAGTATAGAGAGAGTATAGGAATCGTGGAAAAATTGGACCTCAAGATTTTGATGAATCTTGACATTTTAGACCTTCCAGAGTCTGAGAACACCATTTTTGAAATTCTGTGTGTAAACACGATAACTCAAAACGTTTTGACGTCGGTCAACGAGATTTTGTACACCTGCTTTATATCAAAAATTAGAAATCCTATCAACTTTTAGGCCACTTCCAGCAACCAGAAGTGGTACTTAAACTGAATATTTTTGTGAATTTTCAAGTAAACTACTCTATGGTTGTAATTACAGATAGATGATTCAGATTTTGTGTAGATATTTATAATGATAAAAAAACAAACAGATAATGAAATTTGACAAAAATTACTCAGCCGGAGGTAGTATTTTATTTAAACAACCATCCGAATTTTTTGTATCATGGAAATATAAATGTGTACACGATATTAAAAACTGTATTCAATATAACGCCTAATCTGTCAGTATCTATTGTTCATTTTAATTAATACATCATCAGTTTAACAATAACGTGTAAACATTGAACATGTAAATATAAAGATGTAATGGGAACAATAAGCGGCTACATCCCCGTCGTGTTCCTGGTAATACATTTAATTGTATGATTTTTTTTTTTTATTATTATTATTATTTCCACCATCATTATCATAATTAAATGTAGCCAAATGCAGTTTTACCTATAACAATTTAGTGCAACAAATATTATATAATGCTAACACTTTTTTCCTATATTTTAGGTGACTATAACTCTTTTTACTTTGCACGTATTCTCGGTAATGTGTATGTAAGCATGAAAAAATTCCACCACTGTTTTCGACCTCCCTAAGTGCAAAAATATCATGTTGATTATAAATGGAGGTAAATGATTGTGTATTGATTTTATCAATTAGTTATGATGAGAAACAAAGAGAGATGATATTTGAGAACTGGAAGGGATTCTAATGACCTTTTCCTCTATCTTGGTATACGAGAAAGTCGAGGGGAGCGCACCCCCGAATTTTTTTATTTTTTAAATAAAACCCAACCATGTAACTTGATTGCAGCCACATTTCTAGTCACCTGCTCACGTATATTCGACTTTTCTTTGTTCACCAGCTTTGCAATATTCCATATGCAACATTCTGCTTAACACTACAGCTAAGCTGTGGGAAGTACTTTAAGATAGAGAAGCTTTTATCTGTGGCCCCGCTGCACGAGGACCACCTTTTTCCACCTTCTCAAATGTACGTAGCTTTTAATGTTTGGAAAACATCTGGGATTAAATCGCTTAGAGATCTGTACATAGACAACATCTTTGCATCCTACGAACAATTACAGTCTTAACTTTCCAGCAACACATTTCTTTCACTACCTTCAAATTATAAACTGTTAAACAAAACCTGCCCAATGTCACTCACCTCCCACCAACCCCTATGCCGGGAAAAAAATAATAATCAGTCTTAAGGACTCAGACAGCATTTCTGTAACATACAAAAATATTTTACACTCCCTCCCTTTCAAAGATCCAAGAGGACAATGGGAAAAGGATCTCTCACTCAACGTTTTGGAAAAGGAGTGGAAGGCAGCAAAGCACAGAATTCACTCGAACTCCATATGCGCAAAGCATATTATACAATTATTCAACTTAAAATCATCTATCGAGCACATCTCTCTCATTTAAAATTGTCCAAAATGTTTCCAGGGCAAAATCCAACCTGCGATTGTTACAATCGAGCTCCAGCCTCATTGGGCCACATATTTTGGGCCTGCACCAAATTAACATCATCCTGGAGCAGAATCTTTAAATTCCTATGAGACAGCCTTGGGGTTACAGTCCCTCCTAATCCACTAACAGCTGTGTGTGGTGGGCTCACAGAGGGGCTTAAAGTAATAATAATAATAATTCATTACATTTATATAGCGCTTTTCTCAGTACTCAAAGCGCTATCCACACAGGGAGGAACCGGGAAGTGAACCCACAACCTTCCACAGTCTCCTTACTGCAAAGCAGCAGCACTACCACTGCGCCACCTGTGAGGACAAAGTGGAGAAGGACAAACAAACTGGAAGTGCCTTTGCTACACTATTGACACATAGACTCGTCTAACTCAACTGGAAGAATCCCAGCCCACCCCTTTTAAGTCACTGGGTAACTGATGTTATGTATTATCTAAAATTGGAAAAAATCAAATTCTCACTTAGAGGATCTCTGCAGAACTTTTTCAAAACCTCGCAGGATCTCATCAGTAACAGTTTAGAATAAGCATTTAAAGCACTGAGGAAGTGGATTCTCATACCCCCCCTTTTTAATTCTGTTTATTTTTATTCATTTTTTATCTACATATTTTTATAATTATTAAAGTTGTACTCTGCTGGCCTAGCTTTCTTTCTCATGGGTGGTGGTTGATTTGTTTCAAACCTAGTTTTGTTAAACTTGGCTTGCTTGTATGGAATGTTATTTGATTTTAATAAAATGTTAAAAGCTAAGCTGCCATCCAGTACTACGCCCACAGCTTAACCTGCGTCTGTACCACTGCTTCATTTTAGGTGAACCTTCCATATATTTCCAGGGGGGTTGGCTCTTTCCTGGAGAATTTGAAATTCTGAGTGGAAACGCAGCCGCGAAACACTGGAAGAAGAGCATCTGTCTGAATGTAATGGAGCTGAATAAAGTAAGTCAGCTCTGTTAAGAGGGCAGGGTGCTGCCTGGCAAGTGGAGACCCAAGAAACTGTCAGATTCGACCTTCTTTATTAATTTTGGTATAAACAAATCTGATTTTTTTTAAGTAGGCAGTGTGATATAGTGGTTAAGGTTTTGTCTTCAAAAATTGAGGTTGTGGGTTCAAAACCCGCTACTTGACACTTTGTGACCTGAGCAAGTCACTTGACCTGCCTGTGCTCCAATTGGGGGAAAAACAAAGAAAACCAGAATATGAAATGTTGTAAGTTGTCTTGGATAAAGGAGTCAGCCAAATAATAAGTAATAAGAATAATAAAATGACCGCCTGCTGCTTTGAATGTGTTGTTTCATGTAATGCAACTTCTGATCATGTTTACCACATACCGCCCAGTTACCTCACTGTGTTTGTAATTTTGTGTATTTTACCTTTCAGCAGTTCAAGGCGTTACTGAGCGACTCCAGCGCTTGCTTCCCCAGAATCACTCTGTTCACATTAATTGAAGTAAGTCAGATGGCAAACTAAGGGTGAATGTCCATAATCTCCAGCACAACTACTGCCTTTCTTCTGTATTCTGTGGTGACAAACCTGAGAATGTGAGGAAAAATAAATAAATATATATAAATAGATAAATATGAGGAAAGATTAAAAGAGCTGAGCCTTTACAGTTTAAGCAAAAGAAGATTTAAGAGAAGACCTGAGTGAAGTGTTTAAAATGATGAAGGGAATGAGTCCAGTGGATCTAGACGGTGACTTTAAAATGAGTTCATCAAGAACACGGGGACACGGTTGGAAACTCATTAAGGGTGAATTTCACACAAACATTAGGAAGTCTTTGTTCACACAGAAAACTAGAGACACTTGGAATAAGCAACCAAGAAGTGTGGTAGGCAGGAGAGCTTTAGGGGCTTTCAAAACTCGACTTCATGTTATTTTAGAACTGGCGTCCCCAACTCCGGTCCTGGAGGGCCACAGTGGCTGTGTGTTCTCATTCTAACCCTTTTCTTAATGGGTGACCTGTTTTCCTAATTAACTTCTTTCAAATTCATTTTATTTGACTTGTTCTTGAAGACTCAGACTCCTTAATAGTTTTTTTCTTTAATTAGCAGCTGAACAATAATGAGATACAAAATGAGCCAAAACACGACCAACATTGTCGATCATACAAAATCTCAAAATAAAGAAAGACGAAGGTTTCAAGAATGTCGATTTGCTCGGGTCCCCAAAATATTTTACCAGTTGCTCTTAGAAAAGAGAAGATCAACAATTTCAGAAATGTCTGCCATTGCACAATGAGAGCAGCAACAAGCCATGGAATTAAAGAACGGATTAAATGAACGACAAGAATCGGCTCCTGATTAAGCAACTGGTTGGAGTTTGAGGCTCTGACTTTTAGGTGGTCTTCTGTTGGCTCCCTCACTTCACATTTCATTTCTGTTTGGGTGCCATTTAAGGAAAGAAATGAAACAAATAAGAGGAACAAATCTTAGAAAGAAAAAAAAAAACAGTCAGTTAAAATGAATTCAAAAGAAGTTAATTAGCAGCAGAACCAAGTCATTAATTAAGAAAAGGGTTACCGGAGGTGGGGACCCCTGGTTTAGGAGAATTAAAAGGATAGGATGGGCGAGTTTTCTTGGGCTGAATGGCAGTTTTAGTTTTACAGATTTGTTAGTATAACCCTTATAAGAAACAAACTGTATAATATTTTGGGTGACTAATATAGAAAATGAATGTATCGTATGCACAGTACTTCTCTCTTTAGCGCTCAGGTAGAGTGCTGTCAGTTGGGTAGAGGCCGTGGTCGCTGCCATATCATAAACCTTCTCTTCTGACCCGCAACAAAACATTTGAGTACTTCACGCTCTCCCAACTGTCAAACTGTTTGTGGTTGTGACTTTACACTAATCACTTGGGGTTCCAATTCTAACTTTTACTTTTGCACCATTGGACTATGCTGTCACGACAATATCCAGCGCTTTCAACATCTTTAGGTTAGATTTCACTCCCCACCCAAGGCAGCCCCCACAGCCTCTTTAGAGCACCATAATGAATTCAGCAACAGTGACAGGACCCCCCATGTGTCCAGCACTGCCGTCTGGTAGGACTTGTCCATGAGGAGTTCCTCACTGCTTGCTCCAGACCTCCACATCTCTGCTCAACAGTCTTGAGAAGGTTGTGCCTTTCCATCCTGAGGTGTCCTCCTGGTAGACAGGAGCCAGTTGAGGTGGTTTGGACGTGTCATATGGACGGGCAGCTCCCCCTAAAGCTGCTCTGGTCGTGTCCCCCACTGGGCAGGAACCCTGCTGCAGACCCAGGACATCCATCCCTTGGCTGGCTTGGGAATTCACCAGGAAGAGTTGGAGTCTGTAGCTGGGGACAATGAATTCTGGGCTGACCTGCTGCCACCACAACCCTCACCGGAGATGACCAGAGACATTTGCAGGGTTTGCTGTATTTATCTCATTGGTGAGACACTCCTAATAATAGAAGTCTAAAATGTGAACTTCATGATGAAAACCGCACAACAGAGCTTGGAGCCTTTGTGTCTCTCGGCATGTCACCAATTCAGTGGCCATTTTCTTGCATCCTTTACATGTTTACAGTGTTGAGGATATTTCATTGCTACAAGTGATGCTTACTATTTGCTTTTTTCTGTGGGCCAAAGTTTATTGTTCGTCTTTCTGTTTACAACAGGAAAATAAGCTTAAATGTGAACTTCAAGAAGTGAGAAAAGAACTGCTTGAGGTAAGCGTCCAACTTGTCATTTCTTGATAGTGATTATCGATAGTGGGGTTCTGTCGGTGCCCCTCTTTCACCTCAGCCATGTTTAGCGGTACAGACGTCAGAGTGAAATATAGGTAAACGTATGAGGAGGGGGGCAAAGAAGAGGCTTACCCGTCAGAAGAAGCCATGCAAATAATACAGCAGATGGATAATTTGAGCAAAGTGGATCGTTTTATGAAACAAGTCGAGCAACTGCGACAAAAAGTGTTTATTTACTACAAATCGCAGCTCCAAACGGTCAAACTGGGAACCACAACTAGCACAGAGGCCTAGAGAGACTTGAAAATGGAATTGGCAATACTGTACACAGAGCCACATTATCTACTCTCTGTATATAAGCCTAAAAGTGCAACGATTTTATGTGACTTTTTAATGTCACGCTTTAAATCGGGCTTATTTTAAAACCTACATATATATGTTTGATAAAATCTGAAAAGAATGATACCAAACTTTAATGTGATGTTGTTAGATTTTCAGATTCTTATTCCGTTTTGAAACTGTAAACTAAAAAATATCAAGAACTCGCATCCCGTGCAACGAGACTTTGTGCCAACAGATTTAACCACGCCCGGGGCTGGAAATAAAAGACAAAGAGTAGGACAGCTGCTGTACAGGCTTTTAAATGTTCATAGTGCCACACAAGATGCAGATCGTGCGTCATGGCAGCTGATCGAGTAAAGAAAAAAAACTATTTGTTTCCCATTGTATCACCGTTTAAGAGGGGGTTTCAGAGGAGCGACAGCATCTCCTTGGGGGGCATTCAGCCCCCCTCTTCACAACGCGAGTGGCAGAGACACAAAATGGCTGGAACATAGTGCAGGCAAGGAGGGTTGGCAAGCCGGGGGGAACCCCTGTGTGTGTGTTTATATATATATATATATATATGGTTGAAATAGTTTACTGTCAAATAAATGCGTACTCTTTGCATTTATTTGACAGTAAACTATTTCAACCATTCTATGATCTGTTCCTCACAAACTGAGGGCACCGTGGCGGATGTTAGCAGATTGCTGGCCAACCACAAGCGTTACCTGGTAGGTAACCACCCATACAATCAGATTGTGACACAGACTTCGAATGCCGTGACTATATATATATATATATACACATTGATTGATAGATAAGTAGGTAGATACATTTGATTATCTGCCTGTTCTGTATACGTGGGGGATCATAATAATAATCCTTTACATTTATATTGCACTATTCATCGAGAGTTGGGAGCCACTTCAGACACCACTAACGTGTAGCGTCCACCTGGATGTTGCGATGGCAGCCATTTTCACACTAGCACACTCGCCACACATTAACTGTTAGGTAGTGAAGTGGTGAGAGGTAGTTAGCCAGATAGAGACAGGGGATGATTAAGGGGCCAGAATGACTAGGCTGAGGTGGGCAATTCAACTGGGACATCTTGATGTCCCCCTACTCTTTACGAAGGATGATCTTTAATGACCAGAGAGAGTCAGGACCTCCGTTTTATATGTCTTCTGAAAGGTGGCACCATATTTACAGCACAGCATTGGGATAAGCGCCCCCTGCTGGCGTCACCAACACCTCTTCCAGCAGTAGCCCAAGCTTTTCCTAGCTGCTCTCCCATCCAGGTACTGGCCGGGCCTGAACAGGCTTAGCTTCAGGGTGAAGTGCACGTGGTACGAGATGTTGATCAGTCTGATGAATCAAACTGCTAAATGTTACCCATGAGCTCCAGGACTAACGTTTCTGTATTTCCTTTTGTTCTTCTGCAGAGTTGCCTTCCCGACATTACCCCGGGCAATGCCAAAGTACGTTCACTGGTAAAGTGCAGGAAAAGACAGAAGGTTAATGGGCGGAAGTAAATACATTCATACTGAATTCAACCGACTTTCAATTTTAAACTTTTTTTTTTTTTTTAAAACAAAAAGATAATAAAAAAAAGACTGTAACCTTTTTAAACTGTGAGCTGTGGCGTGTGTATGTCGTGACTAACCACATAAAAAGGTGGAGATGTCCCCTCATCAACAGTGACCCATGTGAGTATGTGGACGCCCCTCGAAATGACCGAGTTAAGACGTTTCACTGTCCACAGGTGCGTCACGTCGGCATGCAGCCTCCATTACCAGTAGAATGGGTCGTACTGAAGAGCTCGGAGACTTTAAACATGGCACCGTCACAGGAGGTGACAAGTCAGTGGCTGAAGTATCTGCTGTGCTAGACCTTCCCCGGTCAAGTGTAAGTGCTATTATTATGAAATGGAAATGTCCAGCAGCGACAACAGCTCAGCCATTAAGTGGTGGACCAGGCAAACCCACAGAGCAGGGCTGAAGGGCACAACACGTCAAAACTTCCTAGCGGGTGTGGTGTCCCAAACTACCTCTGGAGGCAACGTCGGCACAAAAACAGTGTCGGGGAGCTTCATGAAATGAGTTTCCAGAAGCTTCTAAAATCACCATGTGCAATGCCAGGTGTTGACAGCAGTTGCGTAAAGAACACCGCCATCCGACTCTGGAAACGTGTTCTCTGGAGTGTCAAATCATGCAGTCTGATGGACCAATCTGGGTTTGGTGGACTTTGTAGTGCCTAATGTTTGGTGGAGTAGGTGTGATAATTGGGAGCTGCTCTTCAGAGTCTGGGCTAGGCCCCCTACTGTTAGTGCTGCAGCATATAAAGACATTTTCAACAATTGTGCACTTCCAACTTTGTTGAAATAATTTGGGGAAGGCCCTGTTGTGCTCTCCTAAAGACATAGAGAACCCTGACCCCAAACCTCCTGAACACCATTGGGATGAACTGGAAGGCCGAATGCAAGCCAGGCCGTCTCGTCCAACATCACAAGTGCTCTTTTGGCTGAATGGGCACAAACACATTCGGCCTTTCCAGAAGAGTGGAGGCTCTTGTGAGTCGCAAAGGGGAAGCCAAATCCACATTAATGTCCATGGTTTTGGAGTGGGATGTCCAACAAGATCATACAGGTGTGCCAGTCAGGTGTCCACAGACTTCTTGTACCAAAGACACAGACCATCTAGTGGAAGGAAAAATATATTTTAACAGACCGAGAAACAAAAGCTGTGAACGACAGGACCTGGTGGAATTTGATTGATCGAGAAAGGAGGGCTTCACGCGCTCTTGAATTCTCAGAGTTTGGTCAATTTTTGGGGGCTACTCTGTTCAGAGCCTTCCTCCGAATTGTCTCATCACTAAGTGATGGCTTCTTTGAATGTCACCAGTGTCTGTCGCTGCACCATAATGTGCAAGTCTCATACTTGTAAGGAGGCATAACAAGATTAAAAACGTGAAAATGGAAGATGAAAACAAGAGTGCAGTCAGTACTCGCAAGGCCAGGGAGCGACTTGAGAACAAAAAATACACGGCAGGAAAGGGGGCAGTCACGTGACGTCGTACTTTTATGAATGACCGATTTCAGTTTTGGATTTTGATTACATTTGAAAACGTTTCATTATGGGCCACCGAGGGTAGACGGGTTGGGCACGACAGCAAATGCATCCATTTAAAATTAAATCTACACCACAATAACGCGTGCAGAGAGAGAAGGGTTCTGAATACACCGCAACTATAGGATGAAATACAAGTCACGCGTGTATCCATCGATATCCAAGCATAACCAGCGGCGTCCACTGTCAATCGTAGTTGGCCACCAGGACGTAAAAATGAGAGGGTCTCAAGCTGAAGGTTCAATCACACCTGAATCTGATTTGCTTTCTTAAATTGCTTTCATTTATTATCGAGGCCGCTCAATCAGTAACTTCGGACTCCATTGCTGGAACATGCTCATTCACGCTCGATCATTGCACAGCCGCCAGTCCTCGTAACACTCCTGGGACGTGCCACGCAGGCACCAGTTTAATATTCGAATATCCGAAAGGGCAACACGGCAGTGCGGTCCGCCGAAAATCTGTGCCCACCGAACACAACCCCAAGTGTCTCTCGAGCAGCCCTTCAGACCCCACAGCGCTGGACTGCGTAACTCCGAGGCAAACTAAAAGCGAACTGACACTCGTGATTTCTTTAGCGGAGTCTTTTGATGCGAGTTTTCCGGAATGCCGTCGTTTTATTTCGCAGAAACGTACCTTACGAAATGTCTACCTTCTCCTTTCCAACATTTACCTCCAGCTGAGGTATAATAAATAGCCGTTTTAATAAGTATTTGGTAAGACGACGAGACTTGGCGTTATGTTAACACACTAACGGAGCGGCACTTTAAGGAAGCTGCTTTACTCTGTTGGCGAGTATTCGTTTGTTTCAGCAGCAACCAATCAAAAAGCACAATCAGCAAGCATGTGTGGGCGGGGCTCCCGTGGGATACTACAACAGAGAGGGCGGATTGGTAGATAATGAAAATGATTACCGGGGACCCCGCCCACTTGTGCACGCTTTCGAGCGTACGGGAGGACGACGGAGGCTGCGCTTGATATGTGGCTGCAGCGCCAGACGACGTTTGTTTGTGTTTTCAATGAGCGAAAAAACGAAATGTTGACGTTCAGGTAAATAAGCGATGCCAACTGAGTGGTCTCCGAGTAGAGTTTTATTCAGTCAACTCTTAAGATTTACATTATGTAAAGAAAAGAGCGAGCGTCACAAACGGTGTAAAATGCCCATGTTTGCTTCGGTGTAGCTATAACTATAATAATTTTTAGACAATTTATATTTTTTATGCATTTAACAGTTTTTAATTATTGAGAGGACACAGATAAGTTGCAGTTACTAATCGTATGAAGTGTGTGTTGCCCCAGTGGCCTAATGGATAAGGCACTGGCCTCCTAAGCCAGGGATTGTGGGTTCGAGTCCCATCTGGGGTGGAAGGAAAAGTCTATTTTAAAAATTAGAGAAGTGCGGATTCTAACAAAACGGGCGAAGCCGTAATTACTGTAGTTAGCGCTTTTCATTTCGTGAGTCGCAGCAGCCCCGGCTGGACGTGCCGCAGTTGTTAATCCTTGTAATGCGGTAGTACAAATATGGACGTTAAAATGAAAGGCTGGATTAGCGTGAGCCGTCCTTATTCGGGGTCTTCCTATGATGATTTACTTCATGAAGTAGAAGTACATAATGAACAAGAACAGTAGTTGAAAATATATGAAATGTATAATTCAGTTTAAACGTTTAAAGTCTGAATATTCGCAATAGAAATAAAATCTAAAATAACACAATATTCGTAATCAGTGACATTGAAATAGTCCAAAAGGTTGCCCCACATGCTTGCGTTTGATATTTTTAACCTTCTGGGAGTGGCTGGTAAAGGGCTTGGACCACCCATAAAAAATAAAACATAACAAATATTGTCAAGTTCATTACAAGCAACCTTGAAATGCCATATAATGACACCATACATGTCTATATTACCAAGCCCCTTTTTTGTCAGTTTTGTGAAAAGAAGTAACTTTGACCCCTATTTCCCATTAGGGGTAAACCCCTGGGGGTCTGTTGATATGTCATGCACAACTTCAGCTCCTTCTGATCAAATTCTGTGCAAAACATGCTCCAAAAATGTCCTGAAAATGAGGAGTTTTCAGGTCTAAAGAAGGGTCTCGCCATCTTGCATTACTAGACGTCAAGGCGAGTCAAGCAGTGTGTCAAATGTGGGGAGAGTCAGGAAACACAGGAGAAAACAAATGGAAGTCGTATCAAAGCGTTCATAACACTAAAGTCGATGTAAAGTTGATAAACGCGTTTTTATATCCCCCAGAATGTGTTTTGAGCAGTTTTAGGAAGACATCTGCCCATGGGTACGTGGTAAAAAGTTTGAGGACCAATTCTTAGAAAATTTGTGAACAGCTTCCACTCACTAGTCTTAATAACTTATTAGGCTGTGGATGAAGTCCAGCAATTCAGATAATATTCATTTCATTTTATGCCTTTGTTAAAATCCCAGGATGGATTTGGCATGGAGCTGGACAGTTTAACATCTGTGGCAGAGCGAAGGGCGCTCAGCAGGCTCCTATCAATTATGGAGAATCCACTGCATCCACTGAACAGGATCATCTCCAGACAGAGAAGCAGCTTCAGCGACAGACTGCTGTCACTGTCCTGCTCCACAGACAGATTGAGGAGATCGTTCCTCCCCCAAACTATGCGACTCTTTAATTCCACCAGGGGGGGTAAACGTTAATATTTAACATTATACATAGTTATTGTCTGTTTTTTTCACCTGTATTATTATCATTCTTTAATTTAATATTATTTATTGTATCAGTATGCTGCTGCTGAAGAATGTGAATTTCCCATTGGGATTAATAAAGTATCTATCTATCTATCTATCTATCTATCTATCTATCTATCTATCTATCTATCTATCTATCTATCTATCTATCTGTTTTTTGACAGGTGCTCACATTTTTCTTTAAAAACATGCAGATTATAAGTCTGGGTGCTCACGCCAAGAGTGTCCCAGCTGCATGACAGAAGGTGAAAGATGCTGATATCTTAAATGAGAAGTGTCATGAGTGGAAGAATTAATTTAAAATTCATGTAACTACATGTGAATTGGTGAATTAATTAGTCATTGAAAAATCAAATAAAACAGGACACAAAACAAATCACACATGGTAGAGGCTGAGTAGAAGGTGCATGGTGTCCCTTTGGTCCTCACTCTTACCTGTGTAAATGAAGACTTGAGGGTCTTGGACTGTTGGGTTGGGTAGCTGGGCTGTGTGCTCGTCTCATTCTGCTTGTGTGCCTTTGCCCCCAAGTCACCTCCCATCATGGAGAGGATTTACAGAATTCACTGGTCCAGGAGCAGCTAATTGAACAAGCACCCTGCTACATTATCTGGTAAAGTCTGATAACTTGGAGAATTTATAAAAATGTAGGCAAACGTTTGGCCCTTTCTGCGGCACAAGTTTTGTCTGATTGGGAGAGTGTGGATTCACAAGATGACAGCGGAAAATGTCCACAGCGTAATAAATGATATAAACCAAAACATATAAGCAACACTGTAACTCAAACAGACACTCGTGTACACGTGACAGACTCCAATACCTTAGACAGATAAAAGACTTGGTGAGATAGATAGATAGATAGATAGATAGATAGATAGTAGGCGGCACTATAGTACACATATTATTTAGATAAATAAGAAAAAATAGTTTTAAATAATTCAAAATTATTTTATGGTAAAGGAAGAGTTTTAGAACTAAATAATGGAAATATATAATTTGCAGAATATTCAGTTTCTGTACATAGATTGTTATCCATAAACCGTACATTTACAACATGTCACTTTTATTCTAACTGAACAGACTGATGAGTGTCCTTAGCAAGCTTTTCATGGACATACAGACATATCCTGAATCCACAGAAAAATAACATTAATGTTATTTTTTTTTAGAATTGATATACTGTATAATTACAGTACTTTAGACCATTTACTAATTAAAGGTTAACAGTAGTCTACTAGGGTACATATAGTATAGCCCCAGTGGCCTAATGGATAAGGCACTGGCCTCCTAAGCCAGGGATTGTGGGTTCGAGTCCCATCTGGGGTGATGATAAAGGCTTTTATTAAAAATGTGACTTACTGTAAAATCAGATGGAAGTAATTTGATTATTAAAAAAGCCTTGAGGTTTCATGCACCATTATTTGTTCACTTTCAGATTCTCTGAGTGATTGTATATACAGGAGGTCCTCAGGTTACAACACAGTTCCATTCCTACAACAGTGATGTAACCCGAATTTTGGTGTAAGTCGAAACACACCCTATCCTAAATCACTTACTTATCCTAACACATTTGCAAAATCATAATCTAGAACATAAAAACACAACTAAGCCACAGAATAAGGAAAAGGACATAAATATACTGTACTGTACACTGTACAGTAGGAACAGAAAAAATGAGTGTAAAAAAATCCTTACCTTTATTCCTTTTCATGTCTCAATTTTTTAAAGTTTTTATGGGAGTGAGCGTTGTAAACTTGTATGTCGAGACGTTGTAACCAGAGGACACTCTGTATTTATTGTTATTTGAGTTTCACATAAGCTATAATGCAAAGTAAGGGCACAAGGTCAACAGATGACATGAAATACCTTATTTATATCAGTGATTTTTAAAAACAGGTGTCAGCACTTCTGCCTCACAACACAGGGACCGGGGTTCCCGTCCCAAGTCCTCCCTGTGTGGAGTTTGCATGTTCTCCTCCTGGTGCTCCCACAGACACAGACACACAGGTTTGGTGGATCTGTGATGCTGATGTACTGTATGTGTGTGTTCACCCTGTGATGGACTGGCACCCTGTCTAGGGATTGCCCCCCGATGATTGCTGGGATGGGCTCCCACTGCCCTGTGACCAAGTCTAAGAAAAGCCGTTTAAGAAAAAGAATGGATACAAAGTTAGCTGTCTTTCCACTGTGAAAAGTTATTTTCCCCTTCCATTCTGTAACTGGTTTACCATATTGAACCGCAGTGTCTGAAATCAAAAACTTTTCTAGTTGTTAATTCTTTTCTCATTCACCCATTCATTACTTTTTCTGAACCTTTTTTTTTTTAATCATGGGCTAATTCAGCCGATCTAACAGGAACTGGAACAAGGCAGGTACCGATCCTGGACAGAATGCTACTCCATCCCAGGATTTCCATTTAAATTCAGTTCATTTTATTTTTATATAAAGTACCTCCCATTGATAAGTTCAGGGGGCTGTACAAATACGAAATGGATATTAACTGCCCTCAGGACTGAAGCCACTTACTTACACAAAGCGTTGCAGGAATCTGAAACAAACTCCTTGAGGCTAGGGATCTGCACTGGCAATCGGAAGGTTGTCGGTTCGAATCCCGTAAATGCCAACAGGGACTCTGCTCTGTTAGGCTTTAGCAAGGCCCTTAACCTGCAATTGCTAAGTGCTTTGAGTAGTTAGAAAAGCGCTATATAAATGCAAAGAATTATTATTACTGAGACATGGAGATGAAGGGGAAACCTTAAGTTGCTTTAGTAAGAATCTGAAAGAGACACTGGGCCAGTTCAGCCATTAACTAAACAAACGAGCGACAAGTGGACTGAATGGTCTTCTCTCGTTTGTCAAATTTCTTGTGTGTTTAAGTATATTTTCTTACTGGACAAACTTCAAATGATTGGAAGCTAACAAATGCAATTCTGTTAAATAAAAAGGTTAAGAATACTGACCCCAGTAACTGTGGGCCCGTTAGCCTCCTTGTTTTTGCAGGTAGTTTTATAGAAGCAATAATTACAGATCAGAGTAACGTCCATTGAGGGCCTTAACAAACAGCCAATATGGGCCTGTATGGGAGCGATCGTCTCTCACTAAAGTGCTAGAATTTAAGAAGAACAAAAAGCAACAGCATTTTAACAGAGTGGCTCATTAAAACTGAATTTATGTTGGCTTTCAAAATGCTAGCAAAAGGTAGCACTTGAGAGATTTTATACTTCTGCATCAAGCCTACAATGCACTGCAGTCTACGCCATCAAAAGCTGTTTATACTTCTGCATTGTGCCGCTCTGCACATACACACCTGAACACTAGACGGCCGTGTTTGTAGCACACAAGAAAAGCACACGCTCACGGGGGTCAGTCAGTCATTTTCTAACCCGCTTAGTCTGGAACAGGGTCGTGGGGTCTGCTGGAGCCTATCCTAGCTAGCATAGGGCACAAGGCAGGAACAAACCCTGGACAGGGCAGCAGTCCATCATGGGGCAAACACACACACACACACGCAGCCAGTTTAGATTTGCTAGTTCACCTAACCTGTGGGAGGAAACTTGAGAAATGCAGGCAGTTTTTGCCGTCCAGGATCACCGCTCCTCTTGCTACACATTTTCTTCCAAAGCAGAACATATTTGCCCCTCAGATTTTTCCACTTTTTCATACATTTGCTGACTTCCAAGCTGATGTTAGTCAATACTTCATTACCATCCATTTACAAATATAATACCACTAAACTAAAACACAAAATGATGTTCAATAGAACAGAAGGCTCTCTGGAATATAGATAGATAGATAGATAGATAGATAGATAGATAGATAGATAGATAGATAGATAGATAGATAGATATGAAAGGCTCTATAAAATTAAAGATAGATAGATAGATTTTAGTATAGTAGGCAGATAGATAGCTCACCATCTGTAATTTCTTATTTCATAGAGTTATGTTTTAAATAATACTTCATTTTTAACACCTTAAAAGTGGCTAGTGGGTGGCACACAGTGGTATCTGCTGCTGCATACTAATGACACAAAATAATCCCCCAGGCTAATTGTTGCCCCAGTGGCCTAATGGATAAGGCACTGGCCTCCTAAGCCAGGGATTGTGGGTTCGAGTCCCATCTGGGGTGGTTAGTACAAAAGCTTTTATTAAAAATGTGACATATGGATATGATGTTAATTCAATTTCAACTCTATACAATTTAGATAGACAGATAAAGTGTTTTATATAAAAGACTAGATAGACAGAAGTGAAAGGCACTGTAGAATAAATGAAGTTGTCCCTAAATATCTTTTATTAGATAAAAATTGATATTGACAAAATATATAATTTACTTAAACTTCTTACTTTTAAGAGTTGACTGCTGCCTGTGTATAATAAAAACAGGACTGAGTTCAGTTTTTAACGCGCCTCATTGCTGGGTGACACTGTCACGGTGGCACCACACTTGTCACTGCTGCTTCATACTAATGACAGACAGCAGGCACATGTGCTCTGTAAGCCCCAGTGGCCTAATGGATAAGGCACTGGCCTCCTAAGCCAGGGATTGTGGGTTCGAGCCCCATCTGGGGTGGATACAGAGACCTCCTGTAAAAATATAATAAAATCATATGGAAGGCATTTATTGAAGAAATACCTGATGTTGCACTCTCTGAGTTCACTTTACTTTTTTCCAGATACTCCAGCATCCTCTGACTTCCAAAGACACACACGTTCGATTAAGTGGCATTTTCTCTTCATGAGGAGTTTCTTCTTCAGGAGGACAGTCAAGTGAGGTATGAATCAAAACACTGCCACCACGGAACTGAACATTTTATGAGCATGGGTGGACCAGTCGACATAAATTAAATTAAAGACATTTTCTTTCCAAAGAAAGCATTTTGCCCCACACCTGTAGAATGTGAAGCAATATTAAGGCAGGCAGAGTGAAGAGTGGATAGTCAGAGTGCAAAGAAAGGCTGTGGTGTGAATGGTGCACAGAACATAGAAAACCCTGAAAAGACATCTATCTATAAGTTAGAAAAAGTAATTTATTATACTGTATAGTCAAGAGTGTGACCATTTAGGTGTTTTTATGAGGACCAAATTAGAAAGAAAACATGCAGGGGTTGTGGCTGCTACCTGGGATATGACACAATCTGTCTGTTTCTTCTTCTGATAGATAGATAGATAGATAGATAGATAGATAGATAGATAGATAGATAGATAGATAGATAGATAGATAGATAGATAGATAGCGTCAAGGGTTCATCCACCTTAATTAAAGGAACAGTGTCTGTTTTCCTGCATATCTGTGTGTTTGTTCAGTTGCTGTGTCTCTGTCATTCCAACAGGTGGCACATCACAAACATGATTACTGTTTCTACGAATCCCACACAAGATGGCATATAACAGAGACATATCCATTGTATTTGTCATTCCAACAGATGGCACAAGCATTTGTAGCAATGCATTTTATTACTACACCTGTTTATGATGTGCCCTCTGTTGATTTCGCTCTGAGGTTCTCCATGAGCAAACAAGTCCAGGGTGGATTTCTGTGTCGTATCACCATCCAACAATCAAAAATGCACCCTTGTATGTGGTTACATTTTGAAAGGAGCAGCGCTGTTCCTTCGCTATCATTATGCAGCCTCATGCCAGTTATTGTATGGGGGGTACACTTACCATTATCATCAAGTGTTGATGGTTCCATCCACTCATCATTAAATGTTAGGCCCATTTTTATTTTTTTTTTTAAAAACAATACATTTTTGTTAAAAAGCTGATGCACAACACAGTAAACATAAAAGAATAATTCTTACTATAATAGGTGGAAATCGAAAATGTATATTTTATGTCTACTGCCAGTATGCTTTACTTATTAATATGCCTATTTACACTGGCTTGGGTATTAATATGTTTTTTGTGTTAATACCAGACTGCTCATCCCAAAAGGTTTAGATACTAAGACGGCATACTGTGTATATAATGTACACAAAGCTTAGTTTGTCATTTATTCAGAACTTGTTTATAAACCAGATGCAAAAGCCATTAGGTTAGCAGCAGTTTCTGACTTTCCTGTCACCCTGTCCACTTAAACAAAAAGGCAGGCGTCTGTGTTTCGGTCATTCCAACAGATGGCACATCTCAAACATTAACACTGCCTTTTACAAACCCCATACCAAATGGATTTGCATTTTATTACTACATGTTTGTGATGTGCACCGTCCGTCGGAATGACAAATGCTATGCATCTTATTACTAAGTGAATTACAAAATGCATTCCAATAGACCGTGCACTGCATACATTAGTGCTGAACATGTTGAGGCCAATGTTGATTATTTTGACGTTAACCCGTCTCAGATGGGTAGCACAGGTAGTCAGCTCTGTTTTTTTTTTTCTTTTAGTTTTGTTTTTAGTTAAAATTAATTTGTAACAGTTTGTTAAAATGGTCAGAAGGCTTAACACAGTGGTACCTAAAGCCACATACTAATGACAAACGGCGGTCACCCAGAACAGCTGATGCCCCAGTGGCCTAATGGATAAGGCACTGGCCTCCTAAGCCAGGGATTGTGGGTTCGAGTCCCATCTGGGGTGATGATAAAGGCTTTTATTAAAAATGTGACTTACTGTAACAGATCAGATGGAGGCCATTTGTTTAGAAAGACTTGAAGTTCCAGCAGCCAGCATCGGTCCACTTTGAGACTATCTGAACGATTGCATGTATACTGAATATGACAGCTAACGTTAACAGATCATCAATTAGATCAAAATGCCAGGTGACTGTGTCAATAAACAGAGCCAAATGAGTCAACAAATAACAGTAAATAATTCAGTGTGAAAAAGTAATCACCCCCTTAAAGTTGGTAGCTCATTATTCTATATCTAACTGCCATGATTCTACTCCCAACACTTTCAGTAATTGTTTGTTCATTTATGTATTTATTCTTTTTCTCAGTCTTACTTACTCCATATCTGAGTCTTGGATGAGTGGAGCTCATTCCAGCAACTTCACAGCAAAGCAGGTTTCAACTAATTGTCTTCTGAATTTGCATGTCATACAATTAGATTGTCTTCACCTGGTGTGTGGGCTTTTATCAAAATGGTGCCATTACTGTGCCAAACGAACGAGAAAAGCAGCAGGCTTGTGATACGTTTGTTCACATAGTTAAACCTTGACGTTCACACAACCAGACTCGCACATAACATCTGTTCAGAGTCGCCAGTCACACTAACGGTAGGCCCTTTGGACTGTAGAAGAAAGCCGGAATGGTAGAAAAGAACAGTTCAGAACTGAAGCTCTTTGGTGGTGCGCCATGGGGTTTGAGTGCGACTCCCCACAATGTGATACGGCAGCACCAGAGTGGTGCACTGCAGACATTACTGTGCATGTAGGGATGATATCATGTGTGCTAAATATGGTGAAATACTGACTTGCATGTCCGACTGCCATGTAACATGTCGCCATAAACAAGAAAGTTGTATTTAGAAATGTTCACTGAAAACACTTTCATATCATATGTTTCAATGAGTACGTCCTCAAATCCCTTCAGTGATGTGAAGGTACAGCGCAGTGTGATTGTGCAGCGGTTAGCACTGTTGCTTATCGACTTTTTGCCCTGCTTGCACCCTTTGTGTTCACTTCACTCTTATCCAGGTACTCCAGTTACCTCCGTCTTCCAAAGACATACATGTTAGATTAAGTGGCAAGTTCTTACGGGCATTTTCTTTTCTCTGAGCAGTTTCCTCATATTCAGGAGGACAGTCATGTAAATAAAGCCAGAAATGCTGCCACCATGGAACTCAACAGGAAAATCCAGTTTCTGAGCATGGGTGGACCAGTCAACATAATGGCAATTAAAGACATTTTCTTTCTAAAGCAAGCATTTTGACATTCACCTGTAAATTGTGAAGCAATATTAAGGCAGGCAGAGTGGAGAGTGGATAGTCAGAGTGCAAATGGGAATGGCGTACAGAATGGAGAGAACCCTGAAAAAGACATCTATAAGTTATACAAAATGTAATTTATTATACTGTATATTCAAGAGTGTGAACATGTAGGTGTGTTTTTGGGGACCAAATGATAAGGAAAACGGGCAGGGGCTGTGACTGATACCTGGGATACGACACATCTGTGTTTCTTCTGAAAGCTACCAACCCAAAGAAGGACAACTGGGTCTTTCACAATACTAAACCTGCTCAACAGCAAGCCTTAGAATTACTCTGAGAAAGGACCGTAAACCATCTACACACTGCATGGGAGCTACTGTAACAGTCACACACACCATTAACACCTGCAGGGACATTAAAAGAAATGGAATTTGAGAACCCCACTCATCTTCATTTGTCCTCTCTTTGTCTTGAAATATGATGTGCATTTGATAGATAGATAAAGAAATGAAATGCACTATATAATAGATAGATATTTATTAATTTTAGTATAATTGACAGGATAAGATTTTTAATGGCACTTTGTGGTTTTGGGTTGGATTGGGTTGTGTGGTTCCTTGTAAAACTATTGCTTGACAAAGCACCATTTAATTCTAGGAGGGGTTCTCTGCATAAGAAGTTAGTTTTTTGTGCTTTGAAAAACTTCCTAACATATAGAAAAAAAACTGAAATCTTTAATGTTTGGTAGGCTACCTAGCAAGGAATAACAGATTAATGAAAACTTGAACTTTGTTACTGAACGTACACAGAAAGAGTCCTTTTAAAATCAGGAACCCATTGGTATTTCTCAAAACTGTTACCATCCATTCATGGTTATTCACTGTATGGAGTCTGTTACAGATCTAAATAAATAAAGGCTCTTTCTGGAACCTTCATGTCGATGGGGGGTCTTTAAGGAACCAAAAATGCTTCCCCTATGGTATTGCTTTAAAGAACCACTCTGGGGCCTTTATTTTTAAGAGTGTAGATAGATAGATAGATAGATAGATAGATAGATAGATAGATAGATAGATAGATAGATAGATAGATAGATAGATAGATAGATAATTTTAGTATAGTTGGCAGGATGGAAATGGAAGTACAGGGGATGAGAAATTGAAGGACAGAAGCAGATCTAGATGGCTAAAGTAAACGAATTGAAGGAAGAGGTGCAGGACTGCACTACTGAGAGGGTTGACCAGGCGCAGAGTCTCTGCATACAAGTGAGAAAAGTTGAAGAGAAAGAAGAAGGACGATCTAATTCTATGACGTGATATTTCAAGTGCAAGTCCCCCAACAGTTGTTATTCGTAGTTACACACCATGAAAGGTGCAGACAGAAAGCACTGAAGCACTGCCAGTCTTGATGGTAACCCTCATTGCCCCGATCCTCGTTTTCCTAACTACGCCATACTGTCATGCCCCCAGTTTGTGGAAGTCTTCTCGCACTACGCACGCCGAGCATTCATTCCTACCTTTGCGCCCGTTTTTTTTTTTTCGGCCAAATGACAGCAGCTTTCTCTTTCGATCTCTCGGGGTTGCCTGCGTTCGAGCATGGAGCCGGAGTTCGCGACTTACCTCTTCTGTCCGCTGTGCCAGGAGCTGCTCAACGAGCCCGTCTCAATTCCGTGCGGACGCACTTTCTGCGAAGGCTGCCTCAGACAACTGTGGGATGACAGCGAACGCAAAAACGAAAACTTCAGCTGCCCCACCTGCAAAGAAGTTTACAACCCCCGGCCGCACGTGTATAAGAACGGCATTGCCGCGGAGGCGATCAAGTACTTGAAGAAGCGGCGCCTGAGCCGCCCTGGGGAGAAACTGGCGGGCCCCGAAGATGTGGCGTGCGATGTGTGCAGCGGCTTGAAGCGCAGAGCCGTCAGCTCGTGTCTCACCTGCCTGGCCTCGTACTGCGAGACGCATATCAAGCCGCACAGGACCGCCGAGGCTCTGCGGAGGCACGTGCTGGACAAACCGACCGCCAACCTGCCGTGGAAGCCGTGCGCGGAGCACTGCAGGCCGCTGGAGCTGTTCTGCCGGACCGACAACAAGTTCATCTGCGCCGTGTGCTTGGTGCGCGGGCATCAGGGGCACAGCGTGGAGATGGCGGACGAGCAGGTGAGGGCGGATATTCTTTATGACTTTGAACGTATTGCATTTAATATTTGGTTAAAATCTGTCCTGCCGTTATGAACCCAGTTTTTAAATTGGTTAGGGACAGTTTAACGATGGCTGGATCCAGTCCTGGACGGGACGCCAGTCAGTTGCGATATTCAGCATACACACAGGAACACTCATGTGAAGACTGTGGCTCTCCAGTGGCGATCATTTGACTTTTTTTTCCCCCTTTTCCCGGAGCCGAAGCTACTTTTTCACAATCATGTCATACTGTACATTCATTTGTTCCGGAAAATTGTACTGTTAAAGGAAGGTATACACAATTAAAAAAAAAACGAAACACAATTTTGGCCAGTGGAGTGCCAGAGGAAACGTTTAAAACTTGCTGAATATGTCCACTTTGAAGCAGTAAGTGTTTGGGTTCAGAAAACGTACCCTTTGCATTCTGAGAGATGTTTATGACAGCAAAACAAAATAATTTTTAACACTGATTCTTAATGCTGTCTTTCCTGAGACCTTTCTTTTTGAAGGCCTCAGACAGCTCTTTCTATCTGGGGATGATGATAACACACACTTTAACAGCAAAGAGCAAAGCAAACTAAATCCCAGAAGTTTAAATGACGGGTTCAGACAAGAGCCCACCTAATGATATTCAAGTCATTTGCACCTGATCTGGTGCCCCCACCTCTAAGATTAGGTAGTGAGAGAGTGTCAAGACCACGTCAGAAATGTTTACTCATCTCTGCAGCGACATTCACGTCTCTGGTGACCCTTCCTATGAAATCATTGGACGGATTAAGAGAAGGGGGTCATGCGGATGCTGGAAAGGGGTGTGTGGCGCTCCCAATATCTTTGCAAAAGGATGAAGGTCCAAGTCTTTAGAGTCCTGGTACTTCCTGTCTTGCTATATGATTACTATGCAGTGACCTGAGACAAAGACTGGTCTCCTTCGGTCCTGTGTCTCTTCGGAGAGTCCTTGGGTACTGCTGGTTTGACTTTGTGTTGCTCATGGAGTCCTGAATGAGGCACATTACCTGCATTGTAAGGGAGCGTCAGTTATGAAACTACGGCCATGTGGCGCAATTCCCAAAGGGTGTTCTGGCTAGCGGGGCCCTCATTGTTGAGGACCCAGGTGGCTGGACCAGGCCAAGAGGATGCCCAAGTAACACCTGGCTGCGGCAGATAGTCATTTCTGAGGTGTGGGACTGGACCGTGTGTCTTCCTCAGGGGGGTTGCCAACCAGGATCCCGAGTTGCTTCGTCGAGTAGTGGGTGCAGCAATTCGCTGTACCAGTGCTTGCTCCCCGACCTGACCTGACTTGAAGTGATAAACGGAGGGGTGGACATTTTCTTCACATGCAAAATGTGCGTTTGTTTAAATTGTACAATGGACTATAAAATCTAAATGTGGCTCACCTTTATCTAAAGATACTGTATAAATGAAGATTAAATCTTGATATGTCCACAAATGTTAAAAAAGGGAGAAAAAAAACACTTCACGGAGTGTAGGTCCCTTTTCACAAGTATATCCTACAATGGTGAAATGACCCAATCCAGCCAAGACCCTGCCATCTCAGATGTTCCCAGAATTTTCAATCCTCTTACTGAACAGTCTAAAATTAATTTCTAAGTCAGCTAAAAACAAGCACTGAAGAACGAGCCCCAACTCTGCCTCCCCTCCAACACACATTGTATTTTACTGAAAGGGTCATACTAAGTGTGCCTGTATCTCTCAGTGCTAAGTTAGTGGAGGTCCATCGTTTTTATGTCTTAAGTGCAGATTTCTAATAATGTTTAATACATAAAAGAAGGAAAGAACCAGTGACATTATTAGAAGTTGTTGTATTGTCCCGTGTTACAGAGGACTGTGAAATTTTTACTTGTGTGTGCAACCAACAGTGAGGGGGAACAGAAAAATAAAATCCAGTTCTGCTCCATTTAAGCCCCCGTACTGTGACTCGCTGTATAATGCTAAGTGGACTAATTGAATGAACTCCATAGCGACTGACTAAGTCGCGTCTGTCTGCGTCTCTGGTCGACGGGCGCTTTTACCAGACAGGCCACAGACTTACTGTCTCCCCTTCCTTTTTTGCAGGATTCCCAAGGCGGCTCAAACGAGCACCCTGATCAGGTGAGCGTTCATCTTCAAGAAATCAGGCTTCTATGGTGGGGTGGTAAGTTAAACAAAAGATGAAAGAAGAGGTGGGCGGTTTGAACTAAATTATATTTTTTTCCCTATACCCTGACTTGCCAAGAAATAATAATGGCTTTTATGAATCCAGTAGGGTAAAACTTGACTTTGAGGGTCTTTTTTTTTTAGTCTTCAGAATAAAAGAGCAGACAGCCCAGTTATTAACAGAAAAGCAAAACCATTTAGCGTGGCAGAATGTAAAGAATACCGGCTGGAGAGTCGGAGAGATTTAATTTCAGCCAGTAACACATTCCTGTTGTGGCAAGTTGTAGGGTTTATACTGCATGGTAACATCCACTGTCAAACCTGCTTAACCCAATTCAAAGTCACTGAGGGTTTGGAGAAGCAGGACGTATCACAGCTACATCAGGCACAAGGCAGGAACCAGCCCTGGATTGAGTGCCAGTCCACTGAGGGCCCACTTATACAGGCGGGTTTAGAGTTGCCAGTTAACCTAACCTGTGCATTGTTTCAGATGTGGGAGGAAAACTGGAGTATAATTATAATAATAATAATTCTTTACATTTATATAGTGCTCTTCTGGCTACTCAAAGCACTTTAGTGACCACCAATGTGTTGCATCCCTCAGTACGCTCATCACTTTAGTTATTATTAGGTGGTGAAGTGGACAGAGAGAGACAATCAGAGACCGGGGATGATTAAGGGGCCAGATTGACAAGGCCATGGACATTGGGATACATCCTACTCTTTACAATGGGTCTTTAATGACCGCAGAGAGTCAGGACCTTAGACAACATGCGAGCGTGGGGTTTGAATCCAGCATGTTGGACAACACGAGACAGCACTGCTAACCACTACATCGTGGAGCTCATCTGATATCTCTGATTGCTGACGACTGTGAGGGTCATCAAAGGCCAAAGCTGAATCTGGCCACAACATTAGGCTACTTTGGTGTGTTGTTTGCTATGGATCCACTTTGGCTGGGTGAAAAGTACCAGGGGACATGCTCCAGGGCGCAGCTTTTACAAAGCGGCAAGGACAACATCTAACTCTTCCAAAAGTACTAAAGGTATGTCCTGGACATAACACAACACCACGTGACAAGATTTATGCTCTGACTTAGGGGTCACCAGCTCTGGTCCTGGAGGACCACCGTGGCTGCAGGTTTTCATTGTAACCCTTTTCTTAATGAGTGCGCTGTTTGTGCTGCTAACTAACTTCTAGTGAATTCATATTAATTGACTTGTTCTTGAAGACTCAGACCCCTTAATTATTTTTTTCCTTAATTAGCAGCTAAATAATCATGAGATACAAAATGAACCAAAACAACTGGTATCCATCATACAAGATCTGAAAATAAGGGTGAAAGTCTCAGGAATGTCGATCTGCTCAGGTCTCCAAAACATTTTCACAGAAAAGAGAAAATCAACAATTTCAAAAATGTCTGCTATTGCACAGTGAGAGCAGCAACAAGCCACAGAATTAAAGAACGGGTTTAATTAACAACAAGAATCGGCACCTCATTAATCAACTGGTTGGAGTTCGAGGCCCTGACTTAGTTGGTCTTCTGTTGGCTCCCTCACTTCACATTTCATTTCTGTTTGGGTGCCATTTAAGGAAAGAAATGAAGTAATTCAGAGGAACAAATCTTAAAAAACAAGTCAATTAAAATGAATTCTAAAGAAGTTAATTAGCAGCAAAAACAGGGCGCTTTTTAAAAAAAGGGATTAGAATGAAAACCTGTAGCCACGGTGGTCCTCCAGGACTGATCTAACTGACCTGCATTGTATGATTTTTTTTTTTTTAATCAGTAGCCAACAGCTATGGAATCTCTGTCATCTGGTGGGACCCCTGTTCAATTTATTGAAATCTCACATGATGGAAAATGTAGTGAGAGCAAAACAGTCTAACAAAATTAATGAACGACGTAGATGCATTCTCCATAGCTGTCACAGCAGGCAATCATGGACCACACTGTAAAGTTCTATTGATGAGTTTTTTATAAAAAGAATTCATATATCTCGGACAACACAGGTACCACTGCTCAATGCCTATACAGTGAAGAAACTGAGAGACCCCGCCAATGGGAAGTGTCCCACTCGCCTCTTTTTTTTTTTTTTTTTTTTTTTCTCTCTCTCAGATAAGTAGCTTAGGTGATACATCATTTTGAAATGCAGGATAACAATAAATCTTTTTGAAGAGCTAGTCCATTTTCATGTTCACACAAGTGCCCAAAAGTCTTGCTTAGAAAACACAATTTTTCATTTCTACATTCAGTAACGTGACGCAGGGCCGATCATACCGTTTTCAAACCCATGTAATCCCAGTTAGGGTCACGGAGGAGCCAAATCTGACGGCACAAAGCCGAAGAAGCCCTGGATGAAGTGCCAGTCTGTCATAAGATGGCCAGACGGGCAGATCCACAATGACAGGCACACAGAGCCAGTTCAGAATCGCCAATTAGCCTAACATGTCTTTGGGATACTGGAGGAAAACCTGAGAACCCAGACAAAAATCAACACGGATAAAGGAAGAACTTGCAAACTGTTTAAAGACACTGGGGGACTGGAGCCATTTTGTTGGATCCTTAAGGCAGCAGCATGATGCACTGGGACAAATTAAGTAGACACATCATCCTCTAAAACATATATATAAAAATACTTTTTAAAAACCACACTTATATTAAGTTTAAAAAGTGTACTAAAAAGTAAAAAATACGTCTCTCATACATTCCTTGTAAAATAAAAGCGTGAGCGCTTTTCATCAATCAACATTCAAAAAACAAGTCTTAAAATCTTAGCAAAAGCGCCCATGCTTTTATTTTACGAAGGATGTATGAGAGATGTATTTTTTTTACTTTTTAGTACACTTTATATAAGTGTGGCTTTTAAAAAGTATGTTTTTATATATATATTATTTTAACTTTTTAGTCTTGGCTTTGTTTTAGTATAATATTGTAATCAATATTTTAACACTTCCTTTAATATTTCTATCCGTTACTAGCGCCATCTGTTGGTGAAATCTTTAACTATTCTTCATATGAATTTCATTTCTTAATTAACATGGATTAATTGATCAATTAGTGAAACTGATTACTGATTCATGTATTGCCATCGGAAGTAAGTGTGCAAAATTTCAAGTCATTTCGACAATAGGAAGTGGGTTAAATATCGATCAACTGTTTGTTGTTTGGTACAAATCTTAAGTTAAAATAAGCGTGGTAATAATAATAATAAGCATGGTAATAATATAACCTGTTTTATTTATTTTGCAGAATTCTCAGGAGACACACAACCTGCTTAACCAAGAGGCAAGTTCATTTCCTTTTCATGCAAGCCTAATGAAGGTCTTTGCCCTGATACCATTTTGTGATGTGTTTTGTTTTCTATCCTTTCCTGTTTCCAGTTGTCATCATGTGCATAGCTCATTTAATTCCCAAAGTGCCTTCTCATTGATAACTGATATATTTATGTTGTTCCTCTGCTCTAAATCCTAATTGTTTTTATATGAATACAAGAAAAATGCGGATGTTACGTATGACTTATTTCCAACCAACTCGAGAAAATCAGGATCCTCCCAACTACTCTTTCTGCAGTGAGTGTCTTTTTGAGTTGCTCAGAAGAATGATAGTTTTCCTACTACATGCTGTGACCCCCAGACTCTGTCTTGTTTGCTCTTCCTGAAGGATTTTGGGGGGGTGGGTGGGGGTGTTAATTGACTGCTAACTTCCATTCTTTCTAAATCAGTGACAGAAGCAGGAACATCACCCAGACAAGGGTGACAGTCACACCATTTAGTTCCAGTATTTGTGCAGCCGTAGCTGCCATTTCTTTCAACCACACATTTACTCCGTCTGTATTGTCGTGAGTGACAGTGACAGACAGCACACACAGGCAGCAGCAGTGCACTGCTCACGTCTACCACCAACCCAGTAATGTCTTTGAATGCCAAAATATAATCTGGCTTTACAGAAAGGATTCTCTTTTACAACAGGTTACGCTTATCTTTAACACCTACAGTGGTGTGAAAAACTATTTGCCCCCTTCCTGATTTCTTATTCTTTTGCATGTTTGTCACACAAAATGTTTCTGATCATCAAACACATTTAACCATTAGTCAAATATAACACAAGTAAACACAAAATACAGTTTTTAAATGATGGTGTTTATTATTTAGGGAGAAAAAAAATCCAAACCTACATGGCCCTGTGTGAAAAAGTAATTGCCCCCTTGTTAAAAAATAACCTAACTGTGGTGTATCACACCTGAGTTCAATTTCCGTAGCCACCCCCAGGCCTGATTACTGCCACACCTGTTTCAATCAAGAAATCACTTAAATAGGAGCTGCCTGACACAGAGAAGTAGACCAAAAGCACCTCAAAAGCTAGACATCATGCCAAGATCCAAAGAAATTCAGGAACAAATGAGAACAGAAGTAATTGAGATCTATCAGTCTGGTAAAGGTTATAAAGCCATTTCTAAAGCTTTGGGACTCCAGCGAACCACAGTGAGAGCCATTATCCTCAAATTGCAAAAAAATGGAACAGTGGTGAACCTTCCCAGGAGTGGCCGGCCGACCAAAATTACCCCAAGAGCGCAGAGACGACTCATCCGAGAGGTCACAAAAGACCCCAGGACAACGTCTAAAGAACTGCAGGCCTCAGTTGCCTCAATTAAGGTCAGTGTTCACGACTCCACCATAAGAAAGAGACTGGGCAAAAACGGCCTGCATGGCAGATTTCCAAGACGCAAACCACTGTTAAGCAAAAAGAACATTAGGGCTCGTCTCAATTTTGCTAAGAAACATCTCAATGATTGCCAAGACTTTTGGGAAAATACCTTGTGGACTGATGACACAAAAGTTGAACTTTTTGGAAGGCAAATGTCCCATTACATCTGGCGTAAAAAGAACACAGCATTTCAGAAAAAGAACATCATACCAACAGTAAAATATGGTGGTGGTAGTGTGATGGTCTGGGGTTGTTTTGCTGCTTCAGGACCTGGAAGGCTTGCTGTGATAGATGGAACCATGAATTCTACTGTCTACCAAAAAATCCTGAAGGAGAATGTCCAGCCATCTGTTCGTCAACTCAAGCTGAAGCGATCTTGGGTGCTGCAACAGGACAATGACCCAAAACACACCAGCAAATCCACCTCTGAATGGCTGAAGAAAAACAAAATGAAGACTTTGGAGTGGCCTAGTCAAAGTCCTGACCTGAATCCAATTGAGATGCTATGGCATGACCTTAAAAAGGCGGTTCATGCTAGAAAACTCTCAAATAAAGCTGAATTACAACAATTTTGCAAAGATGAGTGGGCCAAAATTCCTCCAGAGCGCTGTAAAAGACTCATTGCAAGTTATCGCAAACGCTTGATTGCAGTTATTGCTGCTAAGGGTGGCCCAACCAGTTATTAGGTTCAGGGGGCAATTACTTTTTCACACAGGGCCATGTAGGTTTGGATTTTTTTTTCTCCCTAAATAATAAAAACCACCATTTACAAACTGCATTTTGTGTTTACTTGTGTTATATTTGACTAATGGTTAAATGTGTTTGATGATCAGAAACATTTTGTGTGACAAACATGCAAAAGAATAAGAAATCAGGAAGGGGGCAAATAGTTTTTCACACCACTGTATAAAGTATTCTCCGTATACACGACACACATTTATATGTTTAACGGGGGTCTTTGTAGAAGAATTTTCAGCAATGGAAGCTTTATCCATCATGACAACAGGCCAGTTGTCTGTCTGACCTGGTTAACAAGCACACCGTTGCTCTTTTGCTGTTTCAATCACCAGCAGCACTATGAGCTCCGCCTTCAAGAGGCGTTGGATTGGATTAGAAATGTGTCACTCGGCAAGACATCTAATTATTTCCACACCCTTTTAAGCACAGTTCACTCAAGGTTGTCTCCATACATACTGGCTCTGCAAGACTACCCGGTACTTAAAGTGGCTTTTGGTCACTTTTTAAAGCTGAATTTTATATAAGCAGATGGCAGAAAAAAGCCAACACCAAATATTGTAGTTCTCATTTCTTTTCCGAAAAGTAGATAGGAGGGAGGACACAGATGGAGCAGAAGGGGTCTGAAAATCCACAATTTCATTCACAACCTTGACAAGGAAAGAATGAGACCCAATTTTGAGTTTGCCTTAAGTTTAATAGGCTGCCAAAATTCAAATCACTGCTGTCGGAAAGTGGATATAAATGGCGCATCCAAACAAAAATGTTGCATACGCCCGTTTCCACGCTCACTTCGAGATGTATAAAAACTTAACTTGACGTAAAGCCGCGCACATTTTCACTGCCTCCTCACACCATGCGTATGCACATTTCTGCTTGGTTTTGCAAACTGGCGACACCCAGCATCAAAGCAGTGCTACTGTTTGTGTGGTTTTCCTTTCTTTTTCATATTTGCATCACTGACACAGGCTTTATCTAATACACTGACATTAATTCCATATCAAAGTAGTCTGCAGTTTTGTCTGAAATGCTCATACTTGTCTATTAGCAGCCATTTCTAGATATACATTCTTCTTCTTTCGGCTGCTCCTGTTAGGGGTCGCCACAGCAGATCGTCTTGTTTCATCTCTTCCTGCCCTCGTCATCTTGCTCGGTTACACCCATCACTTGCATGTCCTCTCTCATCACATCCATAAACCTCCTCTTAGGCCTTCCTCTTCTCCTCTTGCCTGGCAGCTCTATCCTTGACATCCTTTTCTCAATATACTTAGCATCTCTCCTCTGCATTAGTTATTGTAATTATAAGCAGAATTAAAAGATGGGGTCTGAGCTGTTTGGTTTGTTAATGAAGATAAGAGAGAACAGCAGATGAAAACATTAGAACAACTGTGATGAGAACGGGCCGTTGTACCTAACACACTTGTGTTTGCTGTTCACCCGCATTATCTAAAATAATCCAAAAGTCCTGCTGTCCACCATTCCACTTGGTAATGTAATCCAGAAGGAAGCTTATTAGACATGGAAGACAGACAATCAGTTAGGAACCGGTGGGTTTAGGGACCCTGATAATCTCTTGGAGAGACACTCAAGCAGGAATTTTCAAAGAGAAGGAGCCACACGGGGGCTTTAAAGAGTAATGAAGACACGGCTTGAGGAGGCCACATAACATTCTTCTGGAGAGCTTCCTTGTGTGACAACAAGTGACTGAAATCACACTGTAGCACCTGTAATGTCATGAATAGGAGGACCTTTAATGATCATGCTATGAAAAAGTTTTCAGCTTTATTCAACATTTGGGTTTTATAAGACCTTTTAAAACTCTGCATTCTTTAGGAATATTTAAATTTTTCCATGCAAATAACAATCTTTTTCTTTTGTAGGGCTCTCAAGATCCAACAAAACCACAGATCAAGGTGTGTGTTTTTTAAATAATGTTTTTTTTATATTCTACTAAGTGCACTGCCAGCACTCTGACTAAGCAAGCTGGAAAGATTAAGGACCGGGGGGGTCTCATTTATGCAATTTGTGTTGATTTGAGCGTGAAAACATTCATAGGCTAAAGAAAAGGCACAAAAACAAAAAATCTGATTTCAGAAAATCTCATGTACAGACATTTCTAACACAATTTCCCTTTATAAGTCATAATCGCTTTGTAAATGTGCATACGTGAAGGCACCTTAACCCCCGCCCAGTCGCCATGCTGAGCCAATCATATATGGACTATGCTAATAAGACTCCTAGATACTGTATGCAATCTCACAGCTACCCTCCTTTATTGGCTGGTAGAGCAGACTCCCACCAGTCACAGTCACCTGTGTTTTTGGAATCCTATGGTGCACAGCATTGTAGTGCCCTTCTCCTCTGCACCTTGGGGTCTGGGAAAGGCAGAAGGTGCGAGCTTCTGAGTTTGCAGCCACTGTCACCTAGCACATGGAATGACATGATATAATGAATAGTACAGAACACATGAAAAACTGAGGGTTCTGCTAGTTACCTTATCATCAAGGCACCCACCACGTACAGCACCATCAGCAAGTTGTCAGCCAAAACTACTTTGCTTCAAAATAAATGAATCATGGGTTGACTCAGGCCACCAAGCCACGTTTCTCTTCTTGGCATCACATCACTTGTGTATTAGTGGAACGTAACTGCTTAAGGTTAAGAAAAGCAGTTTCATTCTCACTAGGTATAGTCGTCAATTTTCCCAACATTAGGAAAACTGGACACTGCTGTAAATTGCCTTTTTTATATCACCATGTACAACCAAACCATATAGAAACTGAATGCAACTTCTCGTCAGTCATTCCAGGACAGCAGGCATGATGGAGTTCAAACTTGGCTGTTGACCAGTGCCATCTGATAAGCCAACTGTTGTTGGTGTATCCTGATTTTGGGCAGTCTGTCTTTCTAATTCCAGGGCCATATTAGCACAAAGTTCCAACAGAATGGCTCTTGGTGGCATAAATCGGCGCATAAGCCAGTCGTCATCATCATCATGGGCACAAAGATCCTGCTGGTTCCCAAGAGCTCCTCTGCTTCATATATGACCATTTGCATAGCCTTGAAGCAACGAGTCAGGTTGTGTCAAACCATTAGGCTATAAATAGGCTATAGGGCACAAGATTTAGAGCTTTCTGGACGCAGAGGGTGAATCACATCTGTGTGTTTATTGCGGTTTGGATTCTAAATCTGAGAAGTGACAACAGGTAGTCGATATAAACTAAAGGGGGGAAAAAAAACCAAAAAGGATCTTCAGTGTAAATATGCAGCATTGGCTGTACTAGCCGAGCCTACCTTAATACATAATTCGCCAGCCGCCTCACTCACTCACTCACTCACGTCTGTCCGAAGCCGAATGCGCAGTCGCCTTCTGTGCAGTCGCCTTCTGCGCAGCTGCCCGAAAAACCTTACGAGACCGACATCTCTGTAGGCGGCGGATTTACGGCCACGAAAATTCAAAGAGAAAGGCGACTTTGACCGATATCCAACCCCAACATCGCGGTGGATTTATGGCCGCAAAAATTCAAAGAGAAAGGCGACTTCGATTAAAGCTCTAGAGGCCTGAAAGGCGATTTCAACTACAGCTCAAGGCCTAATTACGCATTCATTCAGTACACCTATCAGGTTTGTGGTGCTTATACTTATTACTATTCCACTTGTGCCTGTTTCATCTTACGTTGTCGAAAATGGCTCTTTGTCTAGTACATCATATTCATATTTTGAGGTTTATAATATCAACTCACATCATAATAATGGCTTGGTGATATGAATTATTGTAATTTATATAGTTAAGCTGCATTTCCCTACTTGATTATTATAATGGTGGTGACAAAGCTAATAATTGCTTTTAAAACAGAATGTGTGTTACAGAGTCACAGGGTGTGACGAGGATGGACAGGATTAGAAATCAGGACATTAGAGGGTCAGCTCAGGTGGGACGGTTGGGAGACAGTCACAGAGGCAAGATTGCGTTGGTTTGGACATGTGCAGAGGAGAGATGTGGAGTATATTGAGAAAAGGATGTTAAGGATAGAGCTGCCAGGTAAGAGGAAAAGAGGAAGACCTAAGAGAAGGTTTATGGATGTGGTGAGAGAGGACATGCAGGTGATGGGTGTAACAGAACAAGATGAAGAGAACAGAAAAATATGGAAGAAGATGATCCACAATGGCAACCCCTAAAGGGAGCAGCCGAAAGAAGAAGAAGAAATCAGAACGTGTATTAGGTGCTAAATCAAAATCGGGTCATTCAACAAGATGTGGATTGCGGTTACGGAGAATAACATCTAATTAAAAATCCACAACTCCTGCAAAGGTTGCTGCCTCCTTGATCTGTTGTGTTTTATTTTTGCAGGTTTTGCTGGAGCGGTTTGTGGGAGAGGCAAGTACTTTTCATTTTTTTTTGTAGCTCAGTTCACTCCAGGATACAAGTATAAGATCTGTGGTGGGAAAAAAAGAGAGATGGTCCATTCGGATGGATGAGAGTGAGGCTTTGCTTTATAGCTTAGCATTTGATATGACAGCTCAGCAGTAAACTTTAGCACTGACTGCAAGAGTGACGGTGTCTTCGGAGGCTGAAATAAGCCATAAATGGAGAGTGCAAAGGCTGTGAGCAGGGGAGCTGGGATATCAAAGTATAGTGCAGTTCAGAGAAGTCCTCAGAATTGCTTTCTTGTCAAAATAATTTATTTAGAAAAGATGCATAGCAGTGAGGAGAAGAAAAATGTCTTGTGCACTTATTTGTGGGTATAGTATGTGTGTGCGCTATAAGCACAGATGGTGAGGTGTTGCCCAGAGTAAAGGCAGACACAAAGGTGCGACCTGATAGGGCAACTAAAAGTGAGAAAACCACAACCTGGCAAATGGAAGGCACCCTCACCAGTACAGCTAGGCAGGGATCTCCAGGGACAGTGTATGACGTGGGCAGATTTCCAGATAAATGAATTTTCCAAAGCCATCAGAGTACAATATATTTCAAAAAAAGATACTGAACATTCTCCTGATTAAATGAAGGTAGCTTGGGGACTGGAAGCATAACAGAAATACCTTATTTCCTTTGGTGGAGGGCAAGAAGCTCAAGAGAAATAAGGGGGGGTCAGACCCTGCAAAAAAAAAAAAAAAATGAAAGGATGGCAGCACTACTCCTCAAGGCTGGCAGGTGCTAGGAAAGAATATGGTACCCAAGAGGGAGCAGGAAGCTCAGATTTGGTCTTGGAGCAACCGGAATTGTACTCCAAGTATGTACTGAATAGTGGTCTCTCAGATTTTTTTTTTATGAAGTAACTGGGTGAGATTATTGGGACAGTTAGATAAACAAACGAGCTTGACGGACTGAATGTTCTCCTCTCGTTTGTCAAATTTACAAATTCATCAAAGGACCACTAGATGCCACTGTGAGCTAGTGGCCCAGTAGTTTGGCAGAACATCTCAGACCCCGGAAGTAAACCCGGGATTGAGTTTAAAGAGCGTTTTCTTGCTTGTGAAATTTTGAATTTTAAGCAGGAGGTTTAATTGAATCTCTTTTAAGATCTAGTCGAGAATGTGCAGAAGAATATTTAAAAACCCAAGAATTTACCAGTGCCAACATCATTATAAAGCAAATTAATATTAAAACCTAATTCATTCTCAAAATAGGATTTCTAGGATATGCCCCTGGTGGCAATCCTCGACTTACTGGTGCTTTACCTTCTCAGACTTGATTAATTACCATCATCTCACTGGCTCTCTTTCTTAGGAGTGGTGACATCCTTTACATGTCCTATAACTCTGCATAACAACTGTGCCTGTGGCCTTCCATTTCCTGATTCCATTCCTTACAGTTGAAACTGACAGTTTAAACCTCTGAGATGGCTTTTTGTAGCCTTCCCCTAAACCAGGAGACTCAACAATCTTTGTTTTCAGATCTTTTGAGAGTTGCTTTGAGGATCCCATGCTGTCACTCTTCAGAGGAGAGTCAAAGGGAAGCACAACTTGTAATTGACCACCTTAAATACCTTTATATCTCATGATTGGACACACCTGTCTATGAAGTTCAAGGCTTAATGAGCTCATCCAACCAATTTGGTGTTGCAAGTAATCAGCACTGAGCAGTGACAGGCATTCAAATCGGCAAAATTTGAAGGGGACCCACATGTGTGCACAGCCAGTTTTTCACATTAGATGTAATTTCATACAACTAAATACTGCTTCACTAAAAATATTTGTTCGGAAAACACCCCAGTACTGTTACCTTTTTTGTTGAAAGTAAATTATTATGCCCCAAACTTTTCCATATGACTGCATGTATGTATCTAGTCAGTAGTGCTGGGCGGTATACCAGTTCATACCGAAAACCTTTTTTATATTTTTGTTATGATAAGGATTTTTCTTATACCGCAATGCAGGTTTAAATAGCCTAAACAACGTTCGGAACGTGGCGCAGCAGGAAACTGTTTAAAGGGGGACCTCTTTCACTGCTGCACTGCTAAACACACATGCAACGGAGTACATGTGTTAGTGGAGGTATTGCACAGTGAAAATGGACAGAGAACATTCCAAAACTGAAGCTGTAGCAGACGATAAAGTTGAACATGATGACACAGGAGAACTTTGGCCAAAAAAAGGAGCCGTGTCTGTTGGCTGGAGATACTTTGGTTTTAAAAGGTTGGATGTGGACCAAACGACTATTTACTGCAAATGCTGTTGAGCTAAAGTTGTCGCCAGAGGCAGCATCACGAGCAATTTGCTGCACCACCTTAGCCGCAAACATGCTTTGGAGTGCCATGAATGTATGCAACTAAGATTGGCACCCTCCACAGGGTCCTCAGGTAAAACTGAAACAGCGAGAGGACACTCGAGTCAGACGTCACTTGTCGACGTGTTTGCTAGAGGTACTGCCTACGACAAAAAAAAAAAACCAAGCGGTGGTTCGAGATAATCAACGCCATTACAATCCATATAGCTAACGTGTCAGTGGACAGAGATTGTTAACGTTAACAGAAAGTGCAGTTGGTTTACAAAAAATATTTACTATTTATTCCTTTTCTAAGACATGTTCAGTGCAATACAACTTTTGACAAGCACCTCTGGATATTTTACTAAGTCTAAATGCCTTTTTGGATGGTTGAAAATATGTTGTCAAAATTATAGTTGTTTGCAAAATTTGTTCAATAAAAAGGTTTATATTTTGACTGTAACTGTCATGCAATGTGATTCCTTCTCTTCATTAGTGCCACCCCCTTGAAAACTATCACTTTATGGGGCCATGCAAACCTGTATTAATACTTGTGTGCACATTAAAATGTTTTTTTTGTACAATGTACAATGCTCATGACAGTGGAATAGGTTATTCTTAGCCAGTCTACTGCAGTAATTGAAGTGGAAAATGTGGTTAACATCCACTCATGCATGGGGAAAAAAATATCGTTGAATACCGTGAAAAATACCGTGATATAGATCAGTTAGGGCTTTTTTTTTAATCTATCACTATATATTATTGACTAGATACATACATAAATCTGAAAGACACTATATGATAGTTAGATAGATGTGAAATGCAGAATACACCACAGTATAGATAGATAGATTTTAGTATAGTAGGCAGGACAGATTGATAGTGCTTTGTCTATCTATCTCTCTGTCTTGCCTACTATACTAAAATCTATTTATCTAGACTGTAGTGTATACTGCATTTCTCATCTATCTATCTGACTATCTATGAAAGCTATCAAAATGTCTGCTGTATGTTTAAGAATGCTGGGTCTTAACTATCCCTTTTCTACTACCGGTCAGCCTGCAGCAGTCTCCCTGGCCTTCCAAAAGACCTCCACTATTGATCACAGTTTGGGGTCACCTGTCTCCAAGCATCTTGTTACACGGAGTGCTGTGACCTCCTCCTTTTGGTGATACATCAAGGGGTGTAGCCTACTGTCTCCTAGTGGTGCCCGTCTCTTTCTGGTGGTGTGCACAGGAGCCGTTTATGTGCCAATGTGAATTGTCACTTCTCACTTTACCCTCTCCCAGCCTTTTCTGTGTCCTGTGCCTCACCCTGTGCCTCCTTTATCACTGTGTAAAGAATATTAGAACTTAAATGAATAACATGTTTGTCCATTTTTCCAAATTTGCAGGCCTTTGTAAAGATGCCGTGGAACAAAAAGGCAAGTTCTTTCTTCATTATATTTAATACTTCTAATCTCTGGGGACTGTGCCAGCATTTTAACGTCATACAGTTCAGTGGGTTCTTGGTCAGTTTGAATGCTTCAGAGTCAGAGAGTGGGAACTGTCATGGTTTGGTATGGGTCTTGCTGATAAGTTTTTTATTTTGTTCATTTGTTTTCTTTATTGGTGTTGTGAATTGCCCTTTGCTAATCTTTTCCATTGGTTTAATTCCTTTGCCTACAGATTTCCTTAATTGTATAATTTTCATCTTTTGAATTTAGTTGGTAGTAAAGTAATTTTGAAGTTTGCAGTTGGAATCCTAGTTTTTAAATTTTTCTGTTCATTAAATTTTATTTCCTAAGAATTATTATTGCGTAGCCAGTTTTTTTTTTGACTGTTTTACTTTCCCCCTATGGTAATATTCACAAAAGGAATGATCAAGCAATCTGATGCTGCATTCATATTCTATGTAGAAAAATAAAAAATGTCAGCCTCCCAGTGGGGAATTTTCATATAAATACTCTTCTAAGTGAAAGCTAACAGTGGGAGTCTTCAGGGGCAACTTGTTATGTCCAAATTTGTCACATTGTGTTATGTAACAATGACGTCTGATCTTATTTTCTTATATAAAATACAAAATAGGCTTAGGCTGAAATGACATTATGTGGTCACTTTGCATCTGCTTATTACATTTCATCTCCTTTTTACCTTCACAAAAAGATATTTAATTTTTTTTGGTGTCAATTGACCAGTAAATCACCAGTGACCTTGCATTTCTCCCAAAATTCTGACCAGAAATGCAGGGGAACAGAACAAGAGGAGAAGGTTTAACATCTCAAATTGTAACTATAAGCACATCAACGCAGCATAAGGAGAGACCCGATCATCTGTCCATGTGCCCAGGCAGCATTTGTGACTGCGAAAATGAAAGTCTACTGTCCCTGTGTCGTACAGGAGCTACAGCATGCACTTCAGTGCTTTTTAGCATAAAGAGGTGCTAATGTGAGTCATCAGTTGGATATTCCATGATAGCTTGCAGTAAAATATAATTTTAGCATGGGCTTTATTAAAAATTAACGAAATGGGGAAAAATCTGCTTTTATAAAAGTTCAAGAGCATATTCTGCTTACTAACTAATGATGCAAACCGAAAATCGTACTGAGTTTTGGAACAAATCTTGGGCTGCCTGGTACTGAATATTTGTGAGAGACAGAGTATGTATATATATCTGTATATACTGTGTGTGTGTGTATTATATGCTATATACAGTGGTGTGAAAAACTATTTGCCCCCTTCCTGATTTCTTATTCTTTTGCATGTTTGTCACACAAAATGTTTCTGATCATCAAACACATTTAACCATTAGTCAAATATAACACAAGTAAACACAAAATGCAGTTTTTAAATGGTGGTTTTTATTATTTAGGGAGAAAAAAAATCCAAACCTACATGGCCCTGTGTGAAAAAGTAATTGCCCCCTTGTTAAAAAAGAACCTAACTGTGGTGTATCACACCTGAGTTCAATTTCCGAAGCCACCCCCAGGCCTGATTACTGCCACACCTGTTTCAATCAAGAAATCACTTAAATAGGAGCTGCCTGACACAGAGAAGTAGACCAAAAGCACCTCAAAAGCTAGACATCATGCCAAGATCCAAAGAAATTCAGGAACAAATGAGAACAGAAGTAATTGAGATCTATCAGTCTGGTAAAGGTTATAAAGCCATTTCTAAAGCTTTGGGACTCCAGCGAACCACAGTGAGAGCCATTATCCACAAATGGCAAAAACATGGAACAGTGGTGAACCTTCCCAGGAGTGGCCGGCCGACCAAAATTACCCCAAGAGCGCAGAGACGACTCATCCGAGAGGTCACAAAAGACCCCAGGACAACGTCTAAAGAACTGCAGGCCTCACTTGCCTCAATTAAGGTCAGTGTTCACGACTCCACCATAAGAAAGAGACTGGGCAAAAACGGCCTGCATGGCAGATTTCCAAGACGCAAACCACTGTTAAGCAAAAAGAACATTAGGGCTCGTCTCAATTTTGCTAAGAAACATCTCAATGATTGCCAAGACTTTTGGGAAAATACCTTGTGGACTGATGAGTCAAAAGTTGAACTTTTTGGAAGGCAAATGTCCCGTTTCATCTGGCGTAAAAGGAACACAGCATTTCAGAAAAAGAACATCATACCAACAGTAAAATATGGTGGTGGTAGTGTGATGGTCTGGGGTTGTTTTGCTGATTCAGGACCTGGAAGGCTTGCTGTGATGGATGGAACCATGAATTCTACTGTCTACCAAAAAATCCTGAAGGAGAATGTCCGGCCATCTGTTCGTCAACTCAAGCTGAAGCGATCTTGGGTGCTGCAACAGGACAATGACCCAAAACACACCAGCAAATCCACCTCTGAATGGCTGAAGAAAAACAAAATGAAGACTTTGGAGTGGCCTAGTCAAAGTCCTGACCTGAATCCAATTGAGATGCTATGGCATGACCTTAAAAAGGCGGTTCATGCTAGAAAACCCTCAAATAAAGCTGAATTACAACAATTTTGCAAAGATGAGTGGGCCAAAATTCCTCCAGAGCGCTGTAAAAGACTCATTGCAAGTTATCGCAAACGCTTGATTGCAGTTATTGCTGCTAAGGGTGGCCCAACCAGTTATTAGGTTCAGGGGGCAATTACTTTTTCACACAGGGCCATGTAGGTTTGGATTTTTTTTTCTCCCTAAATAATAAAAACCACCATTTACAAACTGCATTTTGTGTTTACTTGTGTTATATTTGACTAATGGTTAAATGTGTTTGATGATCAGAAACATTTTGTGTGACAAACATGCAAAAGAATAAGAAATCAGGAAGGGGGCAAATAGTTTTTCACACCATTGTATATATGTATATGTATATATATATATATATATATATAGTCGGCCACAAATTGTGCAAGTTCTCCCACTTAAAAAGATGAGAGAGGCCTGTAATTTTCATCATAGGTATACCTCAACTATGAGAGGCAAAATGAGAAAAAAAAATCCAGAAAATCACATTGTCTGATTTTTAAAGAATTTATTTGCAAATTATGATGGAAAATAAGTATTTGGTCAATAACAAAAGTTCATCTCAATACTTTGTTATATACCCTTTGTTGGCAATGACAGAGGTCAAATGTTTTCTGTAAGTCTTCACAAGGTTTTCACACACTGTTGCTGGTATTTTGGCCCATTCCTCCATGCAGATCTACGCTTTTCAGGAGAGAACTACTTAACGGATTTAGATCGGGATTTTTCTATAATTTGCTTGAACAATCTCGCTAAGTATCATAGTGCGGCACCGATTTATTTGCAGGGATCCAACACACACGCAGCGGGCCGAGGGGAGGGGGAGGTGGGACCTCAGGAGTAGCGAGCCAGACAGGGTCCTCCAGCTTCTGTTCGAGTCGCTCCACCTCTTGACACTTGTTGAAGTGTACCTTGCCTCCGCTTAGCTAGCAATATCTGTTTGTTCAGCAGACATTATCATCTAGAGCAGGGGCCTGGAGGGCCACAGTGGCTGCAGGTTTTCATTCTAACCCTTTTTCCTAATCGGTGACTAGTTTTCGCTGCTAATTAACTCCTTTTCCTTCATGGATTCTTTTTCTTCATTAAATAACAGCCAAACAGAAATGAGAGGTGAAATGAGCCAACTGATGACCAGCTAAACTGGGATTTCAAACTCCAACCAATCTCTTAATGAGAAGCAAATTCTTACTGTTAATTAAGCCCATTATTTAATTCCATGGTTTGTTGCTGCTCTCTTTCTGCCACAGCAGACATTTGCAAAACTGTTAATTTTTCTGTTTTTTCTAAGAACACCATCAAGATGTTTAGGTGACCTCAGAGATCAACCTTACTGAGACCTTCACTTTTCTTTATTTCCACATACTGTGTGATGGGCACAGGTGAGCTGGTCATGTGGCGGCTTGTTTTGTGTCTCATTATTGTTTGGCTACTAATTAAGGAAGAAGTGGCAACTAAGGGGTCTGAGTCAAGTTAATTAAAACTAAGGCAAAAGAAGTTAATTAGCACCAAAAATGGCTCAGTAATGAAGAAGATGGTTAGAATGAAAACCTGCAGCCACTGCGGCCCTCCAGGACTGGAGTTCGATACCTGTGATCTAGAGTTTGTTAAAGAGTAAATTTTGACATTTTTGAGAGAGAGATCAGAACTTATGTGCGTTTTAGAGGGTGCCTGCTCAGTGGTAGAGATATCACGGCCATGTGCTCTTCTCCCCATGTGGACGCTCTCCTGTCAGACCTGAACACAATCAGATACAATGGCAACGTTTGATGTTTAGATCGTACCTACCTTCCGCTTAGCCAGAGATACCTTGCCAACTTTTTACATTTTTGGAAAAGAGATCGCAGCTACATTCCAAATATACAATATACCAAAAATATTGTATATCAAGAGGCTCTCGGATATGAAAAACAGCTTGGATAGTTGTTCATAAAATAGTGTGGATATTAGATTAAAATGTTATTTCATTAGCAAGAATACATACATTTCAGTCTCAAAGAAAGTATTACGTTTTTATGCTAAAATAAAACTTAGAAGAATCTACAAAGCAGAACGTCTCTCGTTGGCGACAGAGAAGCTTTCTGAACAAAATGTTGTAGGTGACCGGCCTGGAAGATCAAGGCTGAAGAAATAAAACTGGAATTAAACAACGTTTGGTGCATTCAGGTTAAGATTTCTTTCTTCTTTCTTTTTAGTTCCCTAAATCTACAAACGAGCCGTGGAATCATTCATACAGAAGTGATTCTGTTTCTGTTACAAATCCAGAGTTTGATGAAACAGGTTTGTTAATATCTACTGACTTTTATGTTAAGCTGTCATGTTGTTCACATTGTGGTAATTGCTGATACTTTTAGCACTATAAATTGTGCCTTGCACACGATATTCATTCATAAATCATTGTTTTTGAAATCTATCACTCATTTTGTGCTTTTTTTTTTTTGAGCCCTAGAATTCAGATTTAACAATATTTTTTTTTAATTCAAAAGCTTATTACTTTTGCTTCTGTTTATTATTCTGTCTTCCCATCGTTAAGGCAGCTCCCACGTTGCTAGGGGCGTGTCCTCGGAGGTTATGACCTGTGATTAACAGCACCACCTGTTAAAAGGTCATCCTGGGGAATCATTTCCATATCGGTGTTGACAAATTCAAACTCCACGGCCTTTTTCTTTTGTCTTGTGCCTGAATCTTTTAACCTCAGTTTTTGTCTCACAATTTTGTTTTTGGGATTTTAGAGTGGTTGACCTATTCTTCTTTTTTCGAACTTGCCTCGCCTCCCTGTTTCTCGTTAAAATTCTTCTTGCTGCTTTGCTTGCATAGCACCCTGTAGAGGTAAATGAAACCCATACATCCAAAGAGGAAAAGGCCCAGATAACAGGAGGAAGACTGTGATGCCAGGGCAGACGGTGTCACTTTGTGGAGCAACCCTGACCCTGGAATTGTCTCTGGGAAATAAACACCAAGATGGCGACCGAATGGCCATTCAACTTAAAAGAAGAAGACTACGACATTGCATTTATATAGAGCTTTTTTAAGATACTAAAAGTGCTTTGCATAGAGAGGAGGGAGCCACTTCAACCACCACAAATGTGCAGCATACAGCCGGATGACGTGACGGCAGCCATTTTGGCAACAGTGAATGGGGGAGAGAAAGACAGCCTATTAAAGACTGGGGATTATTAGGAGGCCAGAATGAGTAGGCCATGATGGGAAATTTAGCAAGGACATTGGGATACACCCTGCTCTTTACGAAGGATGACCACAGAGAGTCAGGGCCTTGATGTTACATCTCATACAAGGGACGGTGCCATTTTGTACACCACAGTATACCACAGTGCACTTTCTACTCTTAGAATTTAAATGTTATTTACTTTTTGATTTAGACCTTAGTTTTGATTCTTTTTAATTATTTTCACTTTTTGACCATCATATTGGCCGCCACTATTCTAACACACCATCGCTAAGGAAGCACATTGTGCTGCTATGGGCTTAACCTTGGAGTTAATGACCTGTTGGGAATAACATGACAGGATAAAAAGATCATCTCAAGTTCTTTTCCTCACTAGGTTTTGTGGATGCCTAAACCTTCTTTTTGTCTCGTGTTGTTTTTTGTTTTAAACTAAGATTTTTGTCTTTAATCTTTTTGGCACTAACTCCTGCCTGAAACCTTTGACTTTGATGTTTGTCTCTCGATTCAGTTTGGTGCAAGTTTAGCTTGAGTTCTTGGGGATGAAACTTCTGTTTGACTTTTTGGCTACACTCTTGTCCTGGTTGCCCTTTCTCATTGTGCTTGTCTGTCTAGCATAATAGGTGGCAGTAGGGGGGCTAAAGGAAGAAGGTGGTACAGTAGAGGAGCCAGCAAAACACAAAGTGTGAGGTGTGGGGAAAAAAATAAAGAAAATAGACAGCAAATAGACTCCTGGTAGGTGAGGATTCCTGTACTTATCAGTGCAGTAGACCCTTCTCAAAGGACTTCTAAAACAATCTTAACAGATGTTTTAAATATCGAGTCATAACGGACTAATTGAACATCACCTGGGGATCGCTACAACACAAGAATGAATTGTGACATTTTTAGTGGTTCTTAATAAATCAAGACATATGCTATATGAAGGCTTTTTTAGTGAAGGTACTTATTGGAACAAGCCTAAAAATTAAACTCTTATCCTGTTGCTTAACTAATTACGAGGGACGTTCAAAAAGTTTCTGCACTTTTTGTAACTCTATTAAACAATTTTATATTTTGACTGAAGAAGGGGCCTGGGTTGCCTCAAAAGCTTGCATATTGTAATCTTTTTAGTTGGCCAATAAAAGGTCTCATTTTGCTCGACTTCTCTCTACATTCATAATGGCTAACACGGTACAACACCCTAGTACTACAGTTATAACAGACGGATATTCAAAAGGCCACTCTTGTTGTTGTTTAACGGATTCAGTTATCTCGTCCCAACCAGTTAATAGCAGATACCGAAGCTGCATGCACCGCTGAACTTTAGGATAGGACAGTTATTGACAACATGATCCATGGTTTGCTGTTCTCCACAGGAACACAGTGGATTGTCACGATACCCCCCATCTATGTAGGTTTGTAGCACATCTACCAATTCCTGTTCAGTAGCAGTTCAGTCCTACCTGGGAAGGTCAAAACCTGGCACGCATTTTTGTAATTTGGATGAAACTTAGCATTACAGAAGTCCTCTGGTAATAATTAATTTTTCCTCATCTCCTTGTGTAAAACTAATCCTGTTTGAATATGGCTTAAGACCTGCTGTGTACAACCATGATTATTTTAAAAGAAATCGCCAATATTCTGATATCCAAAGTCAACAAAAAAAGGTTGTAGATAAGATAGATCAGTTTTAGTATAGTAGGCAGGATAAGATGGATAGACAGATTTTAATTTTAGTGTAGTAGGCAGGATCAACTAGTAGATAGATAGATGTACCTGATTTGTCCCCAAAGGGAAATTAGAAGTTTGTAGAAGCGAGAGAGAGACAGAAATATAACACAAAAAATGTTTAAATGGACAAATTCTAGAAATCTCAAAACATTCAATGTTTGCACTCCAGAATAATTATTTTTCTCTCATACGTTATCTGGACTGTGTCATAGTGTAGGTTTTATATATTCTTTGACCTCTACAAATAATGGAGATATCACTTTGGGGATTTATAGTTCAAAGAATTGAATGTTCAGATTATTTCTTTGATTTAGGACATTTCTGAGGATGATATTTTTGAAATATGTCTTCTCATGGGGTCACTGTCTAGTGTTTTCGATGAAGGTTGCCAGGCTGTGGGTGGGCAGGACAAATGGGAGTGCCTGATCGAGGACGTCATTGTCATAAAGGTCAGCAATCGCTCACTTCCTACCTGTCCAAGTTTGAGGATAAATCACTGCGTTATTTTTAAAGATATCTGTGTTCTGTGAATTCTGTTCTGCTCTTTGAACTTGATTTCCGTCTTGCATTTTGGCTTAGGCTACGTGAAATATTTTTGGTTATGACTCTCTCACAACATTTCTCTGTCTATATTTTTGTTTCACAGCCTGACCTTTATCCATCTAATTTCTGTACTCCCACTTATAGCCTTGGCTTGTTATTACCGTTATAATCCATCCTCCGATTCCATCTTACATTAAACTCCTGACGCCCTGCACAGTTAGTACACGCTGTTTTATTCCAAAATCTGAAACAATCCACAAAAGAGTAAAGGCACTACTAAACTTCAGAATTTCTTAAGTTAACAAATCCTCTTGAAAATACTTCTTATCCACAAAGTCCACTATGCTGAATGGTACTGTAACGAACATTTTTTTTTTTTTTTACATTTTAGATGATCAGCTGGGAGGTGCAGATATACTAAGCGACTCTGAGCTGAGGATGGTCTTACTTGGACGATGTGGTGTTGGAAAGAGTGCCGCTGGAAACACTATTCTGGAAACTGACATATCTTACCTAGCGCCCTTCTCCTTTTTCTACTCCCTCATTCGCAAGCAGGATCCGCCATTCCGATCTGAAATCAGCAGCCAGCCAGTCACTCTGTGCTGTGAGAAAAAAAATGCAAAGATAAGAGGGCAGCGTGTCGTCGTCGTTGACACTCCTGGATTCTTTAATACTCGCCTCTCTCTCGAGGAAGTCAAACAGAGGGTCAGAAGTAGCATTGAGCTGGTCTTCCCAGGGCCCCACGTTTTCCTGCTAGTAATGCAGCTAGGGTGTTTAACCAACGAAGACAAAGAAACGGTAAATATAATTGAAGAAATTTTTGGCAAGGAGATCCTGGGATATACCGTAGTCCTTTTTACTCATGGAGACCGTCTGAAGGGCAAAAAGATTGAAGACTTTCTTCAGGATGCCGATGAAAATCTCCTGCAGCTACTTCAAAATTGTGGCAACAGATATTTTGTGGTTAATGAAGCTGAAGCAAAAGGTATTGGAGAGACCAAGAAGCTGTATGAAATAATCGATCAAATGGTGATTAAGAATGGTGGACCCTTCTGCCTGGGGGATGACATTCAGGAGACCACCAATGACTTCAAAATAGATACTGAAGATGCCTGGAAAAGGAACAGCAAGAGGGAACCTCCTAGTAAGTTCTGTTAAACAGATAGGAGCAACATCTAGTAAATACAGCTTTCCAAACTTTGGCACCACTGCATGCTCACTTCACAGCAGAACAGAAAAAGAGAAGATTAATAGTTAGTTGTTATGATTGCATTTCTTTTGTAATTTTTTTTCCCCAGTGTCACAAGTTTTTCTCATCCATATTACTAACCGAGAATAAACCGGATATGGACGCAGGTACATGGCATGCCCATGGACGCAGGAGACATAGTTGAGTTGTCGGCGCCTGCGCAGTAACGGAAATACAAAATAAAGCAACGAGCACAGACAAGACGGAACCCTAACCGTCCACACTACACAGCATAGTCAAACCCGACATAGTACGGAAGGTGCGGGCGCCTACAACGCGCGTCTAACACACCGCAGGCAGACCCCCGAGATGGTACAGAAGCCCCAGAGATACGGACTCCACAGAAAATATGTGAATCACATTACAGTAATACAATAATATGAGTACTCACAGACAAAACAAACACAACAGGCTTTGGCGTCCCGCCCCACAATCAAACCGGAGAGAGTACGGCGTCCCCAAACGTCCACAAAACACAGCATAGTCAAACCCGAGATAGTACGGAGGGCGCATGCGCCTACAATGACTACCACATGAAACACACACACGGCACCAGAGGTATAATATTAGCTCAACTAACGTAAATAGGTGCCTACAACGCGTCACGGCTCAAAAACAAAGGAGCTCAACTAACGTAAATAAGAAGTGAGGCAACGCGCCCATAGGTAACGACACAGCCACACAAAAAAGAGGATTCAGCCCCCCGCCCCAGAGTGAAACGGGAAAAAGTACGGAGTCCACAAAGGTCCATCATACACAGCATAATAGTACGGAAGGCGCGAGTTGGTACGAAAGCCGAAGGCGCCTACAACGCATAATAAGAATAAACGAACGCTCCGTTTTAAACATACGTCATCCTCACACGTCCAAACTGTAATAAGAGTAAACGAACGCTCCATATTGAATGTACGTCATCCTCACACGTCCAAACTATACAGCATAAGTGAATCACATTACAGTGATGCATTATTAACAGTACAACCACAGAAACCGCTCCGTATTAACAGTAAGTGCAATTATTCATATTACTAACGGTAAACAACGGAGAACTAATGGAGTCACGATCACGGCTCCAAAACTATACAGTTCCACTAACGGAGCTACAAACACGAGCCCGCATGGACAAAAACAATAGACGTCGGCGCCTACAACGCGCATCTGAAACCGCGGAAGCAAAACTGTCTCGGCTCCAAAACCCAACGGCTCGACTAACGGAGCTACAAACATGTGTCATACATTCATCAATGTATTTCGGGTTACCCAACACCGGGGGTAGGCGAGCAGGGGGCGGAGCCCCCTTGTGAACACTAACTGATGTCATCATCAGCATTATGGCATAATCATCATTGCTCATGTTTGTGGATATGTTCAATAGCGTTTGACATGTTTATGATCAGGATATTCTACCAGGTGACTTAAGGCCATGCCACATTAGGTACCTTTTTCCAGTGATTTTCGGCCATAGCCTTCATCTGCATAATTTTAGCAAGTCGAAGGCAGTTGGTGGCCCGCTCCCGTGAAGCCCATCACCTAAGATGACGTACCAATAGACTCCCTCCTATTTTGTCTTTAGTCGTAGGGGTGGACTCTGTGTCCACGAGAGCCGACAACCAATGAATGCTCATCTTTAACACTAGAATCCCTGAAGCCTACGGAAAAAATCGTAATCCTGGGCCACCTTAAATTCCTTCGCACCTCTCCTCATCAGTGTCTTTTGTTTTGCAAATTTGTCAGTCAGCACAAGCAGCCTACTATCCCATGCGCCCACTGACGGAGCTGATGTCAGTCACAAAATTCTCAGCGCTCAAGTGTGTTTATCGAGGTGTGAGGTCCCTAAAGTTGTAGAGTAAATAATCTACTTCGTTATTTGGAATACATGCATTTCACGTGTGTTCTGTATCTACAACAATCTGGGTAGATGTAGGATAACAGGAAATGCAAGGCAAGAAATGCAGAATGCACTCATAAAACTGAAACTTACCCCATGTTATACTAATAATGATGTGAAGTGTATAATGTGTGAAGACTTTAGTCCAAATATCAAATAAAGACATGCACTTTTATTCAAGAATATGACCAAAGGAAAAAAAAAAATCATTCAAGTTCCATGTTGCTGTGAAGGAGTTAAAAGCCCAAACTCAAATGTCAGTTGACAGAAAGCGAACACAAATTCTTGGATGGTGCAGGGGTAAGAACTGCTGCCTTATAACCAAAAGGGTGCAGGTTTGAGACTGGGGGCTCCGCGTTTTGAGTAGTGAGCTGCTATCGTTATTACTATAATATAATAAAAACATACATTTGATTTGAGTCTGTAACACCCGGTGTCAGTTTTGCCTACTTGTGTAAGAAGTTAGTGCTTCTTTTTTTATTATTCACTTTTATTCTCTCAGTGACGTCCACGTGGTACAAAGAACTTGCCTCTCCCTCTTGGAGTTGATGGCGTTTATCCTCATTCTTTTCTTTGCAAGAGCAGCACTGTGGTTGACGCCTGCTCAGAACTATTTTGTTGTAACGCCAATCAAAGATATGGTGTCCTGTGTCCGCTATCAGACACCTGATCAGGCTTTGACAACAGACACACCGAGCAATTTGCAGTCATTTAAACTGACGTGGTCTGTGAGATCAGCAAGTCTAACGTACCCTACACCTAGAACAGGGGTGTCGAACTCCGGGCCTGGAGGGCTGCAATGGCTGCAGGTTTTCATTCTAATCACCTTCTTAATCAATGACCAGTTTTTGCTGCTAATCAACTTGTTCTGCCTTAGTTTTAATTAACTTGACTCAGATACCCTTACATCTTTCTTTTCCCTTAATTAGCAGCCAAACAATAATGAGACACAAAATGAGCAAACAGGTGACCAGCTGACCACATTATCTGAACATAAAGAAAGGTGATGGCCTCAGTAAGGTCGATCTCTCAGGTCAATAATCATAAACAGAAAATCAACAGTTTGGGAAATGTCTGCTGTAGCAGAATAAGAGCAGCAGCAAGCCGTGGAATTAAGTAACGGGTTTGATTAACAGCAACAATCGTCTTCTCATTAAGGAACTGGTTGAAGTGAAATTGGCAGGAGTTTGAAACCCCAATTTAGCTGGTCATCTGTTGGCTCGTTTCATGTTTCGTTTGTTTGGCTGCCATTTAATGAAGAAAAGAATCAATTCAGGGGACCGAATCCTTAAAAACAGGGCTGTGAAAATGAAGGGAAAAGAAGTTAATTAGCAGTGAAAACTGATTAGGAAAAGGGTTAGAAGGAACACCTGCAGGCCCAGAGTTCAACACCTGTGGTCTAGAAAGTCATGTATTGTGACATCGGCTTTTGTGGTTTTACCGCTAATGCTCTAATTTAGTACTTTCGACTTAGACATGTTCCTGAAGACGTTTCATTATTCATTTCATCGAGTTGCTGTTGTGACCTGCCACATCTCCACACATCAATAAAGTATGCTTAGCAAGTCACCATTCTTGAGCCATTAGCTCAAAATGTTGTAATTTATTTCGTTTTTGTCCACATTATCAACTGGAATTGGATTAAGTGAGTTTGACAATAGATGCACGGATATTTACAGATATTAATGGGTGTTTGGTGGCATTGCGGTTAGTTGTGCTGCCTTACGCCTACAGGGGCCCAAGTGAGAAGCCCAACCTGATCATTTTTGGTATGGCGTTTGAACGACCAGATGTGCAGGTAAATGTATTCCGATACGGACGAACATCTCATCCGCAGGTTTAGAAAACAAAATGAAGGATTACACAAATTTAATATCATGCACAATATATTGGCCTTCACAAAATGAAGGAATTGAGGGATTTTAAGCCCAAAAGATCTTTATCTGAGTTATTGACGGCTTTTCCCCTTGTTATTTTTTTTTTCCAGCATTTCCAGACGAGAGTCCTGCTGCATTTCCGATTGCCACCAGTTAATGATCTTCTCTCCTTTGTGATCTGCTTTTTCGGCCTACACTCTTCAACACTGTCGCAGTTTTGCCTGACAATGCTGCTCTTGGACTTTGAAAACTCATCATACCGTCAAGCAGGAAACTGAATGAAGTCCTTGGCTTTCCTCATGACCCTTGGTGCAGATGAACTGGATTTTAAAATGGATGGATAGATTCATGTGCATCTGTCATGCTTCAGGTGAAATCTCCTTGTGTGCATCATGGTAATGGCTCTGCCACCAGGCTATGCTTTGGAATGCTGGCCCAGTCGTTACGCCTGTGGATGCCCACTGTGTTTATGGGGTCTCTTTTGGGGTGTATATTAGGTTAGCTGTGATCTCAGAACTGGCCCAGCATGCGCGAGTGTCTGCGTGTGAGTGACTGTGCCTGACGGACGGCCGTCCCATTTAAGGGTTGCTTTCTGCCTTTTGCACAACGCTTCTGAAATGGGTTCTGGCCACTGTGACTCTGAACTGGATTGAGCTGGTTTGATAAGGAACGGCCGGGTGGATGGGAAATCACAGTATTTAGGTTGACAGAATCAAAATGGTCAAATCTAGCTTCCCCTTGTGCCAAAATGCAGCAGCTGTCTGTCTGTCTGTCATTCCCATGTGACTCCGTTAGCAGCATTAAGTACTCGGTGTGTCACTCTGTATCTAATAGGCTTTGAGCTCATATACTGTATATATAAAAACCTACTTAGGAAATATTCTTTTATATACAATATAATTTTAATTTGTACTTATTACAGGATGTTCCATTGCTTACTCTTTTCAAATTATGCTGGATCAGTCAGAACAGTTTTGGGTTTTGCCAAGAGAAACCCTGAGAAGGTTCTTTATTGTGGGAGATTATGAAGAATAAAAGGAGGAGGGACAAAACCCCTAATTAGACAGTGATTGGTTTACTGTATCAAAACAACTCTCTTTAAAAGTAACAACAAGTGACCACACACTGGACATGCAGGAGCAGCGCACACCACTGACCTGCTCAACCCTGCGACGTTTTAAATTGCTGCTCTCCTTAATCTTGCAGCCTCCAAACTTCTGCACAATAATAGCACTTGGAGAAGAGAATGGCTGAAAGATAGGGAGCGTCTCAGCTAACAAAGAAAGCAGAAACATTACCCTGCTGTTATTCAAAAGGGGGGTCTCCTGGCAGTGCCCGACGCAGATTATATGCTCAAAAACAAATAATTAATACACGCAAAGTATAAAATGATTATTTCTGTCGTGGTCAATTTTTGGCCACTTTCCACAGCTCTGTTTTCACTTTGACATTACAGAGTCTTTGTGTTTGTCAGTTTCAAAAAAATGGCAAATTAAATCCACTGGGATTCTGGGTTGTATAACAATAAAATCGTGAAAAAGTTACAAGGTGGCGAACACGTTTTATAGGCCGTGTAATTTCTGGCAATGCATCCGGTCCATCTGTAGAGCTAAGACTCCCTCGCTCTTCACACAGTTGCTTTCAATGGGATTAGAGAGGTCCAACTTAAGGTGCCCGCTCGTCTTTTTTGAGAGCGACTGATTACAGTTTTTCTCGGTCGCTTTGACGCCACTCTCACCGCACTTAAGGCGGTTCTCAAAACAGTTCAGGTATTTCTCATAACACCGACTCACCAGTGCAAACGACACTAAAACAATCAAAACCTCGCAAAGTCCGTCAGTCACTTCAACTCTGCGACCAACGAATAAAAACCTTTCACCACTGTTTTAAGACTGAGACACCATTAGAGTCCCTTCCTTTTAAAGACCCAAGAGGACAATGGGAAGAAGATCTCTTAATTCATATATCAGAAAAGGAGTGGAAGGTAGCAATGCAGAGAATTCACTCGAGCTCCATATGCGCAAAGCATAGAATTATTCAACTCAAAATTATATAATCAAGCTCATCTGTCTCGCTTAAAACTGTCCAAAAATGTTTCCAGGGCAAGATCCAACCTGCGAACGCTGCAATCAAGCTCCAGCCTCACTGGGTCACATGTTCTGGGCCTGCACCAAATTAACATCATTTTGGACCAAAATATTTAAGTGCCTTTCAGACAGCCTTGGGGTCACAATCCCTCCATTAACAGGTGTGTTCGGTGTTCTTCCAGACGGATTTGAAGTGGAGAAGGACAAACAAACGGTGATTGCGTTCACTACACTTTTGGCACGCAGACTTATTTTGTTAAATTGGAAGAATCCTAATTCTCCTCTGATAAGTCAGTGGGAAACCGATGTTTTATATTATTTGAAATTGGAAAAAATCAAATTCTCAGTTAGGGGATCTGTACAGAATTTTTTCAAAACCTGGCAGGATTTAATCAATATTATTTTAGAATAAGAAGAATTTTCTTTCCTTCTCCATTTCTCTCTTTTTGCCCTATTAAACTCAATAATTTAGGTATGTTTACAAGCCTTAAGTATTACTCCTTTGGCCATACTCTCCTTCTCAGGGGTGGGGATCGATTTGCTTTCAATCCTATTTTTTGTAAAAAATTGTTCTGTGTGTATGGAATGATTACAATAAAATTAATAAAAAGAAAAAAAAAAAAGACAGAAACACCAAATTATTTTACACCAGTAATGGCGTACTACACGATAACATGCAGTGAGTACACTCGACTTATAGTTTTCCTCCTCTTTCTCTTCTTTTCTCCACTCTAGCGGCCCGCTTCTTCTCTTCTTCCACTGGCATCTTTTCCCATTCAAGCTGATTCACTTAAGATGGCACTTAAGTCTTCAATCTGCCTCAAGAATGATTTAAGATATGAAGAGGTAGGGAATGAGAATGGCGCCCGTACGCATACGTGTACGCCACACTGCTGTGCACTGCCGAGAGTTGATTCTACAAAAAAATAAAAAGAGGAATAACCTTGCAGTTCAATCATCACCCCGAAAGCGGATAGTAGACGTCACGTAGTATATGTGTACCAAATTTCAGGTCAATAGGTCAAACGGTTTGCGAGCCACAGATGATTTAAAATCCGGGACAGACAAACAAACAGCCACGGTAGCGTATTATAGAAGAAGACTTTTATTAAAACATTACTGAGTTTGAAAAGAGTACTGGAAAAAAAAATAAATAGGAGGCCTAATGAGGGGACACAAAAATAAAATGTAAGAGGACTTGTTTGAAACATTGTACAGTATAATTGCTGAAACTGAGAAAGGCACAATGATACGCGTGAAACTACATTCGCATCAGCAAACAGACAGAGAGTGAGGTCAGGAGCAGGCGCTGATGCAGCAGGTCGCCGCACTCCCCACACGACAAACCAACTCAGGATCCCAGATTAGGACCCGAGTGCAGCCGTGCAGCAGGTGACACCTCAGCACCACACCAGTTCCGATGGAGTGAAGCAGCGTGAGGTTTTTTAATGGAGGCCGGAGTGCCAGTTCTGCCACCAACCCCCAGTTTTTCCCTGCAGGTTGGAGGGCCTACATGCCGGGCTGGATGCAGATTGACGTCATACCCAGGATGGAGCCATTGCAGGTTAAGGGCCTTGCTCAAGGAGTCCCTTTTGGCGTTTACAGGATTCGAACCGGCAACCTTCCGATTACCAGTGTAGATCCCGAGCCTCAGAGCCACCACTCCGCCCAGGAAACAAAGAAAAAAATCTACAAACGTCAAGCACAGCACCAGTAAAATCGCACTACATACATGCGTAAATAAATGTAAAAGGACTGTAAAGTGCAAACTATGAAACGTCTTAAGGGGCATGCACTCTCTCGTCTCCGTTTGGCCACACCACTGCGTCTACGTCACCCCAATGTCTTCCTTTGCGAGACACAGAGGGTCAAATCTTTATGCCTGCCGCACTCGGGCCTCAGCAAGCCTCAGGTGTGACATCCTCCCAGCCACCATTCGTAGCTTCCAGTATGGAAATCCGCTCACGAGGCTGTCGATCTCACACCTTCCAAATCCAAGTGGAGACGAATTCCTCAACTGGGCCGAGGGACGGTGAATACGGTGTCAGGAACGCCATGAATTATCATGCGCTGGTGGGGTTTCAAACCAGTTCCCTCACACGCTTGGAGTGGTGAAAACTTACATTGTCCCAAACTACCACATGAAATGTCACGTTGGCTCTCACAATCACCCTTTCATTCGAGGGCATTGCCCACGTAAGAACAGAAGAAGCCGGTCTCTGTGAAAGGGCCCAATGGCTGCAGCATGGCGAGTTACCCCACACTGGCCTGGCCTGGCACATCCACTGTGGCCTCCTCGCTTTATTCAGGTCAAATCCTGCCTCATGCACAAAACTCTGTGGCATCTCATTGGCCTCCAACTCAAAAGACTGTTCATCTGAAAACATCTCAACAGCCCTCCCTAGCTGTCCATGCAGGTGTCTAAGCTCTGTTACTCTCGCGCTGTTCCTCTCAAATGAACCCTCGTCTTACCAGGACCCTGTCTAAGGTGGACAGACTCACAGAGGCATTGTCCTCCCCAACAGCTCGTGGCTCTCTTTTCATCTAATTGCATTGCTTTCCCTCACCATGTCCTTACCCGCACTTTCCCTCTCCCACCAGAATGAGGCCGTGGTACTATTCTGACAATAGAAAGGTCATCACTTGTTATACAAAACTCACAGATTCTACGATTTACAGCAAACTGCAGAGCCGAAATGTTGCATGTGAGACAGAAATCCAGTAATTGTGGTGTGGCATTGCCACATAAACTTGTATCTGGTTGGCTTTTTTGTCTCTCTATGTAAAATCCCGTTGCCATTTGAGAATACTGTAGCATGAGATTGGTGGATTGGATAGGGAGGACCTTTCGGGAGGTACGGGGCTGTCATTGGGACACACCATTTTAATAGGGGCGCGAAAAGGCAGGAAGAGAAGGAAGAAAAGAGTTTTTATGGTGGAGGAAAAAGACACAACCCATCGGAGTCTGGGAGAAAGATGGTTTTCCAACGCAGTCTGGGGTGGCCACCTCGAAGATTCTGGATACGCTGAGGTTACTGTGAAAGGGATCGGCAGCAGTGTGAGCTGTAAATCTTTTATTCTGGGATTGGCGTGTGTAAGAAACTGAACTATGGAGAAATCGGATAAAAATGATGAAATTGAATGGACGGTGGGGAATATTGTTGGGTACGTAATTTAATGCCTTTTGTTTATTGTATATATTGGAAGAGGGGGAGTTTTGGGGGATTGTAGAACAGGTATTAATTACATTTTGTTTGTTGCATCTTTTCTCTGTGTGGTTTTGTAAAAATCGCTTTTATTATTATAAGTCATCTGTCTGTGCCGTGGGAAGGAGCTGAAGGCAGTTTGGGGTTGACCTGCAATCATCAGTACGATGTTCACTGTAACCTTAGTGAAGCGTAGCGGTTACAGTCGTAACAGTGGGATCACATACAGTCAAAGTAAAAAGTATGTGAACCCCTAGGAATTCTCTCTATTTATGTCTAATTCCCATATCAAACCTGGTCGCATCTTCATGTCAGTCACCATAATGAACAAACACAGTCTCCTATAACTAAAGATACACAGATTTTCACAGAAGTTTTGACCATATTGAATAAATCATTCAAACTGTGAACCTGAAGGTTGGAAAAAGTAAGTGAACTCTAAGCTAATGACTTTTTAAAAGGCTCATTGCAGTCCGAATTTAGCACACCTGGAGTCCATTTAATGAAACAAGTTCAGAAGTGTGGTGGCCCAGAATGACTTTGATTGATCACAAGCACTCTAAAGTTTGAGTTTGAGCTTTTTGATAAGAAGCATATCCAGATGGGAATCACGCCTCGCACAAAAGAGCTGTCTGAAGAGCTACGATGGAGAATTGTTCATCTACATAAGGCTGGGAAGGGTTACAAAGTCATCTCAAAGAGTTTAGACCTTCATCAGTCTGCTGTTAGGCAAGTTGTCTATAACTGGAGACAGTTTGGTATTGTGGCTACTCTGCCTAGAAGTGGGTGCCTGGCCAAGATGACCCCAAGAGCACAACGCAAAGTCAGCAATGGGGTAAAGAAGAACCCCAGAGTGACAGCAAAGGACTTGAAGAAGTCATTAGAACTGGCTAACATCTCTGTTCATGAGTCAACTATACGCAAAACATGGAACAAGAAAGGAGTCCATGGCAGGACACCAAGAAGGAAGCCACTGCTATCAAAAAAGAACATTGCTGAACGCCTGAAGTTTGTGAAAGAGCACTTGGACACTCCACAATGGTACTAGGAAAATGTTTTGTGGAGTGATGAAACCAAAACTGAACTATTTGGGAGGAACAAGCAGAACTTCATTTGGCATAAAAAGGGCACCGATATCAACATCAAAACATCATCCCTACAGTAAAGTATGATGGGGGGAACATCAGGATTTGGGCCTGCTTTGCTGCATCAGGGCCTGGACAGCTTGTCATCATTGAGGGGAAAATGAATTCACAAGTTTATCAACAAATCCTCCAGGATAATGTGTGGGTGTCTGTCCATCAACTTAAGCTCAGAAGAAGGTGGGTGATGCAACAGGACAATGACCCCTAACATTGCAGCAAATCCACAGCACAATGGCTTCAGAAGAACAAACTCTGCCTTTTGGAGTGGCCCAGTCAGAGCCCAGATCTCAATCCTATGGAGATGCTGTGGAATAACTTGAAGAGAGCCGTACACAGAAGACAACCAAAGAATATGGAGGAGTTAAGGCAGTTATGCAGGGAAGAATAGACTCCGATTCCCCCCCCACACGATGTGCAGGTCTGATCTGCAGTTATAGGAAGTGCCTGGTGGAGGTCATTGCTGCCAAAGGAGGGTCAACCAGTTATGAAATCCCAAGGTTCACTTACTTTTTCCACTACAACTGTGAACGTTGAATGCGTTTGTAAAATAAAGACACAAAAGAGTAGAACTGTTTGTGTGTCATTGGCTTAAGCTCACTGTGTAGATCAGGACCTGGGACTTAGATGAAGATCACATCACTTTATATGACCAATTCACGCAGTAAACCAGATCATTCCAAAGGGTTCACATACTTTTTACTTTGACTTTACACTACTTGGACAAAACTATTGGGGCACCTGACCTTCACACCAACAGGGATATTAATGACACTGCAATCAAATCCATAGACTTTAATATGGAGTTGCGCCCGCCTCCCCCCCCAAATAGCAGCTTCCACTCTTCTTGGGAGGCCTAGCACCGGACTTTGGTTTCTCTGAGAATTTGTGTCCATTCATTCTGTGGAGCATTTATGAGGTCAGGCACTAATGTTGGACGAGAAGGGCTGGCTCGCTCACAGTCTCCATTCCAGTTCATCCCAAACGGGAGGTCAGGGCTCTGTGTGGGCCAGTCAAGTTCTTCCACACCAAACTCATCCCACCATGTCTTTGTGGACCTTGCTTTGCACACTAGGGTGCAGTCATGCTGGAAGAGAAATTGGCCTTCCCCAAACCGTTTCCACAAAGTTGGAAGCATAGCGATGTCCAAAATGGCTTGGTATGCTGAAGCATTAAGATCGCCCTTCACTGGAGGTAAGGGGCTGAGCCCAAACCCTGAAAAAAAAAAAACAGCCCCACCCCATTAGCCCTCCTCCACCAAACCTCACAGTGGGCACAATGCAGGTAACTTTCTAACATCTGCCAAACCCAGGCTCTCCCATCTGATTGCCAACCAGAGTGCATGATTGGCCACTCCATCCAATGCTTGACGTGAAGCTTGCATGCAGCTGCTCTGCCATTCAAACCCACCCGTGAAGCTCCCGCCACACATTTTTCTTGAGCTTACATCAATGCCAGAGGAAGCTTGGAACTCTTCAGCTATGGAATCAGCAGGACGTTGGCCGCTTTTATACAACGTGCACCTTCGCAGTCATTGACCCCGCTCTGCGACTTCACGTGGTCTTCCACTTTGTGGCTGAGTTGTTGTTCCTCCTAAACGCTTCCACTTTCCAGTAAAACCACTTACAGTTAACCATGGAATATCTAGCAGGGTTGAAACTTCACGAACCACCGTATTGCAAAGGTGCCATCCTAACACAGTGCCACGCTTGAAGTCACTGAGGTCTTGAGAATGACCCGTTTTGTTTCACAGATGTTGGTAAATGGAGACTGCATGACTAGATGTTTGGGTTTTATATACTCGTACCTGCGGCAAGGGGTCTGAATGAAACCCCTGAATTCAATAATTAAGAATTGGGTCCCAATACTTTTGTCCGTATGGTGTGTCTGTTCCCATTCCCTAATGTCCATACTACAGAAGCAACTAACTGTAGACCTGGCACCCGTTGACCAGCTTCACCCAGACTCGGGCCAGGAGTTAATAACGTGCTCCACAATTGTTGCCCTTATTGCATTAGGCACCCTAAGGATCCGATTCACTCGTCTCCCGCCCCCTGCTGCCCTGTGTGCTCCTCTTCCTCTTGCCGTACCATTCATGCATTTGGACACCACGTCCCCTCACGTAGCCTGCTTCTTGTACGTACGTAACACCATCACCCTGCTACATTTTCACGACTAATCACTGAGGGGGGTCGGAGAGAAACGTGAGCATTGTCTACAGGGTGAGTCAAAATTATGTTAACATCTGAATGGCAGAAACAAGTTATTCACAAAACATACTTCATATGAGCAAGATGACTTACAGGAACGTCTCAACCAGTTCGCCATCTTGTTCAACACACAAAACCCAACGAGCAACAGCACCATTTAAAGCCCGGACACACACATCACAGGGAATAGAGCAGTGGCTCCCAAACTCGGTCCTGGGGACCCCCTGTGGCTGCAGGTTTTTATTCACAATTGGTGCGAATAATCGATAACAACTTCTCTCGTTTAGGTAGCTGGTCTTTTTTTACTTTTCTCTTATTCTGCATTCAGAAAAAACACAACAGTATGGTCTATACATTTACAAGACATTTAGAAATGGTTCTGTTCTAATAGCGACACCAGCAGAGCAGACACCCGGGATGATGAAAGCTGCGACGACTTCAGTGTCAGACCCGCTAATTAGTAAAAAAAATCAATTAAATAACCAGAACACCTAGAAAAGCAGAATGAAAATTTGGTTGAAAATACTGTTAACAACTTAACATATATTACATTTTAATAAAAATCGACCAAACTCAATTTTGTAATTTCTACATTGACTCCAAAACACAGAAACTGGGAAATAAGGACTCACTTAATGAGGCCAAGAGTCCAATGAGAAACAGAAGTTTCTCATTGGACTCTGCAGCCACAGGGGGTCCCCCAGGAACGAATTTGAGAGCCAATGGAATAGATGACACCACAGTCCGTACTCGGATATCATGAACTGTCCTGCTATATACACGAGCTCCTTCACCATACCACGTAACCTGAAATCACACGGTGTCAAATCAGGGGAGGGTGGAGGCCATGGCATACCTGGAAAGGCATGGTCGAGATAAAAATAATCCATTAGTGTTAACATCATTTGGACTCGCCCTGTACTGCAGTGCCATGACATGCAATTGGGATACAAGACTGACAGCATGCGCTTCTATTTGTTTCAACACACGGTCATGCCGAAGTACTTCTGGTGAGATCTCAGCCAGCTCAGTCACTTCCCTTCTCCATACTGCACTGGTGGTTTTTGTTTAGCGCCAACAATGTGCAGAGAGCTCTACAGCAGAACACTGTTGTGTACCTTTATGTTCAGCTTCCAGTAAGTACAACAAGGTACTTCGTTTTCATACATTTCCCACCGATGCGGATACCCGATCTAAATGGATCGTCGCTATCCGGAGAGAGAGCTTTACGATTGGTCAACATTTGTAGCCGGCGTTTTTAAAAATGAGGATGTTCGCGAGCCGTGGTCTGAAACGGAGACGACTGCTGAAGAACGGAGCGGTTCCTACGTTGTTTGAATGGAACAATTTCTCTGTTCCACTTTCAAGACCGGAGGTTTGGGAGGAGAGAAAGCAACCAACGAGGAGGAGAAGGAGGAAGACAAAATCCTCAAGGACAGCAAGTATGCTTTGGATCCAGCAGTCGTCAACCTAGCGCCTGATGAAGACATGTTTCTTAGAGTTACGGTCTCCTACCCTCCAGCTGAGGAAACAAACGGAGACCCTTACAATGAAACTGTGGTTTAGCATTCACCGTTTTGCAGGCTCAGGCAGACACATTCGCTTTTTTACAGTTAGTATGTATTAACCTTAAATACTTAGTCACCTGTCTCTGAATAAACTTCAATGACCAATTATTTAAATTGTTTTCTTGAAGAAGCCTAATGTAATAACAGATTTGCCCAGGGAGGTGCGGTCAGGGGAGGCAGGTGAGGCTAAAAATAATGATAACATAAAATAAATTTCTCCACTGGTCTGTGCTATACATTTTGTTTTCTGTATGATTCCAATAATGTTGATCATTTTTATAATCAAAATCGCTCTATTTGTGCATTTCCTGTTTAAACACAGGGGAGAAACGTGACGTGCGGCAGCGGACGAGCCACACCTCACCTCAGACCACACTCTCCTCACACACTGGTTTGATGCCTGCAGTTGTCACATGACTGTCACTGTCTCTGTGGATGTCGCCAATATAAGATTTGCAGACACGTTTATTATACACCCTGACTTTCCACAGTCTGGCTAATATCTTTAATGAATGTGTGTGACATATTTAGTCTTGCTGATCAGACATAAAACCGCAGTGAGAAGGCACGTGGGGAGGCAGAGAGTACCGTGCCGCCCTGAAGGGGGCGCACGTGAGCCCAACAGGTGCTCGTTGCTGCTGTTCTTCTACTCAGAGACGCCAGTAAGTTAGCAACATCAGAAAGTCAAGTGCACTGCAGCGGGCCTTTATTTTTATTTTTTTGTTCCGACCGACTGCCGACTACAATTAAAGGAAAATAAGGAGGAATTTTACAAGAAAGTGAAGGAGATTTTAGTGGAGAAGAATAGGCGCATGGACTTCATTTACAAATAAAGGTAAAAGACCAAAACCGGTTTTCAGTTTTATAATAAAAAAAAAAAATGGGATCAGACTAAGAAAAAAAAAACAATCCAATATTTAAAAACTAAATTTTGACCTTAAATAAAATATTGTTTTTCTTGTTATCCTTTTGTTGAACAGTCTTGTATTAAAATTGATTGAAGCATCAGAATAAAATGCTTTTAAAAACTAAAAATTTCAATTATCAAAATTGAAATCCGTTTTTTTTTTTTTTTTTTGTATTCCACTCTATAATTTCATTTGTATTTTGAATGTGTTTGAATTGTGGAATCGCAACGGCAAATTTAAAACGCATGGAGGGTGAGGAGGAAATGCGCGCGCTCATGCCGCTATAAATGTAACGTTCTTTCTTAGCCAAATATGCACCTTACCTGTGCGTGTATAAAGAATGCTGGTGAGATATGAAACATGACTAGTTGTCAGTGTGCATGCTGCCAAAATGAACAGTGAATAAGCTGCTCTTTTGGGTTCATATATTTGTAAATCTGACTCTAGGAGTCAGGGCCTCACCAGCCATGAACCTCACCGCACGCCACTGTATTTGCCCCATGTACGTTCAAGTTTTTAATATATCCGGATCTTACCTTGGTAATTATGGATGTAGCTTGAAGCCCTTCTTCTTTTCAGCCCCTAAATGTTTGGCACGTCATAATCGCTAACCGTAAGTCTGGACACGAGCTGAAGCGATCGGTGAAGAGCGCCATTGCCGGTCCGCTTTGATATCAGCGCCGGACGTGAAGTTGCGGGCTGACGCCGAATCCGGAAGAGAGCGTGCGCCACGCATGTGCAATGTACGGCTAACACGGGCTGTGGAGCTGGACTTGCTGTTTGGTGCACATATGAAAAAAAGGTTAAAAGCGATTTGATTGAAAACACCCCTACAATGCTGGACAGTATTAAGGTGAGTGTGAAATATGTAGTTCTGACTGACAAAAGGTACAAACTGTTTTGACGAGTTGCCAGAGTCAGATGAGAAATGCATCGACACGACGACAAAACGTCTGTAGTAGTCAAGTAGGTGTGGAAACAGTAGCAGTGTGTACCAACACAAACAGAAATGCTAATGCGAGTGGGGATTAAGGAGAATGATGTGAGAACGGCATCAAAGCGGTTGAGAATAAACGCAACTCTACGGACGTGATGCTGTGCCCACCCCACGTAGTTTGCAGTGATGGCCGAGAGGTTGGCAGCAGGCACTGATAGACGGTGCCGCACCCACCACACGATGAACCAATTCAGGATCCCAAATCAGGACCCGAACGCAGCTGTGAAATAATTCACTTTTATGTTTTCATGTAAAACAGATAGAAAAGGGTTTCTGATATAACAGAACCCGATAGATCCTTCAATACAGGAGTGCGCCAACTTTGCCAGTCTTTTACACCCAGGTACCCACGTTTGGGCCTGGAAAAGCACAACTGCAGCTTGCCAAGGTTTGCACAGTGTCTCGCCGTGGACTTGCGGAGTTCCCTGTTTCTTGACGGCACTGCCTAACTGAACAGCTCCGACTGGAAATTCCTTCCCATGAAGGGAAGTGAGAACTGACGCTTACTTCCAGGTAGGTCACTCACCGTTGCGATCACGCAAGTGGCGGCTTTCGCGCCCCGATAGCGCCGCGCAAACTCTGATGCGCTGTGGCGTCCGGTGACGTCACTGAGCGGTAACAATGTCAAGTTCGATTGCGATCGCAGGCGCTGTGCTCTTACTAACAAAAACAATGGTACACAAAATAATGACAATTAAAGTGCAGCTCTGGTTAATAAGTGTTTAGTATTGTTCCATGTATTTATCCATCCATTTTCTAACTCCTCTTATCCAGAGCAGAGTGGCAGAAGTGAATCGGGCGTAAGGCTGGAACAATCCTCGTCATTATGTAAGAGGAAAACGTGACGGTCGACTGAAGGGCGCTTTCCGTAAACAGGAGGTCCACTATAACAGGTATAAGAGACAAGTTAACGGGAGGCCCACTATAACAGGTATAAGAGACAAGTTAACGGGAGGTCCACTATAACAGGTATAAGAGACAAGTTAACGGGAGGTCCACTATAACAGGTATAAGAGACAAGTTAACGGGAGGTCCACTATAACAGGTATAAGAGACAAGTTAACGGGAGGCCCACTATAACAGGTATAAGAGACAAGTTAACGGGAGGTCCACTATAACAGGTATAAGAGACAAGTTAACAGCTTGTACTTCTGTTTTCATTTTTCTTTCAGGCAGAGACCAGAACGTATGTAATTCAAACACGTAACTGGTACCCCTCCTTTTGTGACCTTCAGCAGTTTTCTAACCTTGCATGTGCTGCAGCTGTGACTATAATTCATTTAAAATTTTATAATCTCAAAAAAGAGACACAAACAGTGATCATATGGATAAATAACTAAGTTGTTTTTAAAGTAGATGTGGTGGCTTGCTAACCGTTAAGACACGGCGCAAAGGAAAACCTAAAATGTCTTGAAATCTGTAATCTAGATCTGTATTTCTCACAAACCTTGATTTTAATTCTAAGTTTATAGCTTGATCTGGAATAAAAACAAACAAAACAAAAAAAAAAACAGTGGCAGCAACCTGGTGGACACCGAAGTGTATAGTAATTAAAGCACAGCCCCCTATCTTTGCTAACGCCCCAGGCCGCAGCATACATCATCAAATTACGTTCTTACCTTGAGAGACAATGGCTGGAGAGTTTACTCTCCTTTGTATCTGTCCTGAGGAATTTTGGTCTGATTGCCCCCCTTGTTATGACTGACTGTAGAATTACTTCTTTTAGCAACACAATTTATGGTCATCGGTAGTAAACTGAATATACTGTACCATAACATTTGTAAACATGTTTAATTGAATTGACAGTCACAGGAACCAGGAGTCAAGCCGAGTAATTCCATCTATACATCCATTATTATATCAAGTCCATAACAGAAGACAAAAGCTCTCAAGAAGCTGTTTCTCAGTCATGGTGGCTACTTGGAACAATCAAATAGGCAGGTGCCACTACAAAAGGACTTACTTAAATGACCATCAGTTTGGCTACCACTTTGCATCTAACCTTAAGACGACCAAATGAATAGATAACTGTCACGTCACACATGTTCTGAAATGTGTCAGGAAAGGAAGACAAATTTTAGAGGGAGTTTTCACTAATCCTGGCAAGAGAAAGTGGCACAAGTATTTACTTCTACAGTACATGTAACAATAATGACCAGGATTTTTTGTTTGTCCCCCCCCACCCCCAAATGTGACAATCGTGCATTTCATTAATGTCAGATAAAAATGTTCAGTGACAGTAGCTCAGAAGCTTAAGATCCCATGGTGTTGCAGTTAAACCTAGCTGATCCAACATTATTGACTATTTTTATCATTTATGCTCCATATTTATTTTAAATTGGCCTCCACTTTATTAGGATAGCATGATGGTTACTGTAGCACCATCAGTTTGAGCACCGCATTTGTCAAGGCTGGCATGTTTGCGTTAGGCAGGTTAAATAAAGGCAGCAGTGTGCACAGATCTGCTTTATGATGGCTTGGCCTTCCATAAAAGGTTCATGTCTGCCTAGTATCCAAAACCAACTTCTCCCATTTAATGAAAATCGCAATTCCACAACAAAAGGTGGCACTACTCTACACTGGCTACTTTGCCATAACAAGAGGATGGGATATGACTGCACCCTACCTGTTTTCTAGGATGAGAGCGTCTTTACAAGAATGTTCAAAGTTGGGACAAATTCAGTGCAGTAAGGGATCAGAATATTGCATAAAACGTCCTCAACACTGTCAATAATGACTCAATACAAGCAATGGAAGCATCAGGCACAAAGCACCAGTTGGGAGGCTACAGTGCTCCTCCTGGCAGTGGAATTGAGGCTTGCACCCTGCCCAAATCGTCACTGAAAACTATTTTCTAGGTTTACAGAGGCTGACCAGTTACCTCCCTCACTAGAGCTGAGGGTTATCAGAACAGAATATTTTATGGCCAGATGACCTTCCTGATGCCAACCTAATTTAATCACCTTTTCAAACAAGGGATGGTGACCTAGTCCTTACCCTAGGCAATAGGACTAACCTGTGGTCTAGACCATCCACTTGCGTGAAGACAAAGTGGTAAGTGTTGGACAGTGGTTCCTTAACCTCAGCTCTGGATAACTCCTGTGGCAAGAGATGAAGACTCATCTTCTCATCAGCAGGCCTTTACTTGGCATCAAGAAATACTCTACCACTTGAGGTAAACTTTGTTATACAGTTGTACCCTGTCCTGAACTGGTTTCTACCATATTTACCAGGATGGGTCCCAGCCCCTCACACAAGTATATGCTAGGTTTAGTAATAGATTGGACATTGACTTTTTTTTTCCTTCATTCATTGGCTTGATCCTGCTCTCATTTTGCTCATCAAAAATTCCTTTAAAAACTTTAGATCTGATTGTTGTGTAGACATAAATTCCACTGTAGTGAAAACTACGGCTGCAGCAAGTGTATTCCTAAAGCAGATGTCTCCAACTCAGGCTCTTTCAGCCACTTTCTTATTTAGTAGAATATTACAGCTGCTACTTTAACAGACTTTGTTGCTTTCATCATTTCACTCACTCCTCAAGATGGAGTCCTAAATGGCTTGTTTGTATTTCTTGTTTAGGGCCAGAATCTTATCCATGGTGGCTTACAACATTTGAGAGATGCAACTGGCGACATTTATTTTGTTTTATCCAATTAAAACACAGGCAGGTGCAGTGACCTACGCATGGACACAGGGTGTCACTACTAGGATTTGAACCAACGTCCACAGGGGTTGTAGTCTAGAGTCTTAGCCCACTACAGCACACTGCATGCTTTTCCAGTAAACAAAGCCAGATTGATGGTTATTTTCCCCATAACTAGCTCTCAGTCAACAAGTACTAAGTTTTAAAAGATGATTGTGATTTTTTCTTAGAAGGGCAAAAATATTACAATTGCCTGAGGTGTCTAATGGAGTGCACTGCCAAGTTCTGTTGCTGGAAGGTCTCAATAGTTTCAGCCAAAATGGACAACCAGAAGATAATTCTTATTTATTAAATAGGTGACTTTATTTCATTAGTGTGAAGTTCACTGGCAGCAGTAATGGGCTAAATAATAATGTGGCTGCAAAGAAAACCTGCAGCTTTCCCAGGTCAGAGTTTGACACCTCAATTCTAAGGGAAAACTAGAGCTTGGCTTGCAACTAGTTCAGCTCTTTAAGGCCACAAATCACAGGCAGACAACTGTAATGCCTGCGTCACTTCTGGTGCACACATGGGAAAGAATAAAAGTAGCTAAAGCTATTCAAGAAAACCTTACTTTAGCCGGCAGAAAATAGTCCAGAAACCTAGGATTAAGGTTACATCAACAATAAGATTAGCTTTCAGTTGCTGTGCCTCACTTAAACCATCACCCAGAGGTAGATTAACTATAAATATTATATACTCACAGAATAAGAATACAGTAAAATGGGTCCAAACTCTTCAGGTTCAAAGGATATGGTCCTGGAATTACCTTATTCAGAAATACTTTGAACAAATGCATTTCTCAGCCTTTTCAAAGTTTAGTTCCAACCTGTACTACTTAAACAAATAGAAAAGTTTCAAAACTACAATCTTACCAGTACCACATTTTTGCTGGACTTGGCTTGGTTACATGGTGTTTTACAGTCCAGCTGTTTATTTTGATATTTTCATTACTCCTGCAAAATCAGAAAACTTAACTTTTGAATATTCAACTCAACTGAATACACCCAGAACATGAACCCCCAAAGAGGAGCTTGTTTACCTAAATACAAGAGTGGAAGAACCAGAACACCATTCAAGTCTCAAATTAATGAAGCACCAGGACCAAGACCTTACCACCTGTAAAATTCAATTTGCTCCATCAAAGAAATTCACAACACACCTCCATCTCTTCTGACATTATATACTGCAACATCATACCAAACTGGTCTTTCAACGTTCAGGCAGAATAAAGCTCCCAACTCTTTAGCACAGTTCCCGATGATTTTTGTGAAACTGGGCCAACAGAGTATGAAACAGATTGTCTAAACTTCCTTTTAACACACAGCTATCCAGTCCTCAAACAGCAGTGTTATGCTTCATTTGAACAAAAATGCCGGACGATTCCCACTTCTAAGCGAATTCTGAAGGTGTACTTCTACTTTAAAGAGGTACTTAAAACCTTTTGATGCTGGCACTAAAATCATCTTCAGTTTTATCAACTGCTGTTGAGGCAGCTATAGAACACTTTAAAATGCAAAATAAACTTCCAAAACAGAAGGAATCAGACTGCCAAGCACTGTGCTTACTGTATTCTGGTAATGAAATCAAAATAAAACAAATCCTGACAAGCAAAATTAGAAATTTACATATTTCAGGAGAGATCAGTTTGGCTTTACTATAAAATCTGTTCCCAAGCCATGTTCTTACTTGTCTCTGAAAACTCAGCACAGATATGATACAATGCACTGTTTATGGGCACAACAACATGCCTCCATCAATTAGTTTGTATCTGAAAAGAGTATGCAATTTGGTTAAGTGGTATAATGTACATTTATAAACTGTCAAATTTTAAATAGGTAAATAAAACACTTTCCAAATGTAAAAATAGTCTTAAGGAAAATTGATTTAAAAAATTCATGTGGGCCATCCACTATAAACAACCTGAAAAGTGCAGTAAATTCACAAAAAAAGACTTCTACCAAATGAAATTAACCCCTTAATACAGATTTGACCAAAAACACTTCAGCTTACACTCAAACTCCTACCCAATTGGTACCAATCAATGGTTCACTGCTGCTATTCCAACTGTTCTTATTACGCACAGACATCTCATATGATACTTTTACTCTGATCATTATTGGTCAAGGAGTAGAACAGCAATTTAAAAACAAAAAAAAAAAACAAAAAAACAAAAACAAATTTTTATCTTTTCAACAGTACAAACATACTTTAATATACAATTAAATAATTGGCAAAAAATTCTGACCACCAAAAAAAAAAAAAAAAATTATAAAATAAAAATAAGGAGCAAAAAACGTTTTTTTTTTTTTTTTTTTGCTTCGTTTCAGCAAGCACCAGAAAATAAAAATAACGAAGCAAAACGCATAATTAAAATCGGACTTGTGTGGTTACTCACTCTCGCGCATGGGCTACTTTGTCTCTGACCCTTAAGTTTTTTTTTTTTTTTTATTTCTTTATATTTTTGTTTCTTTAAAACAGTAAATAAGAAAGTTGAGAAAAAATGAAATCAATGGCAAATTTCTATACAGTGATCCAAAGAAGTTCAATATTTATATATAATAACAAGGAATCAAAATTGCATGATTTACAACATTTTCTTTCTCAGAAGGAGGGAGATTAGAATGTGTCAGGGCTTTTTTCATTCTTTGCTACCCATTTGTATTTAATCTGTATTTCAAGTTTTATTTAAACACAGAACAAGGAAAAAAAAAACAAAACAAAAAGCAGACAAGAGTCTCTCTCTTTAAAAATATTCAGAGCTGAAGAGTACAATATCCCCTGAAAAAGGAGACAAGTTCTAAACACAGGAGGGTCCGTCTGTTTATTATTATTATTTTTAAAATCACAGCCTTGTACTGAAGTCCATTTCTCCAGCCTGGATTGGGATTGGTTAATTTTTTTTTTTTTTTTTTTTTTTAATTGTGTTTATTATAATTTATTTCCAAAGATGCAAAAGAATTCATTAAAAAAATAAGGAAACTGAACCAGCAAGTCCTTTTTTCCATTTTGGGGAAACGAGTCTATTTTACTGTACATATTTGTTATGTTTTGAGAGGAATAAAAAGGAAAAGAGAAAACATGGCAGCTGCCCCAGGACATGCCTGCAATGAGTTTTTGCCCTTGGTATCCGACGGCGGGTGCTTAAAAGTTCATTTCTCCAAACAAGCTTTGTGTCCTTACTGCTTGCTTTATTTATTTAAATCTGTACACTCGTTCTTTGTTTTTTAATACTCAAAAGATTAATTTAAGTCCATACTTTTCAAAAAGTAGAAAAGAGAAAAAAAAAAAAAAAACAACCCCCCAAGGAAGGAAATTGATTAGGCAGATGCGCAACAGATAGAGTTTCAAATTAATGGAGGGGAGCTCATTATAAATGGAATGGGAAGTGGGGTGGGGTGGGGTTTGGGGACAGGATTAATGCTACCACTGTCACAATAAAAACACAAGTTATTGGGATGAATTCACTGATGTGACAGAGCAGCAATAAGCAGCACCAAAACAAAACAAAAAAAACATGTTAACAATGTGTGTAAAAAGAGAGAGAGAGAGAGAGAGAGAGAGAGAGAGATGGGGTGCTGCATGTTATTTCACCTGCACAAAAATGACCCCAATATACTAAACACCAGTGTCAACCCCCAACCTCAACCCCCAACCACCTTGGCGCACTCTCTCTCTCTCTCTGTCTCTCCTCTTTCAAGACGCAATCCCTGCTGAGTTTGGAGGTCTCTCTGCACCCTCCCCAACATAAATTCATATACCATTAGCAGAGAAAAATGACATGTGGTTTACATAAATAAATAGGTTAGAACCCCCACCCCCAAAACTGTCTTAAGCAATGGGTGTGGGCTAACAGTGGCCAAGATTTTTATACTCTATCACCACCTTCCTCATGCCAAGCCACCCCCCCCCCCTGCCAAAAAACTGCTGCATGGTGGAATTGGGACTACAGAGCACTTTCATTAATCTCCCAAAATTCCCCACCCATTCCCCTAGTTGTTAACAAAAATATACTCTTTAATTAGCTATTTTAGTATTACAGTGACAATCATAACACGTCTTACGGCTTGGGTTGATATTGTTGCAAAGACTGCAAATAATGGAAGGAAAACCAAAAAACTAAAAATGAATTCTGTGGTAACAAAAAAAAAACAAAAAAAAAAAAAACACCCACACAATAATTCTGCACATTTAAATATTGTCCTGCTTTCTTTCATTAGAAGAAAAGCACATAACAGTTTCTTCTTGTAATGGGGTATCTTTTTAATCATTTCCTTCCCAAGTAGTAGAAATAATAATAATAATAGTAAATAAATATTTATTATTATTATTATTATTAATAATTTACATTTTGTTAGACGCTCCCACAGGAAGTTGTGTGTGAAAAAGAATTAAATAATAATAAAAAACAAAAACAAAACCATAAAACAATGCTACAACATGTCTAGTGTATTATGAGAAATGTTCGCACTCAAGTCCGGGTTGTTAGAAGCCAGAAGGTCGGCACCATTTGCTCCATGTAGGCCACCCATGCCCGAGCTGAGCTGGGACAGCATGGCATTCTGGTCCGAGCCAAAAGGCCCCTGATCCAGGGCACTGTTTTGTTGCTGCTGTGATGCCACTACTAAGCCTGGATGGCCTGGGTGCCCAGGATGATGACCCGGATGTGGAGAGCCTGTCTGCGGAGAAACATGATGGGGAGAGGGCTGAGGCTGCATGCGTGGTGAAGGGCTCGAGTGGGGAGGCTGTGACTGAGGCCTGGGGGACGGCACAGGCTGGGGTGAGCGCACTTGATTGCTGAGGGATGGACCTTGCAGATGGGGTGATTGAGACATCTGCTGCTGCTGCTGCTGCTGCTGTTGAGCTTGTACAGCCGCCTGCTGCTGGGGGCTCATGGGATTGCCGTGCTGGCCGGGCTGCTGGAGAAGACGCTGTTGAATGACCTGCTGTAGACTTGGTGGAGGTTGCGGGTGACTTCCATCATTTCCTGGTGATTGCATGCCTGCCAGTGAACTCTGCTGTAGATGATGCTGCTGCATACGCTGCTGCTGAGACACTGGGCTCTGGCCTGGGTAACCTGTTGGCTGAGACACAGCAGGCTGTCCAGGGTATCCTGTAGGCTGGGGAGGCTGCTGAAACTGAGCATGGTTGGCCATTTGCTGCTGTTGCTGTTGCTGCTGCTGTTGCTGTTGCATGAGCTGCCGTCGCATAAGTAGCTCTCGGAACTGAGGGTTTATTATGCTGGGATGGTTGATGTTCATTGGCTGACTCTGACCTGGGATGCCACTTGCACCGACCATACCTTGAGGCTGCTGGGGCTGTTGAGGTGGCTGCTGAGGAGATATGACAGGTCCAACCACTTGCCTTGGCATTTGTTGCTGTTGCTGAAGTTGGTTCATGTTGGGCATCCCCACTCCTTGACCTTGTGGCTGACCTGGATGCATACTACCAGCTGCTGGGTTGGGAGGCTGTCCACCCATCCCTGCTGCAGCTCCGCTGGCCCCCTGGTACTTAGCCGCTCGCTGCTTGATAAAGGCTGCCATAAGCTGTGGGTTTGACCGCAGGATTGACAAGACCTGCTGCTGCTGAATGGGTGAGCTGGGTGAGCGAAGGGTACGCAGCAGGTCCTGTAGGGCAGTCTGAGGGTGTGTGTTGCTCCTGCTCTGGGCAACTACAGGCTGACCTCCAACTTGTGGCGGCTGCTGAACTTGTGGTTGTGCTACCATTCCAGGGTGACCTATTATAGGTGGCCTCTGTTGCTGAATGGGTTGTGCCCCCCAGGGAGGCTGTGAAGGCACCGGAGTCTGTGGCGTGGACACTTGGGACTGCACTGGCAGTGGCTGTGCAGATGGAGTCATGACTTGCTGTGCCTGCGGTGGAACCTGTTGAGGACCAGGCACAACCAGGCCCTGAGCCCTTGCAGCCTGAGAAGGCATACCTGCCACATTCATAGGATGGTTCATAGTTAAGTTGTGTTGAGCTGGACCTCCCATCTGCTGATGTGGGTTGATCATCCCACCACCCGGTGTATGGCACCCAAAAATATGGGCCTGAGCCATTTGCCTTTGCGTTTCAGCTGCTCGTTGAATCTTCAGGGCCATCTCCACAGCAGCAGGTGGAGGTCCTTGAGAGGGGCCACCACCCTGTGGTGTAGGCGGCTGCTGTGGAGGAGGGGTTGCTGGTCCCATACCAGGTTTACCCTGCGAAAGTGGTTGTCCTGTTGCCCTGGGATATGTAGGAAGGGTACTGGGTGGATGATGGGTAGGGGGTCCTCCTTGCTGCTGGAGTGGCTGAGATGGTACTTGCTGCTGCTGGTTGACTGGCGCTTGTGGAAGAGGCACCCCCGGTTGTGGAACAGGGGTCAACTGGCCCTGTGTTGGGGTAGGTGTCTGTGGAGTAGGGGGCTGGGTGCCTGGTGGAGTTGTCGGCGTGAGTGAAGGTGAAGGAAGTCCTTGTTGGGCCTGCTGTGGAGTCTGTCCCGCCACTGTTCCTGTTCTCTGCATGCTGGCCATACGTCTGCGCAGCATCTGTGCTTGTTGCAGCCGATGCTGGAGCTGCTGTTGGCGAAGTTTGTGTTTGATGTTGAGGCAGAAGGGCACAGGGCACTTGTTTTCCTGGCAGTGCTTCGCATGATAGCAGCACAGTGCAATAAGCTGCTTGCATATAGGGCAACCACCATTTGTTTTACGTTTGCAACCTTTGGTGTGCTGTACCACTCGTTTCATCTTCTGGCAAGATGGAAGAGAACAGTTGGCATTTCGGCACTGGCAGGCGTGTACCAAGGACTGGATACAGCGCTGAATGCTCAGCCTCCTTGAATCGCCAGGACTCTGTGTGGCTGCAGCAGCTTGGTTGTTGCTCTCATCATCTAGGCCAAGGCCAAGTTTCTCCATCTTGTGTTCATGCCCTTTAGTGTTGTAGCAAGTGATACACAAGTCATAGTCCTGAGAAGGGGGGAGAAAGAGAAAGAAACCCAAGGTTTAAAAATATAAATACAACAATGTCAGGTAACTCAGCAGAATATATTACTCCTCATACCAAACTTGGCAGTTTCCTTCACCACTACCTAAACACCCCTCATTCTACTGCTGCCAGTCTTTAATTTGGAAACTAAATATAGGCTAGGCACCCCTGGCTACACAGCAGTGAAAATTTAGAAAAATCAATTCTCTGTAAACTTCACAGACACTGTAAATCTACAGATTCTGTATTGCATCTAGTAGGCTAGGAACTTGCAAATAAGCACAAATGGATGATAAACAACTTCTCCTCTACATAGTGGCCTCTCTGTTATTGATAAACTGACTTTGTAGAAATCACATTCAATGAAAGAACAACTAATCTACAACTGAATCATTTTGTAAGACTCACCTCACAAACAGTGCAGTGGAAGCGAGTCTCCACATGATGTTTACACTCATTGCAAGTGTAGACAAAGCGATCCTGGCTCTGGTTGTGTAGCTCCACAAGCATGCACATGGAGGACCACTTGGCCCGTCGCAAAGAAGAGAACTCTAGATGCTTATCCCGAGCCAATGTAAGGAAAGCATCCCTGCCATCCATTAGATCACAGGCCATCAGTGGGTCAGGTTCCACAATAGGGGGTAAAGAGTTAGCTGTTGGGCCTGCAATCAAGCGGATCACAAAGAAAACCTGGAAGGGGTTGGAGGGAGAGACAGGAGTATTAGGCAAACATTTGTGCATTTAATCAACAGAAAGACAAACATGCCCAATCCAGTCACTAGTGTTCATGAATGTGTTTGACTGCATTGAAATGCAATACCCAGTCACCCAAGATCAGAATATTAACAAACATGCCTGTGATTTACAAAAAGGCACAAGTCAACATGGTTTCTAATGAAATTTGCCACCAAAACAATGTGAATTTATTATGTGAAGAGACAATTTTTTTAAAAAAATGAAAGACAAGTGAAGGGTATAATCCTGAAAGAAATTCTTCCATTGTTAACAGTCATCCTGCTTTCGAACTGTATTCAAATAACTTGGGCAGATAAAGCAGGCACAAGCAAAAGCTCTGAGACAAGGATCGTAATTTATCAGAAAGACAATGCATTGTAGCAGCATTTTTGACAACTTCCTCACCTCTTTGTGCTTCTCCATCGTAGCATACAACTTTTGAGACAGGTCATTGGACACATTGGGCATGCCAGGCTTCTTCTTATTGCCTCGACTCAAGCTACTTTTGTTTTTGCTCGTCTTCTTGTTGTTTTTCTTCTTAGCACTTTTGCTGTCCCCTTTACCTGCCTACACAACAAAAATTTAACAAAAAAGTAAGTCAGAACAGAATAAAACACTTGGCATTGGTATGGACTACTTTTCTACAAGAAGCTCTCATCACACTCCGCACCTTTTTCTTTGTCCAATTTTTGAGTGTAGCCTGAACCCTGAATCCCATACTATATCTTACTGTTTATCCTTACTTTTAAGTACCTTTTCAGGTTAAGAACCTGAAATGTCTGCATTTCCCTAGCACTAGCAACTTGGTATCCTTTCTAAAAATAATTTGAGACCCTTCCATACAATGCATACACGTTCTATTTGGTTTACATTGTAAACTCACACTGTGAAAACACCACATAAAAAGAAGGACCAAGCTTAGAATACTGCTGCATATATTTTCCTGAATAAGTAGCCAAACCTAAACAAGTTCTAGACCGCTTACACCCGTGATGACAGTAGTTAACTTCACTCGTACTTACTTCAGTGCTTTCATTACTGGTACTGTTCTCTTCTCTCTTCCGCTCTTCCTCCTCTTGCTCCAGCTCTTTGATGCTCTCCTCAAGCACATTGGGCCAGAAGTCACCCTCAAAATAGGGAAGCTCCTTCGCACTCGTCAAACGGTCCTCTGTTGCCTGCTTGAAAATATCCTAAAGGAGGGAAACCAAAACACGCACATACACACACACACACACAAAGGTAAGCAAGTTTACCAATACAGCAAAAACACCAAGTCTAAAAGAAGTTGTGCATGGACTAAAAACCAGGATATTTTAAATGTAGGTAGATTAGAAAACATTAATAAGGACAATGCTGAAAGTATGGAATAATGTGTTAAGTAAATCTGTTAAACCAACAAACGACCACTTAGATAAACATGCAGTTTTCCTCAGTGCTGTAACTGCATGCTGTGTGTAAAATAAAGGAAAGGGTACAGGGAAGAAAAACGTATCTACAGGTAATTATAAAACTTGTTCTTCCACACAGGAGTTCAAACTATAAACTGTTACCTGTCTATAACCTCTACTGTTTAGAGACAAAGAACAAAAACAAACCATCTTAAAGTAAGCTCTACCTAGTAGGAAATCGCATGCAAACAAAAAAGTACTCAAAGGGGATTCTCGTACCTTATAATCATGTACAATGCGCTCTGCAACAGCCTTGTCCAGCATCTTTTTATACCACTCCTGTAGACGCTTGGGCTTTGGGATCTTCTGGTCTGGTGGGTGACAGTGAAAGATGTAATCATCACCTTCACTAGGTGGGCAAGCCCAAATATGGCCTGTTGTAAACCTGAACAGGAAGCCAAGAAAAAAAAAAATTAAACACAAAAATATTACCATAAAAAATAAATACACAGTGGTTCATTGATACTGGACTTGCTAGTCCTTTAACTCACCCTAATTTTTTGACATATTCAAGGTAGCCTATAAGTATCTCGTGGTACACACCAGTCCTTAGGCACCGGGGTTGGAAGAAATGAACACTGTCAAGGTAGGATATGTACACACGCCTGAAAGTAAAGAGCAGAAAACAAGACAGGGTATTACCACTGCATTAACCACATTTAGCACAAATAATATTATAAAAGTGTAAGCCATTTCATGACATCCACAGTCTAACCACACAGTCGTAGTTCAATTGCTGCGGGCAACTGGGATAGACACCAGGGGATTATAGTCACAGCAGAACAAAAAAGTCAGAAGGGCTTATCGTGCCATAATGAAACGTGAAATTGACTGATAACATTTCTGTGATGCTCTTGGGAGTCCACAGCTGCACATGCGGTACACTGTTTGGATCAACATTGTGTCTACCAAACACAGAGATGTGTGGGTAAGCTGCAAAAACCCCATTTGTCATGGGGACCGGGGCTAACAACTGATTGGATGGTTTAGGGAGGTCCTCGAATTGGCTCCACTGTAATCCTTCACGACCTCTGGCAGAACACCTAGAAGATGACTGAATTTGACTAAAAGTAGGAATTCTGTTGGTGAACTTGTGGAAGCATCAATACCAGGATCATTGCAAGAGCAGAGTACCACTGTGTTTGCCCGAGCCAATTTCTCCAGTAACGGTGCCCATCAGACCCTAAAACCCCATCTTTCTCATAGGATCACTGCTTCAGTGTGTGTTTTCTGTAACTGTGGGGTTTTTCAGGAACATAACCAGCATGGAAAATGAATAAAAACATATACATTGTGACAGGCTGCCACGGCCATTACCTGGCCGGGACAAGAGCATCGCTGAGGCAATACCTCCCTGGGGACTCTAGAGGGCAGCCCTCTGGAGCCAGAGTCAGGAGGAGGTGGATGAAGCTCACTAGAGAAGGAGTAGAGGTGGAAGGACAGAAGAGAAGAAAGAAGAATAAAAGGTCTGAGACTTGTACTGTGGTGCACTGAGCTGTGCTCTGGGGAGCGTGAAAGCAGCTCCTTTCTGTAAATAAACCATGTGTGCTGTATGACAACTTGTGTCTGTCTGCCTGTCTGTGTCCGGTTAGGGCGGCTGTATTTGCACCGGCAGTTCACTATATACATCTATACACACAGAAGCATATAACATATACAGAGACAAACATGAAAATTTACACACACCCCTGAACTGTCGAAGTATAGGGCAGTATAAGAGAAACGTGCACCAGTCTAATAATCTTAGGAGGCAGTCTATTTCTGTACAGTCAGTCGGTCAAGTCTGTGGAACAGAAGAATTTCAAATGACACTGCCAAAACTATCAGAATGATTATGAACGTTCTTCATTTCCTGCCAGACTGTCCTAAGTTTTCAGTTTATTACAATACATTACTAGCTGTGCTGCCCATTTTAGATGGGTTGAAAAATAATCAATGTATACCATAGAATTAATGTTTGCAGTGAACCATGCAGTCTCCTCCTATTAAGGTGGATTTAGAACAATTTTATTTCTTTTCAACAAAGCAGTAATGGCTACCTCTGATTAGGCGGTGGACAGTCTGAACCATACTCTTGTACATGCATTCCAAAGAAACAGACATCCGCTCCATCGATGTCTTCAAAGGCAAAAAGGGCTTTTGTTCGGTAAGGGAAGGATTCTGCCATTTCTCCACTGTCAACAAACCTGGTAAGGTAGTTAATAAAAACAATAAAATAAACTGCAGATGCATCACATGCTTATTTTTGTTAAACTGAGTCTTCTTAAAAGTAAACTTTAAATAATGAACCTAAGCAGCATATTGGTATGACTAAAGCTTGTGCTATAAACAAACCAAGAAAAATTAAGGAGCTCAATTAAATAAAGGCAAGGGTAGACTCCTTTTACATTCCCAAAACAGTAGAAAATTGGTTTTAAAATGTTACGGTTATGTATTATGAATTATTATTATTATTATAATATGTCCACAAAAACATCACTAAATTGAAATTCCTTCTTTAACCCACTGTTCACATTTACCTGGCCTTCATTCCAGGTTTGACCTCCACAACCTTGTCAGAGACATGCACCACACGGATCGTCACTTCGCCAGATTCAGGATGGTTCTGTCGGCGCAGAAAGTCATTCACTCGAGTCTCCAGAAAGCTCCCAAGCTTAGTCTGTGGTAACCCTGTGTGTAGAATTGTGCAAAAGGCCAAGAAGAGTTAACAAGAGCTGACTATATCTAGAATCTGAACCCTGCAGTTCTACACTAAACATTTACTACATTTCTTCTATGTATCATCTTTAAGAAAGCAAGCAAGCATTAAACACAAATTAGTTCAGATCTGTAAAGGTAAACTCTCCCCTGTGAGAAAATGCACTGGAGTTCAAAAACTGACATATGGACAGAAGATTTATTATGAGCAATAATTATGTATAAATTAATCCTTCTTTGATTAAAACTAGTCATTATAAAGGTTATTGGTACTTCTGGAAGAAAATCTATCAATTCAAAGATCCATAGACTAATAGTTGGAAGAGACTTGATCTGTAAACATAAATCACACAAGCTGAACAATCAGTGGCAATATATGATGAGACTTAAAATGAAGCATACTAATTAAACTGCACACAATGCCTTACTTTGGTTTTTACTCAGAAAAGGAAAAGAAATTACTATTTCATTTGAATTACATAACTACTGACTGCAGTTTAGCTGATGTTGTACACGAAAGAAAGTAAAATCAACAGGTAATAAAAATATTTTTTTCAGAGAACAAACAGGAAAAAAACATCCAAATTACACAACTGCAGTCAGTCATCTGACTATCAAATATCACAATGTTATTGAAGTTAAGATTTATCACTAGGTTTTCCAATTGCTGAATGGAGAGATTGCTCAATTTTCATGACTAAATGGAATCTTTGTGAATTTGGAAAGCCACTTTTAAGTCTACTGACAAACCCAACTACCAAGTCTGTACTGCTACAGGCAGCAATTCAGTGACTCCAAAAACATATGCTATAGGTTTCAAAAGCCTTCAAGAATTGGAACTGTAAGTCAGTTATAATTTAATTAAAAATAGTTATGTGAAACCTAAAGATGTATTCTGTGTTTTTAAAGCTACAATATATGTAGCTATGTACAAGGTAATGTATTAGTACTAAAATATATATTCTATATACCTAAAGTCTAGTGGTATCTCTTTTTCAGCTGTTGCTGACAAAGCATATGTAACATTTATCAAAAGTACAATAATTAGAGCAGCACTGCTCTTGCACAATGAGAAAAAGAACTGAACGTACAGGGACCAGAAATGGGTAGTATGTTTTTGGTGTATTCAAGCTAATTCACTGCTGTTCACAAATCTGTTTTAACACCTGTTCAATAAACACAGCAGAAACTAAACATGACAATGACCCAAGTATCACTAAGTAGACACAGGTCAGTTAGGCACATAAAAGTTTCAGTAATCTGATCAAAAAAATAAATATATAAATACACCTGTATTTTTACTTACTTTTTGCTGCATATTTGTTTTCTTTTCTTGTTTTACAAAACTTCTTCAGACACCCATCACAAACAAACCTGGAAGGAAAATTAGAGCACAGGCAACAGTTAATGAGACTGGGGTCGTTCAATGAAAAAAAAAAAAAAAAAACCACTGAAACAGTAAACAGATGCATACAGGTGCCTCAAGAATTTGTTCAAGGAAAACAAAAAGAACTGTGCCACAAAACAACTGAACAAGGCATTTGGGCATCTAGCTTCATGAGACTAAAAAGCTTATTCTGTAATACTGTTCTCCATCTTTATATAAATATCTGTCATGGAGCATGGATTCTTACATACACAAATCTGCATCTATATATGACTTCAAGCAAATAGTGAATAGAAAGCAAACTGCATAAATTTCCTGGAATTAAAGTTCTTACCCAGATGGCCAGATAGTCTCATTGTGCAACACACAGATCTGATGCATTTTGCGCCCACAGTCAGTACATTCCACAAACCTGAATAGAAAGCAATGGAAGCGAGAGACGACAGATCATTTTAGTATCACATGAACCAAATCCACTGTATTATACCCAAATATACATTCTTAATTTAGAAAACCATACACTTAGTAGCAAAGCTACTGGAATCACAAAAACAACTTAAATCATTTTAATATATAGTCAACAATGCAGAAGAGGCACTGCATGCCATTAGTCCAAAATAAAAAAATACTCGCCAAAGCCAACAATGTTACACTCCTATAATTAGCTCCCAAATCACCAGTTTGGTAATGCTGTGTTTAAAAGGCAGGTGATACTGACCTTTGCTTTCTCTAAATTTTTGAACATCGGACTAAGTTAGTTTTTCATTTGCAAAAGTACTTAGCATCTTCGCTCTAACAACCACTATATGGTGAATTAATAACATCTGTTGCTTTTGGAGTAGTATAGGTGAGAAGGTACCACAAACATATAATCAACGTTTTGTGTCCCAAAAAAAGAAACAATTACATTACACACACATTATACATACACACACACACACATTATATACACACACATACATACATACACACAAACACACAGGCTTTCAAACCCTTTGGCTCTTAGCTAATATTAGAAGTAATATGGGTAACAAGGATAAAACTGATAGAACTTACAGCTCCGGATCCAGAGTGTCATTCTTTTTCTTCTCAAACTGATCTTTTCCTATGGTCCTGTAAAATAAACAGTAATTATCAGGTAGACAAACAAGTTAAAAAAAAAAGGAAATGCAACTAGCCATTGGTCTTCCATTTCTTCCTTCATTATCTATAATCCTTTTAACTGCCACATCATAATTACCTGTATAATAAAAACCAACATAATAAAGAAAAAAATCCAAAACAGCAAACAAACACATTCCAAGTGTTCAAACCATTAAGCTTAATTGCAAATTTTAGAAATCAAATAGCAGTGTTACTATTCTTAATATCAAAGATTTTGTTATTTGATCCCCTGTTCAAAATATATTTTCCACATTCTAATAATTGTTTTTATATAGACTTAAAAATTATATTAAAACCTTGTATCTGACCCATTACTGCTTTTTACAGTTGAATGAACGATACTCTTTTTTTTTTTTTTTTTAATTATTTCATACTACAACATCTGGGTGGGGGGGGGGGGGGTCACTCACCTTTAAATCTGCTCAGATTGACTATAAACATAAAGATCTTAAACAAAGACACAGACTTAAACACTATGATCATATTGATTTGTTCTGTTCTATGTATTTAAAAGTAAATACCAACTAAAATATTCTGTGCATTAAAAGTGATCTAAGATAATTACAAACAATAAAAATAAACTAACACCATAATGTTTTGGTAGTAAAGTAGCATAACTAGTATTTAATGATATTTTACATAAAACATGACAGGGGTTTGCAACAGAATTCAAAGCCCTGATCTTTCACTGATCTGACAGCACCAGATTTATGAGTACCTGCTGTTTGGTATATTTAGATTTACATAATATATTAAGATAGGAATTTGATCAGAAGGGAAAAAATTAGTAAGTGCTAGACTCTATTGTGAGGAGCCTGAGAAAAGCAATTAGGTCTACCCAGCTTTGAAAGAGTAGAGCATTTACTGCTCATTGCATATAAGGTTGTCCAAGTTAGTAGTTTGTTGGGCTTAAAAGTAAAAGGGAGACGATGGTTCCAATTTCCTGCTTGGCCATCAACAGATTATACACTTTACTTAGGATGCAACTGGGGCTGGAGTCAAGACAGAAGCATTTCTGCCACATCAGTTGGTGCAAAGGATTTGAACAAACAATTTTAAGGAATTAAAAATGTCTTACAACTAACACAAAAGTTTGTAATAAAAAGAATCCACATGCTTGACAATTAAAAGCAAAAAATAAGCTTTACAAAAAGACAAAAACAACTGAAATAAAACAATACTCACGTTTGAGGCTGAGAAGGATCGTCCCCCAGGGAAACGGTCTCCCCCTGGATTTCGTTGAAGCACTTCTCACAGAAGTGATACCTGTCAGCAAGAAGGCCATATTTGGGTGAACTATAGGTCCACAGATCACAGCCAGCCATAGCAAGGGCGAAGCCACCAATCAGAGCAGGCCAAGGGGGCGGGCACAGGCAGGAGAAGCAGAGGGCAGGTCACCACGACGACAAGGGGCAATCATGATGCAGTGTGCAAGAGTGGATTGATTTTTTTTTTTTTTATTTTATTTTATTTTTGCAGAGAGGGGGAAGGGACAAATAGGGCAGAGGGGAGGGGTGGGGGGGGGGTGGGGGGGGGGGGGGGTAAAGGGTGGCAATGGATGATTGGTTGCAAACCAAAAAGCCAGTGCAGACATTACAAGCATGTGAAGGAGCAGGGGAGGGACAGTTAAAATAATAAATGGGTGCAAGAACAGACAGACAGACAGACAAGAGACGGACGGACAAAGACGCAGGGACATGACAACACCAAAGATAACACAAAGCAGAAAGCCAAGGCAAAGCACAGATTAGCAAAAAGTCTCACTCAATGGGAATCACAACAAAGCAGTAAATATCTAGGAATATATCTAATTTATATTTTGCTGCAGGAAGTGCATGGAACACGACGTGCAGAAAGTGCCCAAACATGCATCTGTCATGCACTGCAGATAGAGCGACTCACAAAGTTCTAGTGTAGAGGTGAGACACTGTGCTATTTTATAATATGAAGGAATGCAATCAATTTTATTAACAAGCCAGAAAGCAAGTGCATCTGCCTATGGGCTTTCTGCATATCGAGTTCCATCAGCTTCTCAGACAGTTTGAAAAGAATTTTGAGGTATTCTACAGTCAAAATCAAGCCTTGAACAGAAAGTGCAGTGGCGTCCTTTTATTAATTAAAAAATTCTTACAGTAAAAGTTTGGGGAAAAACTCTGCAGTTTTTGTCAAATCAACTGCTTTAGACGACAACTAAAAAATTACAATGGAGTGAGCAACAGCTAACTACCATACTAAGACGCATCAAGTTGCTCACCATTAATTATGTTCCAAGAGACGCAGCTGCACATTTTTCTATGGAGTGCAAAGGCAATACAGAGGTCCAAACTCAACCTCACAAGGCCAACTGAACTTGTAAACAGACATGCACCCTTTAGGCAATTAACACAAAACAGTTGGTTCAAAAGAGGGACAAAATGCATAGAAATGAAAGAACAAGAATTGACTTAAAGGACAAAAAGAAAATGTGTGATGATTATTCACTATAGAAGTAAAAAAGATGAGTTACAGTATGTTTCCATCACTTCTCTATTTATATAGCATCTAGAAAGCCTAACAGAAGGATACACCAAGCAAACTGAGTAACAAAACCCAACTTTTAAAGCTGGCTACACTAATACACTGAAAATAATAATGAGATTACGCGCCACTGCTTTTTCAGCATCTTATTGCTAGAGGCCACTGAACAGTTACATTTGCCCTTTGTTAAATATTTCATCTAGAATATAAAAATATGAAAAATTGGGCCTAAAATAAAGAAAATGTTTGCTGATAAAAACAAGACGTTAAAACTCCAGACAAGAGGAAAAACATAAAAAAGGGAAAAAAGCACAACTCTACAACACTTTCCTTCAGACCTGAAAATACTTGTGTTTCTAATGAACCTTACCCACATACGAACACCTCTGCTCTGAACCTAGGCTTACCACTTCATCATAATTTGGAATTCATTAAAAAGGCTGAGTTCATATACTCATTGGTTGCAGAAAAAAAGGCCTGTGTGATTAGGTTGCAAAGGATCTCTGTATCAGCATTGATGCCTTAATATTAACAAAATGCTAATTTGATTTAATTTTTATATTAACATTTTCTAAAAAGCACAATACAGACAAAACACACACACAAAACATTAATCCACCCACCCTACCCAACAAACAGATTTGTAACCAATGGTGGCCATGACTCATAGCTTACATGGGGTTCTTTGTCTAGCTCAAATCACAAATTAAAATCTTATTTGTTAAAATTAACAGCAAGAACAGGCTATAGCGAAAGTTGGTAACTGGAAAGTATCTACTACTCTAACAGTAGAGATGGACCACTTAATGGCTGAAAATATTTGCTACAGTTATCCTAATAAACTGCAACTCTCAAGTGGTCAAACGATATACAAACTGTCATGCTTTTTCAAACGGAGGAAATATCCTGTCAATTATGTGATTCCGTTTAAAGTCAGATTTATCCTACTTTGGGTTAGTTTACTGAATATCACTCCATTTCTATAAAATGTTCCTTGCATAGTACAATCTGCTGTATTTAAAACATTATCAAATAGCTTTACTGGTGGCTATGAAAGAATCATACTTCACAAAACAGTGTCCCAAAGTAGGTTAACATCTCATGGTCTTCCTTAAAAACAGCCTTTACTGTGATTCTTTCATGCAGGTTTAGATACCATTGTTTCTTACAAATACAGTGTTAGAATGAAGTACTTAAACAACTAAAGATGAAAGGAAAGATGCTTTGTGCTCTGACAAGGAAGAACTCTCCAGATCTTGCTTGCATGCAGCAAAAAGCCAATGAAAAGCATTATTAAAGTGTATGAATGTGTCATGATCCTAGGGAAGAGAAGCATGCTGAATCAAAATGGAGTTTGTGAGCTGCTTCTTATTATGAAGAGTCATGTACTGATAATAATTGGTAAGAGATAAAAGTAATTGGATTAAGAAAGCACTTCACCGGTGACTACAGATCAATTGTGTGTTTCAGGGTTATTGGTTTATAATTGAGTAGTAATAACATTATTATGGATAGAGGAACATCCTTGCAGCATTAGAGTAGAGCATGTTCCCCTGTTTGCCCAGTCTGCTATGCTATATTGCGGGGGCTGTTTTCACTGGACTTTTTTCAATCAGCCAAAATTCTATGACACACACACAGCAGTTTTCAATTGTGACATAAGTCCCAATTTCTTGACGCTTGGTTGAACTACTAAATGACGCTACACTTATGAAAGTAACTCATGATTATTATATAACTTAAAAGACTTACAGTATTACAAAGATTAAGAGAAATCTACCACATCCCTAGTTACAGTAAAATTTCAGCTCACTTTAAGATACATGTAAATGAAAAGAAAAAACTATTTGTCGAGGAGGGATTTGTAACAATATGGTAAGCTAATTAAATACAATCCCCAATTTCAAACAAAGAAACCAGTAAGCCATGGTCATATTAGTCCAGCCATTTATGTTTCCTGTGAATGTGTATTTCAACATACAGTGTATGTCAACAAAATGTGTACAACACAGGCTCCCAAACTTTACAGCTGGTACATTTCAGGTGCAAGATTTACATTTTATGTGTATCTTTAAGGCTGACTTGCAATCATTTTTGATTATGGAAAAGCTTTTAGAATAAAAAATGTGCACTATACATTCTGAAACCATGCCCTCTTTTACCCACATATAGTTATTATATAGGTTAATCATAATATGGGGGCATATTTGGTATTTTTTGAAATGCAAGTGGCATTACCATATTAGTGGGGGGTGGGGGTTAGGGGTGGTGATGTCTCTTTGTGAAAAACACAAATAGAAAATTGTTTCTCCAAATAGCCCTCTGCTGATGGATTTATGCAGTTTACTAAGGAGAAGGACTGTGCACATCATTTTTATATTTGAATGCTATTCCAAAATGGCCACCTCCAGCATGGTTCATAATAGTGTGGGAAACTCTGTTGTATGTTACCTGCCATAGGGGACTTGCAAGCACACTTGAGATTTGATATACTGAATCCCATGCCATCTACTAGCATGCAATACCACCCAGTGCCAAGTGAAACAAGGTGTTCTTGCCCAGTTCTCACCTGTTCTGATAGCTGAAATAGGCTGCATCCCGTGGAATGGTACACAACTGTTTGCCATAGCAGCAGAGAGTCTGTGGGGAGAACTCCAGCTACAGAAAAGCCAAACAAAGCAGAAATGACAAATTAAGAATCTAAGAGTTTCCTGGAATGGTAAGCTTTGTCTTTCAAGCATGTAGAATCTTGCTTTTCACATTTCTTATCAAATGCATTTCTGTTCATGAGGAGCTTTGATTTTCCCAAGGTAATAAATTAATAAAAAATACACAAAAATGATTATTCTAGTATAGGAATTACTAAGATTTGAAAAGGTTTTAACAAGGAAATGGCCATTCACGCTGAATGCCAAGTTTAACACAAAATTGGGGAAAGGTGAGAACAGCAAAATGTCAGTACTGAAACTGGTAAAATAATCAATATAAACAAATCCAAATCTCTGCTTACCTTCCTCCCACAGCAGTAGCCTAGTGTATGCATAACTGGATCGATTTCCTGCTCAAATACCTCAGCCAGCTTTGAGCAATATTTGTAGACTCGAGAAGTTTTCCGATTGTACAGCCAGGCATTATTAAACATAAGCCAGATGTCATCTACATATTGCCAGGGTTCTTGGTATTGCCCTGTGTCCAGTTTGCGTTTGATTGTCGACAGGTCCATTGGGCTCTTGACAATGTCGAAATAATCCTGCAGGGTGCAGTCATAGACATTGGTGGTTGTATCAGTGCAGCAATGGAGGAAAAATACAAAAGACAAAAAAGAAAAAAAAAAAAAAACAGAGGGGCATGGAATATCTGACCTTGCCTTGCAGAAACTTCCAAACAAAACAAAGACACACACACATACACACAGCAGGCTAGATCAGCAAGTCCATACAAAAAAAAAATAAAAAAATAAAAAAAACACAGCAAAAAGCATATACTGAACATTGCAAAACACAGTCAGCCTACAGCAAAGCTTGCCCAAGTATGAAAGCCCCATTGCAATGTGGAGCTAACTATCAATTAGCACTAAATGAGCCACAGCACAAGGAGGGTCTAATATTTAAAGGGCTCAAAAATAAGTAACAGTTGCCACTCCTCAACTTTGCCATTCCATTCCTAATTAACCAATCAACTAAACATGCTTGCTACTCTGAGCAACAGGGTTCAGACTTACATAGACTAATGAATCTGTTAACTACAAACTGACAACTGTGACTAATGTAGTTCAGCCAAAGCCTAATGAAAATAAAACTGGTTGGACCACTGTTTACGCTGTCTAAGCTGGTAACCATATTCTGACTTTAGCACCAAAACCATATTTAGGTCAAACTAGAAAGCTGGACACACGTGATGAATGTTCAATGGACAAAGTGTTGTATTTCTAACTTTGCTATTTATTAGCATGGAATTTTACACACTCTTTCCATTTGAAAACACACATTCAAAAATCTCTTCTCTAGCTATATTACAATTGCAAGCCAAAACACTAGAACCTCTTACTACATGCAAACTCATCTATGCGAAAAAGAAACTTGCTTTCAGGTAGAATAAGTTATTGGCATACCAATACAAAGAAAAGTCATGTCTTCAGTATAAAAGTTTGGATAATAAACATATGCTTGTAAAGATAAAAGGCACCACATATTCTTACAGCTGCCTCTGTGTTAAATCACTCAAGGTGGTCAAAGTATGGAGGTCTAGATTTAAGACAAAGATTTTAGGCAGTGTTAACAGGAGGAAAAAATAAATAAAAACTTCAGATCACCTTGGTATAAGCTACAATTACAGACTCAATAGTAGCTAACAGAATATTTAGTAATAAAAAAAAACAAAACAAAAAAAAAAAAAACACCACACCACTAATACTCTAGTCAATCACTTGTGGTCATTTTCAAACATACCAATCAATCAACTGTGAAACCTTTTAGCTCCAGATGAGGGAAAGTCTCAGTGTAGAGCAAATGTACAACACTGGAAACTTTGTCCTCCATACAGATATTCAAAAAGAAAAAAAAATTCATAAAAATTGATCAAAATCTAAATAAAAAATGTAAGTGTTTAGCAAAAATGTTTATTTGCATCATTTATTTATGACTAATACAGCAGGTTTAATATGAACTCATTTACAAATCTGACATTTGTAGTACTATGTGGGGGCAAACACAATTTTAACAGACATGAATAAAAAAAAGCAACCTTTAAACACAGACACCTTGCCAAACCAACAGAAATTAATCAAAATACACCACACTACAATAACTCCTTTTGTGACATTACAAAATTACTTAGAATATACTTTATGTTCAATGATATCTCATTTGATTTGATGTTTACTCTCATATTATATTAAAACCCACTGTGCTTTAGACATTTTACAATTTAACTTTTAAGTAGGTTGTGGGAGCAAAACATGTTCAAATCTTAACTAAGTTTACATGTAGAAATTGGAAAATCATCATGCTTATCATGCCATACTTACTGAAGCTAAGATGACATGGTCAAGCTGCCCTGAAGGAAGATCATATTGCTCAGCCTGCTTGAACGTTACCAAAATAATTCTTTCAATAAAGCTCATTTGTCAAAAAATATAACTACAATATTATTAATTTGACTTTAGCATCAGCTACACTGCCACAAAAAAGCAAGCCATCAGGAACCCTGTTACTCAGACTATTGGCAGTCTTCAAGATGTTACGAGGCAAAAACTGAACAGAGGTCTTCTAATACAAATGGAGTGGACGGCTCTAAATGGCGGAAAAACAATTCAGAGAAAATGCTTCTTGTGATTTCAAAAGAAACTTAACAGAATAAGCCATCAGAAGGACCCTCCAATCATTACAGAAACACCAGAAAGCTGATGCTAGTTAACTTGAACAAATTTAGCAATAGGCCAACAATATATAAACAAAGACAATAAAGCATTTGTAAACAGTACACATATTACTGGTGAGGAACTGTTAGAATGTTTTATTTTGTCGGAAATTTTTAAGCAAAACTACCATGGGGGTGAGGGGTGGGGTTTAAAAAAAAAAAAAAAGGGGGGAACAGATTACCTAAAAATATTTTATTTACAATATATGAATAATGTAAGCAACTAAAAACGTTTTATTAGAAATTCATTTTAAAATTGTGGGTATAGACTGGTGGAAAAATTTTCCAATAGTGTGCACTCAATGTTGCTGAAGCAGGGAGCAGAGAAAATGTAAAATACAGAAATGTTGACTTAATCTTGCTCATATGTATGTTTATACTGTTGCTTTGAGGATTTGTTGCCAATTAAGTTTTTCTTTTCCCCCCTCATAGCACAGCAAAGCGTTTCTGCTCACGCAGACCTGAGCATCCCCACACATTGCCAGCCAAGCAACAGTATCAACTGATTGCACACACACAGGGTTGCCACACACAATGCCGCTTCAGCTCATCTTTTAAAATAGAGCTTCATCCCACTCTGTCTGGGAACAACCGGCTTGCTCGTACACAGGGACATGGCCCCCGACAGGGAGGTGGAAACATGAGGAAGAATAGAAAAAAGGAGCATCAGAACAGACATTCAAAACAAAAACGTTTTTGGAGTATTACATTATTTCATACTTGATAAAATTTATTAAAATTGAAAATGTTTTGTGAAAAGAGCAAACACTCTCTCAGACACACACACATACACGAGACACATCAAATCCACATGCACACCTGATCCTTTTAACCTCCCCCTTACACAAATGCACTATGCAAAACCTGTTCTCACTATCATCTGCCTTCCTCCTGTGCTGCCTCTATGCACACCATTCTTCAAAACAACATAAGTGTTTCTTTAAAAATGTAAAGCAAGCACAGATATTTTTAACCTGTTTTCAACATAACGAGAATAGTCTTAAAGCAGTATTAAGAATCAAGCAAACAACTCCCTTCAGCAATACTCCTTGCATCTTTTGAGTGGCAGCATTTTTTAAAAGGAATATAGGAAGACAGTCTATATACATAGTTGCCACCAAAGTCATTTTCCATTTCTATTCATCAATTTTAACTGAATACAACTAACACAGAAAGGGCATATTGACTGTAACTGAAGAGAGAGATTAAGAAAAAAGCTGCCCCAAGGCAAGTAAATAGCATTTCTGCCTTACAGCTTCAATACTAAGTGAGTAAAAACTGTGTTTTAAAATATTAAAATGTATGATACATGGCACTTTAAAACTGGAAAACATTCATTGATTTTTGTTGTTTTAATGATTTTATCTGTATGAAAACATTTGGTCTCCCTAATTCACAATGCGCTATTTCAAGTTTGAACATTACATATAAGAATACAAGTTTCTTTTAATATATTCTAATACATGTCAATAATGAATATATATATATTTTTTAGTGTGTTCATGCTTATGCCTCACATACTTTTGGCTTAAAGACACTTGAAAACTCAGTCTTATGTGACACATGAATATAATCATTCACAAAAACTGATTTTCCGGGAGCACAATGCAACAATTAAAGAGACAGTGGAGTTAAGAACACTTTTGCGCTGCCTGTAATGCACTCAGATAATTTAATATTATTGGTTCAAATTTATTAAAATCCATAAAACCATATCGTGTCCCGTGCTTGGTGCAAAAGGCCAGAAATTTACATTGTTGCCAACCATCTCTCTTTTATATATAAATTAGGCAGTCTCTATACAGTTTTAACAATGAAACAAATGAATGTACCAAATGTTGCATTCACTGATCTTTTAAGATATTCTTCACAATGAAATTATTTAGTCAAGATATTCTGTAAATAAAAATAATTAGAAAAATTCTGTAAATGGAATGTTTATCAAGAGACTACTTTAACACAGTTGTGGTGCTAAACTGCAATGCGCAGCAAAATGTGAAAGCAAAATAAGTTTGGGCAGTAGATCAGTTGTCTGTGACCAAACTTGGTAGTTTGTAGTGTGAGACGCTATAGTGCTGCAGACAAGAATAGGTGGCTTAAGAGTAACATATGAGACTAGACAAGTTTATCGTTTTCCCATTGCAACAAAAATCATCTTCCACTAAAGGAAATAACCATCTATTGCATAAAGAAAAGCTTAACAATTGAATTATTAAAGCTGTAAGTCAGGGAATCTCAGGTACAAGAGTGATCGGGTGCAGAAGGACACTTTTAGGATACCAGAAAAGGTAATAATTTGTTTGTGTAGAATCACAAATATAAGACCAATAAGTGGGTAGAAAGAAAAAAAAAAGGTCCTAAATGTGGTTTAATGGGTTGGGTTTAAGAAACAGAAGGTTATCCATTTTATGAATGACACAAGCTAAACATTGAACAGTACAAAAATGCTAATTGCAGATGTGGTGAGCTAAAAAAGTTATAAAATAATACAGCATGGTATTAACGTGTCTGGAGTTGCACAATGTCAAAATTAGAATGAGGTAAAACAAACAACTCTTCTTTTACATTAGAGTATCATTTTTTGGCTTCAAAAAGGACTCTTTAAAAATACACGTGAATTATAATCAAATAGTGACACATTATCTGACAGCCACTGAATGTATATCTTTTTATTATACAGTATGTCTTGGTAAAAATAACGCTAAGCTACATTTGGAAGAAACAATTATAAGCATTTACTGGAGATGCACTGTGTACCTAAAATCACAAAAAAAAAGATTAACAAGCAAATGAATGCACATGTTTAGGATGCAATCTGAGAATGACTGAAATGTTCAAAACTGCAACTTGGAAAAATAAAGTACAACAAATCTACATCAGACTCTATAGAAAAATTTTTTGTTTGAAGAAAAAAAAAACACTTTTTTTTTGCCAACAGCTGCTCCATGTATTCTGCCTATTAGGTACTATTATCACTATTTTTTAAGCTTGCCATAAAAGCAGTGCATTTTTGTCCTACTTGTCTTGAAAGAGATTTATGAGTAAAGTATGAAAATGCTCAAAGTTTTAGCTCTACTCTTAGATGAAGGCACGGTTAGGACTTTAAGCCAAAATTATAACAATTCATATATATGACCAGCCTCCAATAAGAGTGGCCATTTTCTTAACATTCCACTTTAAAACATATGCAATTTTACTTTTAGCATGTTCGACTTTGATAATGTCACACATCTTTCCTCTAGGACTTTATAAATTCTATATTGCAAAGAACGTTTAGCTACCAGGGTAAGAAAAATATATAGAAATAAATAATCATGGCCAAAATGGACACAAAACATATTTGGATCAGATAAGATGCAATTTAGCATTGTAGATCATGCATTACGGTATACAAGTATGTAACATGCAGATCTACACATGGCCACAACACATACAAAATTCCTGTGTACTGTTTAGGCATATGAATATGCATGAACATAGTGTATTAAAATGCTTACCACATATATTGTTAAAATGCTTACCACATATATTGCTAGGTATTCCCAAAAACAGCTAGTAACAGCAGCATTGCAAAATACATTTATCCCTGTTGCACCACTAAAAAAAATTTAGAAATGTTCTTGGAATTTTTATTGAAAGCTTATTGCTATGAATACTTGACTTGGGCCTAAAATACTGACTTTCATGTAGATTATGAAGATGTATAAATTATTCCTAATACAGCTAAAGTAGAATCAGAACAAAAACACAGCTGATGTATCAGAACAAAGTATTTCCACTTTTGTATGAATTACTTAAAAATGTGCCTCATTAAATTCAAACTATAGCCATTCACAATCCAACACAGTAATACATTTACATACCCAGGCCACCTTTAATGTATACTGTAACAGTGTAGTGTAGTGTTTTTTGTGAGACGTAATGTTCTGCACTTGGCAGGGGAGACCAGACTTGAGACTAATGCACAAACCACAACACAGTGCAAATCCAACTCTAGAATGTAAAGTGGAGGTTGGATCCCCCAATTTTCATCTACATGGATATAAACTCACAATACTGCATTTAATGCTAAGCAATATTAAGAACCATCTAGTCTTTTAGAAATGCATAAAAAAGCTCACAAGTCTTCCCCAGATATGAGGCAGCAGATCACAGAGAGCTATAGCATACAGCAAGAACTGAAAAAAAAAAAAAATCAATCAAGTCCCTTGCACCATACATAAAGCTAATCTAATCAGAGACAAATTGGGCCAAATATCAAGTATTTCTCCGCACCTCCAGCATGCATCAGTTCAGCAAGCCATTTCTCTTATTAGCTGAATATATCATGATTTATTGCCGTATGATTGCCTCTCTTCCAGATCCATTTGGACACTCATACACCTCTGTCACAAAACACCCACAACTGCCAAGGTGATAGAAGGCAAAGCCCTAGTCTAACAGCACTTGAAAGCCCATTTTCCTCAACTCTTACCCTAAGACTAAAAGGTTTCATTTGCTGCAACAATATGAGAAAGGTACATATTTATTCAATAAAAAAAAAAAAAAAAAAAACTGTGACAAGAGCCTTGCCTTCCAAGCCAGGGCATACTGCTTTCACTCACACATGCACTCTAATGCAAGCACACCCAAGCACACAGAAAGAGCAAGGGAGAGGCGACTAAAGCGACAAAGCAAGCGCAGTCCCTTACCAGGTTAGTTCGGTTACTAGTTCGAATACGTACGGGTATTCCCAGTAACTGGGGGTCCACAGGCTGCCGGAAGGGCAGGGACTCAGGGTCCTGACGGTAAAGTGCTTCTAGAGTTGGCATAAGTGCCTGGCGAAGCTCTTCTGGCTTAAAAACTAAAGAGTGAAAAGAAACAAAGTAAATACTGTTAAAAGTGTATCTAAAAACAATTCATACAGCACATATACACACACACCACTAAAAGAGACCTATTTTAGTATTATGCCTTAAAGGTCAAAATCTTTCAAAATGCCCTTCCAGCCCTCAGTATATGGGATTCGACAGTCAACACAGTTACCCTGAAATCAGAACAAACAGCATGGGAATTTCCACCTAATCTAATAATCTAAAAAATATTTCATTTTAAGCCTGTTTTTCCATTCAGATAACACTACTTGTTACTGGACTCCAGGTATGCAAGAATTCAAAATGAGCAATGGTAAAACACTCAAAAGAGCTAGTGCTGCAATTTAATTCCTACAGCAACTATAAATTTTCCCTCTAGAGAATACCTACTTTTCCTTTTACTTTGCCCCAGAGCTGGAGACACCTGCATGATAGGGGTACTAGGCCTGTCCTCCTCTTTTGCCTCCATCTTAATTTCTGGCTTTTTCTCCTCTGATGAGGAATCCATTGGTTCAGGTTTACTCTCTTCAGGCAAGGGTAAATCTTCCTTCACCTATGACAGCAGAAATAGTGGTTGGATGTACAAGTTTATATTTGCTGTAAATTTAAGGAACTTATGGAAAGAGAACTGCATTTTCATAGCTGAAATGCATGTAAACAAGAGTGACCAGCCTTAAAAAGCTATGTCAACTGGGTCATTTAAAAGTCCAATCTGTTCTATGCTTTTTTTTTTTTTTTTTAAATAAACAATCTGATTTACATTTTTTACCTCTGGTTTCTCATCAGGTTTGATATCTGCTGTCTCTGGCTCAATGTCATCATCATCTTGTTTGATCTCCATCTTGATTTCAGGGGGCCCAACATCAGGTGGTGGCTGCTGTGATCCTACATCTGCACTGCTGACAGAGGCTGGGTTTGATACCAGTCCATCTGTATTAACAGCAGACTTCTGGGACAACTAGGAGAGGTACAGATTGAGAAAGAAAACATTTGAAACACACAACTAAGAGATACCCAGGTATGAATAATTTCTACCAGTTTAATTAACCTAATCAATCTACAATGACCAATAACTGCAGGGTTTTTTCCCCTCAGCTTGTCAGTTACAGAGGAACGTTTAACTACAGTAGACCATGGTTTCAAATATCCAGTTAAACTGAGGTAAAACACCAAAAATTACAATCAACTGACAAGACATTTTCTTGGAGGAAGTAAAATCTATCTATACTAAATAAAACTCTACAGCTACTCCTTTGTAAATAACTAAACAGGGACTTTTTACCTAGAAATGTAGTTTTACACATAATTATCAATATTACTGTTTAGAAAGCCAGGCACGACCAAGCAAATTCTCTGTGCATAATACTTTAAAGTACAAACAAGCATAACAAATCAAATTCAACTTACCGGTGTCCTGGGATGCTGTGATTGCATGGATGCATTAGGAGTTGGCACAGATGAACCCATGCTAGGTGGTTGTCCAGCTGTCTGTGGTACTGACGGCTGTTGCTGCTTCTCACTCAATGTAGCATTAGGTGCCTGGGAAGTCAACTGTGACGGAGGTGGTTGTGGTGGTGGTGGCTGTTGCTGCTGCTGCTGGATTGCAGGAGGTGGGACTGGTGGATGTTGGCTTTGAGGTGGAGTAGGAGTTTGGGGCTGTGGAGTCTGTGCACTGCCTGGGGGTCCAGAAGGCTGAGGAGGAAGGCCTGGAGGCGTAACATGTGGCGTGGGTGTGAGGCTACGTGCAGGGGAGGGAGAATTTTGACGCACAGGAGGCTGGGGAAGCTGGGAACAGTGCATTTGAGCATTGCTTTGAGGGGGAGGTCCCACACCACTGTGTGCCACAGATGCTGCTGAAACAGGACTATTCACAGGTAAAGAGGAATTGGACATCTGAGCCTGGAGGAAAAGAATAACTGGGTATAATACATCTCATCTCTATTTTTGTCTCATGCCACCCCTGACTTACAACTATTCCTCTCCCCACCCCACTGAAGCAGTCAGTAATGTCACATTAATCAAGAGATAATATCTATGTATGTTAATGCTGTGTTTACACTTCCAGATCTCAATGGCCTGCATCCGTGTTCTAGATGCAGCATTTGCATAGAGATTCAATTTATGTAAAATGTTTGCTGTGCACATGTTGTAATGCAGTGATGCTGATGCTATTTGGTGTTTTACGTTTTTAGAGACATGGGTGATTTTCTAACTATGTTGAGACAACATAGAAAGACAATCGTATTGTGTGTGTAATGGGACTGTATTATTAACTGCTTTGCTGAATCCCAATGGTTGGAGAACTTGAAAATGACCAGAACAGTATTTTAGTATCAGTGCAACAGTCATACATATTGCATAAAAATACACAATCAAGCCACGTTTTAAGTTAAAATAAGATTTGACTATTTAAACTCTGATTGGATATGTACAATTGAAACTGAAACAGAATGCAGTACCACATATGAAAGGGGCCTCACTCTGATCCCATCAAATACCATGTGTTTTTTGTTGGTGTTTACACCAAATCCAATCTGTGTCAGATAACGGGAAGAAAAATAAATTCGGAATCAGGTTACATCAATGTGTTAGTGTAAATACAGTTTTAGAGAACTTAGATATATGATTTTCATCTTTACACACATTAACACAAACAAATACACACACGATTATCATATTAATTCCTTCACCCATTAACATACAAGATATATAATTGCAAAATTAAAAAAATCTGTGTGTTGCTTTCATTTTAAACACTCTCACCAAGTGCAGACCACTTGTGCATATCATCAAGCTATAGTAATTTTCCTGAAAACCAGCTCAATTTATATAAAAGTATACAGGAAAAGAACTGAGATTTTAACAGTTTCTCTCTGTAGTACATACCTGAGTCATTGCAGCCTGTCCACCAGGTTGCTGCATGGCCACACTTGTTGCATTCATACCCGGAGAGGAACCAGAGAACTGGGTTGGTGGAAGGTATTGATTTTGATTTTGCATCTGACCTACCGGTGGCTGGGAGAGCCGAGGTCCACCCAAATTCATCTGGAAGAAAAATGTTTTTTTGTAAATATTATTTTATATATATTTATATATATATATATATATATATATATACATATATATATATATACACACACACACACACACACACACACACACACACAGTACTGTGCAAAAGTTTTAGGCAGGTGTGAAAAAATGCTGTAAACAAAGAATGCTTTCAGAATTATAAATAATGTTTATTGTTATCAATTTACAAAATGCAAAGTGAGCGAACAAAAGAAAAATCTAAATCAAATCAGTATTTGGTGTTACTACCTTTTGCCTTCAAACCAGCATTAATTCTTATAGGTACACTTGCACAAAGTCAGGGATTTTGTAGGATTCTAGTCAGGTGTCTGATCAACCTATTCTACCAAACAGGTGCTAATGATCATCAATGTCACACATGGTTCAAACACAGTCATTAACTGAAACAGAAACAGCTGTGTAGGAAGCTTAAAACTGGGTGAGGAACGGCCAAACTCTGCTACCAAGGTGAGGTTGTGGAAGACAGTTTCATGTCATGGCAAGATTGAGCACAGCAACAAGACACAAGGTAGTGATACTGCATCAGCAAGGTCTCTCCCAGACAAAGATTTCAAAGCCGACTGGGGATTCAAGATGTGTCTGTTCAAGCTCTTTTGAAGAAGCACAAAGAAACAGGCAACATTGAGGATCGTAGACGCAGTGGTCAGCCAAGGAAACTTAGTGCAGCAGATGAAAGACACATCAAGCTTATTACCCTTCGAAATCGGAAGATGTCCAGCAGTTACATCAGCTCAGAACTGGCAGAAACCAGTGGGACCCAGGTACAACCATCTACTGTCCGGAGAAGTCTGGCCAGAAGTGGTCTTCATGGAAGAGTTGCAGCCAAAAAGCCATACCTCCGACGTGGAAACAAGGCCAAGCGACTCAAGTATGCACGAAAAACATAGGAACTGGGGTGCAGAAAAATGGGGCTGGAGAGCGGTACAATAATGAGTGTCTGCAGGCAACAGTGAAGCATGGTGGAGGTTTCTTGAACGTTTGGGGCTGCATTTCTGCAAATGGAGTTGGAGATTTGGTCAGGATTAATGGTGTTCTCAATGCTGACAAATACAGGCAGATACTTATCCATCATGCAATACCATCAGGGAAGCATATGATTGGACCCAAATTTATTCTGCAGCAAGACGACGACCCCAAACATACAGCCAAAGTCATTAAGAACTATCTTCTTCTAAAGAAGAACAAGAAGTCCTGGAAGTGATGGTATGGCCCCCACAGAACCCTGATCTCAACATCATCGAGTGTGTCTGGGATTACATGAAGAGACAGAAGGATGCGTGGAAGCCTACATCCACAGAAGATCTGTGGTTAGATCTCCAAGATGTTTGGAACAACCTACCAGACAGGTTCCTTCAAAAACTGTGTGCAAGTGTACCCAGAAGAATTGATGCTTTTTTGAAGGCATAGGGTAGTCACATCAAATATTGATTTGATTTAGATTTCTCTTTTGGTCATTCACTGCATTTTGTTGATTGATGAAAATAAATGATTAACACTTCCATTTTTGAAAGCATTCTTTGTTTACAGCATTTTTTCACACCTGCCTAAAACTTTTGCACAGTACTGTATATATATATATTTTTTTTGAACATCGCAACACCGTCAGAAGAAAGGACTCACGATCACTGATCTACACGCATACTAAATCAACAGGACATACATTTAACTGGGACAATGTACAAGTAAGATTTAAGGCCAGTACCAAAAGTGCCAGAGAGTTAGCCGAATCTTGGCTATCAAATGAGAATGCCATCAACAGACATTTGGACATAAATCCAGCATATGCAAACTTAAGAAGTACATGTTCATAATAAATAAAATCTTTACAACCAATAGCCCCTCCCCCACCTCGACACCCCCCCACCCCCTCCACTGTGTTATTTTTTCGTATATATTGCCTTTGATTCTTGTAAGTCTAAGCATTATCCTCTGATGAAGGCCCCTGGTAGGGGCTGAAAGCTCAGGAATAAAAACTACTTTATGATACATGATTTATATTCTCTCTTTGTGCCAATCTCCAGTTGCAATTTTATTTATATATATATATATATATATATATATATATAATCTACAGTATATATATATATATACACACACATATATACACAGGCGCATCTCAATAAATTACAATATCATCGAAAAGTTAATTTCAGTAATTCAATTCAAAAAGTGAAACTCAAATAGATTCATTATATGCAGAGTGTTCATTTCTTTTGATTTTGCTGATTATGGCTTATAGCTAATGAAAACTCAAAATTCAGTATCTCAGAAAATTAGAATATTGTGGAAGAGGTCACTATTGTAGACAGACACTTTATTAATCCCAAGGGGACCCCTGGTGTCACACTCCACTCAGCTTATTAACCAAAAACACCTGCAAAGGTATCCTGAGCCTTTAAATGGACTCTCAGTCTGGTTCAGTAGGCCACAACATCACGGGGAAGACTGCTGACTTGACAGTTGTCCAGAAGAGTTCACGAGGAGGGTAAGTCACAAAAAGGTCATTGCTAAAGAAGCTGGCTGTTCAGAGAGTGCTGTATCTAAGCATATTAATGGAAAGCTGAGTGGAAGGAAAAAATGTGGCAGAAAAAGGTGCATAAGCAACAGGGATAACAACAGCCTTGAGAGGATTGTGAATCACGGCCCATTCGCACAGACATGTAGCCCACGTCCCGGATACACAACTGTCACAGCATTCCTTGTGTCAAGCCACTCCTGAACCAGAGACGACGTCAGAAGCGCCTTACCTGGGCTAAGGAGAAAATGGACTGGACTGTTGCTCAGTGGTCCAAAGTCCTCTTTTCTGATGAAAGTAAATTTTGCATTTCATTTTGAAATCAAGGTCCCAGTCTCTGGAGGAAGAGTGGAGGCGCACATAATCCAAGTTGCTTGAGGTCCAGTGTGAAGTTTCCACAGTCAGTGATGATTTGGGGAGCCATGTCATCTGCTAGTGTTGGTCCACTGTGTTTTTTCAAGTCCAAAGTCAATGCAGCCGTCTACAAGCACCCTTTGCTGACCAGCTTTATGGAGATGCTGATTTCATTTTCCAGCATGACTTGGCACCAGTACCAGTACCTGGTTGAATGACCATGGTATCACTGTGCTTGAATGGGGTATTGTCAAGAGGAAGATTAGAGACACCAGACCCAACAATGCAGACAAGCAGAAGGCCGCTATCAAGGCATCCTGGGTTTCCAGAACACCTCAGCAGTTCTACAGGCTGATCACCTCCATGTCATGCCGCATTGATGCAGTAATTTATGCAAAAGGAGCCCCGACCAAGTATCGAGTGTGTACATGGACATACTTTTCAGTAGCCAAACATTTCTGTATTAAAAATTTTTTTTTTTTTTTAATTGGTCTTATGTAATATTCTGTTTTTCTGAGATACTGAATTTTGAGTTAGCTGTAAGCCATAATCAGCAAAATGAAAAGAAATAAACGCTTGAAATATATCACTTTGTGTTCACTTTTTGATTTGAATTGTTGAAATAAACTAACTTTTTAATGATATTCTAATTTATTGAGATGCTCAGAGAGAAAGAGAGAGACAGAGAGAGAAAGAGCAGGAATCATTAACTGCACTGATCCAAAATCTAAATATCTAGTCTTGCAATGCATCTTGCTCAAATTAAGAAAGAAGCTATTATGACCCTTTGGTTTGTCATTTACTACTGGTGTTAGCAATATACATGTTGGTTTAAAAGTTAATTTCTGAGATGGGTACCTGCATCAACATTAGCAATCTCTCCCAAACTAGCAAGACCCTGTATTAAAATATATCTTGCACAGAACCATTTAAACAGAAGAATAATCGGATCTGTATTAACCAATCTTATTGTAACATTCAGCAGAGACAAAAACAAGTGGCTGTTCAAAAAGTCATGGGTATTCTTAAGCAAAGAAGGTAAATGAAGCCTGCCAGGAATTACAGCAATGAGACAATAAACTTAACATAATAACCACATCTGAGAGAGTCTGTGTTCCTGTTATCCTGGTTAAGATGTTCACCTGGTTCATTGCTCCAGCCTGGTTCATCGGACCTGGGTGTTGGAGAGGTGGAGTGGACCTCTGACCAATCTGCTGCATATTTAGCTGGCTAAACTGGCTCATTCCTGAAAGATAAGGGAGAAAAAAAAGACACATCAGCCATACAACTTGCTTAATATGACCATTACTTTACATTCTTATTTCTTTAAAAATTACAAAAAACTATTAAGCATGTGGAATTTTGGGAGGGTGGTGGGAAATCACATTATATACAACTTTTGTGAATAGCACAGTATTACTCTCACTTGGGTCTTGCAGCACTTATGAAACCTGGCATCATGAGTGGCCATGTGCTAGACATTTCATATGTTTAACACACAAGATGTCTTTTTAGTAAAGTAAGCTGCAAAATTATACATAATATGAACAGGCAAATAAAACTTCTCATTTCTGTTACATGGTAAACAAATTGCAATACTTCCACTGGGAGAGGGAAAAAAGTAACATTTCATTGTGCTATCTCAGTAACAGCATTTGTTTACATCAATGTAAAAAAACCTGTTGAACAGATTATGCTCCTTTACTTTTTGATTACAGAATATTACTCTTATCTTTTACAAAAGATTACACTAGTTGAAGTATTTGCATTTAATGATTAAAATGTAAAGATTTACATGCATACAAAATTTCTATTTAAATATTGTATTGTGTATCAAAAATGGTATCAAACTTCAATATTTCCTTACTATTGTATCAAAGTTTGAGGTTTTAGTTGCAATTGTGACAATCCTGGGACTTACATTGCAAGGTTCACCAAAGGTACCAGGAAACTGGTTGACAGAATAATAACTAACCAAACTACTCCAAACTTGGGTTAGTTAGATGTGAATAGAATACAACCAGGTGTGCAGTGTAAAGGGTGTACTGAAGAAGCAACTTAAAAAAAAAAATGTAACTTTAACAAAACATTCAATTATGCTTATGAGATCTGCTGACAGCAAGGATAAAATGTACTAAGACTTCAAAGAATGAATAATTCAAAGCATAAAACTTCTGCAAAGGGTATGGAAACACTTTTTTCAGGTTTATGCCCAATCCATTTTATTTTGTACCCATTCACTAAAGCCCAACTTTGACACTGTGCTGAATCAACCAATCCTTGCCTGATTTTACATTGATTCCCAACATGCAACAATGTAATAACCATTTAACATGCAAACCTGGATCTATTACAGGTCAGTAATGTCACAGGCTCAGCCACCACTGATACTAGTAGCCAGAATTAAAACACATCTAATTTATTCTGAGCTTGCCCACTATGGAACCTAGTCTATCCACTCAACTGAGAAGCTGTAGGGTGAAAGGTTATAATCTGGGGGGGTGGGGTGGGGGGGTAGCTCGGGTTAGAGAGTCGAGGCATACTAAGCATTAACCTGATCTCTGTTAGCATAATTTTCACTATGTTATCAGATGCCATTCTTGTATCTCTTTTGGGCATCAACTAAAAAGGACTTCATGTTACTTATGCCTAATTAAAAACAAAACTAACTCAAAGTTAAAACATAAAAAGATCTTTTGCTTAATAATTAGTCGCTTAAAACGGCCACATATGCTTCCATGGGACCAGGAAATAGCTAAAACACAATTTATCATAGTAGTTCAAACATGGTACCCTGATGGAGCAGGATTTAGAATGCTTACTATTAATGCTATTTTAGAAGACTGTATTTTTCACGATTGCAGCTCTCTCTGACCAAGTATAATTTTTATGGAACTGATGAAAGTATGTCAGGTTCTGAAGGTACTAAAGGATTTTAGACCTTTACTTTTAATCTACTTCTCAAAAATCACCATTTTTCAGGACAACACAAATTTCCTTTTTTTTGTTGACTGGACCAAGGTGAAAGAGAAAACTTTGAACATATACCTGCTGGCGATTGCATCCTCACTATTTGGTTTGGCACATTAGGGCGAATCAAAGATGACTCTAAAGATGGACCATCTAAGAGCAGAGAAAAAAGGGGTGGAAACAATTAACATAAAAACATACATAGACATATCTATAATTATATTTTGTGCATGAACCCATACATGAATTCATCTGTTCAAAGGAAAAGAACTGTCCATGAATGTGAAGCACTAAAAGAATATTAATTAGAATCTGAGAACGGAACCTGAAGTTTACAAAGTTAGCAAATTGGAATATTCTGAAAATTGCCCACTGGCATACTTTGCAATCAATGACTAGATAAATTGATGGATGAATGGAAAAAGGGTGGGTGCATTAGCCAGGCTGAAAGAAAAATGGAACACTTTAAAATTACTGACAATAAAATTCACAAAAAATGAAAAAAAAATTAAGAACTGAAAGTTGACACACTGTACTTTGGCAATTCATAGATGTCATATCTAAAAATCAATTTTGACCTGACTGACCTTATACTTCTTGGAGGACAGTGGGTGTATGAATTTTTTTGTATTTTAACATGTGAGAACCACAAACAATGTTACCAAAGATATTTGCTCAGTGCACAAACTAATGTCTCAAATTTGGTATTAGGGAATAAAGGAAATGGGGGATGTAAATATTAACGTTTGGCCACCAGATGGTGTCTTAGACACATGTAACATTGTATTCAACTTATCTGCAGATTTTTTTAGTTTAGTAAAATAGTTATTTTCTTAACCTTGAAAAAATAGCAATATGACAACAAGAAGACACTGTTTTTAGTCTGGTACCATGTCTCCTTTACTGACTTTAAAAGGGAAGGTACAGTTCCAGAAAAAAATGCCCTAAACTGAAGAGGTAAGTTTGCAAGCTATTTAGCAGAACAGAGCTATATAAGGATATGTATGTTGATACTGACAATTCAGTTGGTATTCTTAAGAATATTTCACAAATCCCCACCCCAAATGTAAGCCTTTTCTCAATATTGCCAAAAACAAAGCATGTATAATTAGGTCGTATAAGGGTTTTTTCCCCCCATATCTCATACAGTGAAATGTGTTCTTCCTAAAGTTCTGATGCAACTCTTGACTAGAGAGATCAAAAGTCAGCTGCTATTTGGTACATTACCATAACTTCCAAGTTAGACCTCTTCCAACTAATAGAGATGGCGACTTTAGCTTTCTTGGACAGTTTTAATAAGAAAAAATATTTTATATACTATAATCATAAAACTAGCTTTGTGTGTTCATGGGAAATCCATTTATTTATATTGCAATTATTAAGTATCACTAAAATTTAACTTACACACACACACAAAACACTACCTAACGTAGCCTTTCAGAAATTACATTTTATATGCTGGGACAGTTGTAATATTAGAAGTAATAATGCGCCCCAAACTGAATCTGCAGCAAAACAGTTTCACTTTGTGAAAAGTTGTGTTTTATGACCAGCATAATTTATACCATTGACACAGGAACTAATGTGTTTTAGTGTTTTCCTGTGCCATTTCCATACATATCTGCCAGTCATTTAGTGCTTAAAGGATAAGTTTGACATTTTTCAAGTCTAAGGTATTTCTTCACAAACACTGTATATATGTATTTGCCACAAATAATTGTGGTCTAAAAATAAGCATTTTCTATACATTTTTAAAAACTATATAGCATTCCAACATTTTATAATGTAACCTATGGGGCATGCAGTGCCCTGGAAAAAAAGCCTAAAAACCTACCAGATACATCCTCCTCAATGAAGTGGCACAGTTCTCAGTATAAGAAAACATGCCTTCCAATTTTCCAACACATGCTTGTGACAACAAAATGGATCGGGAAATAATCATTTTATCGCATACTCCTGGTACTATTTTTCAAGAGGTTGCTTGTGTGATTTAAGCAGCCTTACTAAAAGGAGTTCTTACATAAAAACAGAAGCAAATCAACACAACACCAAGCATCTGGTAAGAACAGTTTACTGTGAATTTGTCTTTCAAGAGGAAATCATGCCCTGGGGGAGGTGAAAGGTTGCTGTGAAAGATGAGCAAATCTGTTCTGCTTTCAATTGTCCAAATCTTGTAATCTTAGTGTTTTTGATTGAAAACAACATGCATAAGCTATTTTACAAGGTGTGTATAATCTCAAGATGTGGGGCAATGCTTGACAACATTCTTGGCATGAAAAGTGGATGTATCTGGCAAGTGTTTATGCCTTTATTTTGCAGGGAGGTCTGTGCCCCACAGATTACAGTATAAAACACTGGGACTTACTACATTTTTTGAAAATTTATAGAAAACACTTAATTTGAGAACACAATTTCACATTGTAAATACATAAAGAAACAACTAACTTGAAAAATACTGAAGGTATGTTTCAAGTACCCCTCAGTAATATAAAAACAAACAAACAAAAAAAAAACAACAAAGAACTTGGATTCTGACACTTGGATATTTTGATAAACTAGGGGGCTTTTCCCCCTGCTCGCTTCGCTCACCAACCCCCATGTTTGGTTTTCCGGATACACACTTTTAAGATTTTTTTTTCCTTTGAATTGCTGCTATTTCTTTAGTTTCACTTTTATTTCACAACTTCTGTAAAAACAGTATTTGGAATCTTTGGAGTCCCAATATGTTGAATCTTTTAAATGAGGTCAGTGAGACATGTGTTTAATGACTTTGTACCATAATTCAGGATAGGTTTCTCTGTTTGGAATTTTAGCACAGACAAAACGATCTTCATCATCAGCAGCTGATTTTTTTTGCAAAGTAACCAATAAATGCATGTGAGGTAAACCACGTTTTTGAAATTCTCCGACTTAAACTTCAAAACCTTACAATATTTACATACTTCTGACATATCACCTATGTCCATATATTCGATCTCTATTCACCTTTTCGTTATTTCACCGAGAAATAATTTCTCTTTTTTTGCGCTAATGCGATGTTTACTTTTTGTTTTGACACTGTCATTTTTTTCTGCTTTCATATTCTGTATCTTGCTCAGCATGTGTATCACGCCTTTGTTTTTTTTTTTTTTGTTTTTTTTTTTGAGTCTTTTGAATTCCAGTTTTCATTATCTCTAACCTGTTCTGCATGTGTTTGGCCCCCTCGTTTTTTAACCTCTTTATGACGTTTTACTTTGTTTTCTACTCTTACTTTTGACCTCGCTTTGTCCTGCTTTTTTTTCCAATGACACCTGGTTCGTGGCGATTATTTTCCCTTTATCGAGTAATAAACCCTGGATCTGTGTGTGCTCAAATCCTTTAGACGACTGAATGTTTTGCTGCCCGTGGTCTTATTTGACATTGATTGCAAGTAGGACATGTCTTGCAAGAATCTCATGTTCTACGTCATCGCGAGATGATCATGGGTCAATCACGTGGCACTAAGTCTCATGTTTAAGGTCCCTACAAGACGCTCTGTGGCCATTCTTTCATCTCACAGGGGTTTTAAGTGTCTTCCATGATCTTAACGTGAAGATCACGTCTCATCTCCCATCTTTCTCTCCGAGGATTTTTTATTATAATAGACAATGACAGGTGGGTTGTGGTTGTACTGTTAGTTCAGTGCCTGTATTTGCTAACTGGGATAATCCTGGTGACTGCAATCCTAATGATACATCAGTGGACAAACGATGCTGGGTACATTCCTCCAGCTTGGAAGCTGCATGTTCTCTGTCTCATCGGCAGGAATCAAGAAACAAGAGGGGATGGTTGTAAGTAAAGAAAAAGGACAGGTTCCAGTGTAGTGCGCTTGCTTGAAGCCAAAATGCTGCAACGTCCATGAAGGGATTATTTTGGTGCGTCTCCATGTAGATTTTATTCAGCATGCCATAAACTCATTTTACAGGTGCAGAGCAGATTACCTGCAGTATGCATCTGCAGAAAAGCAGAAACGTGAACAAGGCTACTCCTTCATTTGTAACTCAAAAAACCTCTAGAACCACCAAAAGATATGTTTTAAGTGTCCTTTGCATTTTTTGTAATGGCAAAACAAACCAACACTAACTTCACAAAACTGCTTGTGAAATGAAACTCAGCTATTTCGCTCATCACTAATTAGAAACAATATTGACAGTTAAACATGAAAATTCAGCTTAACCCAGTACATACTAGAAAACTGAATCCTTAAAACTGTTCATATTTATGATGGAGTTATATAATTATTAAACACAGTTTGATCTCAGCTAGAGGAGTGATTTGAGATATGGCTAAGGTCCAACCTGATCTTTTCACAATTTTAACTATAGTAAAGACATCGTCAGATGCTGTTCTCGTCTCTTTTTTGGGCAGTAACCAAAAAGGCCTTAAGTGTTACTGTCTATTGTAACTATTCTGGGTCAACTGCTCTTTTCACTCAATCTGACCCAATAGAAGCATATAATCTCAAAGCACAAGGTGAGCTACAAACAATTATACAGATGGCACACAGCTGTATTTATTGATAGCACCTGATGACCCTGACACTCTTGGCTCTCTGGATCCTGTGTCTTACTTATATTTCTGAATGAGCGACCAGTAACTTTTTAAACAAAATAAGAAAAAAACTAATCCTAGTGATTAGCAAAAATGGACAGAGCAAGGAATATTAGAAATAAACTTGATCCCTTAGGCTTAAAAGTCAAGCTGGAGGTAAAGAATTTATGGTAACTATTGACTCTGACCTAAACTTTAAATCATATATTACTCAGAATGCTAGGACTGCATTTATTCACTTAAGGAATATAGCTAAAGTTAAACCTCTTATAACTTCACAAAACGCTTAAAACTAGCTCCCGCTTTTGTTTTCAGTTGACTAGAATACTGTAATGCACTCCTTAAAGCACTACCTAAGAAAGACATCAGTCAGTTGCAGTTAGTGCAAAATGCAGCAGTAAGATTAACTACAGTAGGGAGAAAAAATAAAATAAAATAAAATAAATAATCGGAGCACATATCACCAGTTTTAGCATCGTTATATTGGTTACTCGTGTAATTTAGAATTGAATTTAAAATACTACTAATGGTTTACAAAGCCTTAAATAATCTCGCCCTGTTCTATATTTTGGAATGTCTGCCCATTACACTCTGTCATAACCTCAGATCTTCAAATGAAGGTCTGCATATAATTCCAAGAGCTAAGCTTAAAAAGTGGTGAGGTGGCCTTTGCTGTTATACAGTAAAACTTGGAATACCTTACCAGTAGAAATTCACCAGGCTAATGCTGTAGAAAATTTATTATTATATACAGTACTGTGCAAAAGTTTTAGGCAGGTGTGAAAAAATGCTGTAAACAAAGAATGCTTTCAAAAATGGAAGTGTTAATCATTTATTTTCATCAATCAACAAAATGCAGTGAATGAACAAAAGAGAAATCTAAATCAAATCAATATTTGGTGTGACCACCCTTTGCCTTCAAAACAGCATCAATTCTTCTAGGTACACTTGCACACAGTTTTTGAAGGAACTCGGCTGGTAGGTTCTTCCAAAAATCTTGGAGAACTAACCACAGATCTTCTGTGGATGTAGGCTTCCTCACATCCTTCTGTCTCTTCATGTAATCCCAGACACACTCGATGATGCTGAGATCTGGACTCTGTGGGGGCCAAACCATCACTTCCAGGACTTCTTGTTCTTCTTTATGCTGAAGATAGTTCTTAATGACTTTGGCTGTATGTTTGGGGTCGTTGTCCTGCTGCAGAATAAATTTGGGGCCAATCATACGCCTCCCTGATGGTAGTGCATGATGGATAAGTATCTGCCTGTATTTGTCAGCATTGAGAACACCATTAATCCTGACCAAATCTCAAACTCCATTTGCAGAAATGCAGCCCCAAATGTTCAAGGAACCTCCACCATGCTTCACTGTTGCCTGCAGACACTCATTATTGTACCGCTCTCGAGCCCTTCGATGAACAAACTGCCTTCTGCTACAGCCAAAAATTTCAAATTTTGCGGCTGCCACTTTTCTGCACTCCAGTTCTTATGTTTTCGTGCATACTTGAGTCGCTTGGCCTTGTTTCCACGTCGGAGGTATGGCTTTTTGGCTGCAACTCTTCCATGAAGACCACTTCTGGCCAGACTTCTCCGGACAGTAGATGGGTGTACCTGGGTCCTACTGGTTTCTGCCAGTTCTGAGCTGATGGCACTGCAGGACATATTCCGATTTTGAAGGGTAATAAGCTTGATGTGTCTTTCATCTGCTGCACTAAGTTTCCTTGGCCGACCACTGCGTCTACGATCCTCAACGTTGCCCGTTTCTTTGTGCTTCTTCAAAAGAGCTTGAACAGCACATCTTGAAACCCCAGTCTGCTTTGGAATCTTTGTCTGGGAGAGACCTTGCTGATGCAGTAGAACTACCTTGTGTCTTGTTGCTGTGCTCAATCTTGCCATGACATGAAACTGTCTTCCACAACCTCACCCTGGTAGCAGAGTTTTGACTGTTCCTCACTCAGTTTTAAGCCTCCTACACAGCTGTTTCTGTTTCAGTTAATGACTGTGTTTCAACCTACGTGTGACATTGATGATCATTAGCACCTGTTTGGTAGAATAGGTTGATCAGACACCTGACTAGAATCCTACAAAATCCCTGACTTTGTGCAAGTGGACCTATAAGAATTGATGCTGGTTTGAAGGCAAAATGTAGTAACACCAAATATTGATTTGATTTAGAGTTTTCTTTTGTTCGCTCACTTTGCATTTTGTAAATTGATAACAATAAACATTATTTATATTTCTGAAAGCATTCTTTGTTTTCAGCATTTTTTCATACCTGCCTAAAACTTTTGCACAATACTGTATGTATATATACCACCTGCTAAAAACCTATTATTCTAAATTGCCACTTTCATAGCAACAGGTTAGTTTTTTCCCCTATTAGTCTTTATGGGCATTGAATCATCATTTTCCTCTGGGTTCAGCAATTTCATACTATTCTCTCCTTTCTTCCCCGGGTCTTTTGTAGAGGCGATCCGCACTGCCACCAATCAAGGCACCATGCTGTCCACTGCATTTATGGATTGAATGGCAGGTGTCCCGATGTCCACATGACCATCATCAAATTCTTCCATGTGAAGCCTATAAATCATGTGGACTAATTTTGAACGTCTATATTAGGTGAGGGCTGGGCAGTCTTCTGACCTTGGAACCCCTTCAGATTTTGTTTTTTTCTCCAGCCTAACTGGTGTTTTTTTCTTTAGTCCTACATACCATATAATATTATTGCCTAATCTTGTTTATGTTTTATATTAACTTACGTTTGAATGAAAATGTGCTAGATAAATAAATGATTCTGTTGTAGTCTGCTTAAAAAGGAAACAAACAGTGTTTAAAACATGAAGATATTCTACGCAATGATTAGTCTTTTAAACGGTCATGAATGAAACTTATTACAACAGAACAAAAACTAGTTGTTTCAAGTTTCTGATGTGCAAATAAAAGCCCACCGATAAAAAAAATTGAAAGTACTTCATGAAAAGTACCAAAATGTTGATAAGAGAAACCCCATTACAATTAACATGTAAAGTTGGACTGAATATACGTGAAATTAGGAATGTCACATGTATAATAAGTATGTCATAAAATCAAAACACCTGCAGCAGATTTCATGCTTTATATAAAGCTCATCCACCCAATCGATTTCCCCTAATCACAGTGTATACGGCTTCCCTCACACATCTCAAAGACATATAGGATTGTAATTGAACAAAGTCAAATTAGTTGTGTCTAAACGGAAACTGAAAAAACAGTAAGGCACTACTCAAACGCCTCTATTTTCTCCATCATTTTAACTTGTTCCCAATCTCACACTGTTTAAAGTGTCCTAACAGAGTTTTTTTTCTCTCTTTTTATAGCACAATAACCATCACATAAATTGAAACTTGAATTAGCATGGATGTCAACAAACCTTGCACAGTATGTTTGGAAATTCAACATTTAAGAAGTTGGGGATGCTCATAGTAGCAGTTACTAACATATTACAAACTTATTAACCTTCACAAATTCAAATGGGTTTATATAGTGGGAGGGGCTTAGAGGACATTTTGCCATTTTATTTACAGCATGCTTCCAGAAAAATCTCCACTGGCAAATCTCCACAAAGGAAAATTATACTGAAATATTAAGAAATGATCCAAACAGGTTTTTTTAGAGCCATTGCCAATTTCATGCCATTAGAATTGACCAATTCCACTGATAGTGTTTCTATTTATTTATTTTCAAGGTTAAAGAAAACCTAAGCTCTGGCATAACCAGTCATGTAGGATCAATTTTAAACTATTACATAAACTAATACATGGATACATAATTTATGTATCCATAATACATAGGCCACAAAAATAAAACAGAATGCTTACCATAATTACAAGCCACAAACCTAATAAAATATTCATGTTTATCAAAAAGATGCAATTTTAACATGCTTATCAAGTTTATACATTAAAACAACACATTTGGCTCTTAAGCGAACAAACCTATTTACTAAGCAGCAACAGCTAATTCTTTATCTATTTTTTCTAATTAAAAATGTTAGCTCCTGTACTAAACATAAGCTCACTCACTATTCACACTCAAACAAGCAGCGTTCACTTCAACTAAAGCACAAAATGAAAAGGTCTTAACTCGTTTAAGGACCTGCTCTTTTCACTTCCATCCAAGATGTGCCTCTCTTTCCATCCACTGCAAGTTCAACTGGTCAACATGCATTCACTGGCCATTTTGTCAGGTACACCTTGCTTGGAGCGGGTTGGACCCCCTTTTCCCTTCAGAACTGCTGTAATTCTTCATGGCATAGATTCAGCCAGGTACTGGAAACATTCTACAGGGATTTTGGTCCATATTGACATGACAGCATCACGTAGTTGCTGCAGATTTGTCAGTTGCATATCCATGATGTGGATTCTCCACTCACCCAAAGGTGCTCTGGTGTCTGTGGGGTCATTGGAGTACAGTGAACACATTGTCATAATCAAGAAACCAGTTTGAGATGATCTGAGCTTTGTAACATGGTGCATTATCCAGTTCAATGTATCAGAAAATTGGTACACTGCAGTCACAAAGGTTTGGACTGCGTCAGCAACAATACTCAGGTAGGCTGTGGCATTTAAATGCTCAATATGTAATAAGGGGTCCAAAGCATGCCAATAAAATATCCCCCACACTATTATACCACCACCAGCCTGAAATCGCTGATACAAGGCAGGATGGATCCATGCTTTCATGTTGTAGATGCCAAATTCCGACCTTATCATCCAAATGTCACATCAGAAATTGAGGTTCATCAGACCAGGCAACGTTCTTAGCTGACAGGAGTGGCACCCAGTGTGGTCTCCTGCTGTGGTAGCCCATCTGCTTCAAGGTTCAAAGTGCTGTGTGCTCAGAGATGCTCTTCAACATATCTTGGTTATAGCAAGTGGTTATTTGAGTTACCTATTGTCTTTCTATCAGATCGAACCAGTCTGGCCATTCTCTTATGACGTCTGGCATCAACAAGCCACTCATTGGATATTTTCCCTTTTTCGGACCATTCTCTGTATATCCCAGAGATGGTTGTGCATGAACATACTCAGAACAACTTGTCTGGCACCAACAACCATGCCACGTTCAAAGTTAGTTAAACTGACTTTCATCCCCAATCTGATGCTCGGTTTGAACTTCAGCAGACTGTCTTGACAATGTCTACAGGCCGAAATGCATTGAGTTGCTGCTATGTAATTGGTTGATTAGATATTTGTATTAACAGGCAGTTGAACAGGTGTACCTAATCAAGTGGCTAGTGAGTGTACACATCTGCTGTTCCTCTCCATACCTACCACAACTCTTCAGACTCCCTTTTCCCCCAGTTTATTACTATGCGTTAATATAAGAAGTTAATATTCCTGCTTCACTCCCTCCTTAAGTTTAACTGTCCGCTCTATGTTTACATGAAGTTCTGGCAGGAAAATGACATGTAATTCCTCAAGTACAATAACACTTTATGTAAAGGAACACACTTTATTTAGCCTCAGGTTATTTGATAGACCATAGCATTAAGACATTCAACTTTGCTGAAAGACATTAACTAGAGTTTAAGATCTTAGTTACTATTTATCTTTGGGGACTGTATAATTTCACTACCAGTTAAGAGATCATTAGGTGAATTAAAATCATTTAAAATTTATGCTTAAAAATAATTTCTATCTAGTGCAACAAAGCACAATGTTAAATGTGGCCAGACTTACTGGGAGGCATGCCAGGTGCTTGTGGTGGGACCTGAGACATTGGTGGCGGAGGCAGGCCTGGCTGATTGGGCATCATGCCTTGCTTCTGAAGTCTGGTCCGTCGTTTCTCCTCAAGTTCTTTCTGAATTTTATAAATTTTCTCAGCTAGTAAATGATAATATTCAGCCTATGTATAGAAAAGAGGGAAACAAGTCAGTTGTGTAAAATAAGAATGGGTGGATAGGAGTGAAAATAGGGTGATTAAAAACAACCAAATTTGAAAAGATATTGCTATTCTTGGATTAGGGAGACATTCTAATTAGTGATGCCGAGAGTATAAACTTATAGGGGGGTGACTGGTATCTCTTTGCTCTGCTGCAAGATTGTTCTGAAACTTTAACAGAAATGCTTTTGGAAGATTTGTTTCAAGACTATAGAAGTTTCATCAACATACTCAGTTTTCGCTCAAAAGACTTACCCTGCTGTTTGCAGATTCATACATATCTCCCTCTACTTTGCGGGCATAGGCCACAAGGTTATCCATTCGTCTGTCTTTCAGAGCAGCAGGGTCTGGGGTTGGAAAGATTGCCTGTACACTGAACATAAAATACAAACTACTAAGCCTCTCTCTTTCTCACACTAAACAGAAAAGTATTTTTATCTAACATTAAGGATTAAATCACATAAGATCCCCAAAAACGTAACGATGGTCAACTCAAGTACAATCAATGTAAATGCAAAATTAATATTTCAAATACATAAAAATCGCGTTATAATCTCTGTAAATCAAAACTACCAAAGAAACCATTCCCCCTCAGTTTAATCACAGACTTACAGCTTGTGGACCAAGTGGTTGCGTAAATCTTGAGTGATATCTTCATGCCAGGATTTTCGAATACCTGTGCTTGAGGGGGGTGCAGCTGTTGGCATAGATGATAGGTTTCCTACATTCGCACCATCATTCATTAAAGGGCTACAAAGAGCAACACAAGAGATGGAAGACTTACAGGGTGGAGGTAATTTGCAGCCAAAGCTTTCTTTACTAAAATGCTAGATTTTTCATAAAGAACAATCAAACCAATTCACTTAGCATGTCCAAAATCAGAAGGAAAATGAAATATATGAGAAGGTGTCAATTAAACACCAGAAATGAATACCAGAAACAAAACCTCTTAAATACATTTGACTTTGCAAACTAGGATGACATTAATTCATCTCTCATTATTAAAAACAAAGTGGCATTGAACCTCGAAACTCCTGTACACAGATTCCCAGGGAGAACAGCCAGTTCCTCAGAATGAAGGCTATAGAGGAATGAACAAGAGCTGGCTAGAGACAAGACATCCGAGTGTAGAATTTAAAAACTCACACCAGATGTTAATTTTAACCAAATTTTTAAGTCAGTATTCACTAAGAAAATAAATGGTGCATACTTTTGAGAGTTCATTGCCGAATGTAACATTGATTCAGCTATCAAGTTTTGCTGCTGGGTGGGAGCCTGGACACCAATTCCTCCGTTTACACCCATTGGATTTCCTAAAGAGAGGGGGAAAAAAAAAAAAGAGGATAAACAAATTCACAAATTTGACACGTGTTCTTCACAATATGCGAGTGAAATGTTTTTTTTTTTGCAAACACACAATATATATAATTGGACAATTAATAGAACTGCTTTTAATGAAATATTTGTTAATTTGAGTGTCACATCCAACACATCCTACTTTTGATATTTGTGCATGAATAGTTGAGATGCGCAAAGATGGATAAGGCTGTTTTCACTTTACAAGCCTCACTGCTCAATTCCAAGTTTCAGCTCAGATCGGATTTGCCTCTTTGACGGTTCACATTCATTAAGTACAAGTGACCTGTATCTAACTGTAATGTGAACACATCTGTCCTTAAAAACAGCACGCAAGCGCACATTGATCGTTTATGCATGAGTCATTAGCGTCACCAGCAACGAAAAAGGTCATATTTGAGAGAAGACTCGTAGTATTAAAACTGACAAAAACAGATGAGTGCTAGTAGCTAGTGTATGCATCACATTTTGCTCTGTAGGATGGCAAACAGTTCAACAGCTGTAAATGATTAGTTCAAGAAGATGAAAAAAGTCAGATGGCTAGCTTTTGCTGTTTTCGCAGCAATTGTTTGCAGTGATGCAATAAGAAATGTGTAAGAAGAGAAAGAACCCATAAATGTAAGGACCGTGACTTGTCACAGCTGTAATGCTTCTCCAGTGTTGTTTTGCCAAACTGCTAGTGTTGGCCGATGACAACAGCACTCAGCCCAATACATATAAGCAAAAAAAAAAAAAAAACAACATATGATTTCCGATCCGACCATTCTCATTCATGTCACATGGCCACGAAACAGATACAAGTCCAATCTGGGACCACATACGACAGTGGTTCAAATCCGATTTGAAAAAAGCAGATGTGTGTCCACATAGCCATGCAAATATAAAATTTTTGTCACGTTAAGGTAAACAAATTGGATTTGGGTCGCTTCAGTCTTGTATTGTGAACATGGCCTTAATAAATATATGACCATTGAGTATATGAATACGGAAATAACTATTCAGATAGTCTGTACACAAAATATGCTTAAATGAATAACCTGCAAAGAACTTCTATCACCTTGCTGACCACAACAACACAGGTGATTATACGCTAGAACCATAATATTTTGTTTTAAACTAACTCCATCCCCTACAGTATTGATTATAGTGCAGATGCACCCACAGCTCAGGATAAGCTGGGACTTTTCAAAATAGAGCCATGCATTCCACCAGATGAAGATATACTTTTGAGGAGGAGAGACAATGCAGACTGACAGCCAAACCCAAGTTACTTGCTGTTGTATTTTATTTGTTTTTATACATTCTGATCTCTGAACGGGTATACTGCACTGCTCTAAGTCAACAGACAGCAAAACTTTTGCCATGTATATGTTGGTTTGCTTAAATAAAGGTTTGTGATCTAAAATTGGTGGTTAACTGTTATTTTTTTTTACCTATATCTGTGTATAAATGAGAAATACAAACAGCCTTTATATCAAGATTAAATCCATGTTCATATTCAGTAAAGCTTGAGTGATTTTCATTGATTTTATATTCCACAGCATTACTTCAATATATTAATTTTATCAGAATGATAAAAACATGCACCAATATTAACTGCAGTGATACTATGGGATTAACTGAATGTGTTAAGTTACTCTTATAAATATTATCAAAAGTAGTCATAATGCACATCCCTAGACTGTATTTTTTAGACTGAATTGTCCAGCATAAAGATCACTCCTTTAGTGAAATGTGTGTATTTTGAACTCAAAAGAGGCAATTTATCACATATAGTATTATTGCGTTTACAAAAAACAGGACTCCATTTACCAACAGACACTAAATCAGTGAGCCTTTTCAATAGAAGATGCCAAAATAGGAAATGTGAATAAAACCTTAATACATCGGTTGTCGATTTAGGAAAATTACTTCACTTAAGAAAACCAAAGACATATGAAGACCAATGGATTAATCAGTTAATAATATACAAAAGGTAACATTATTTCACATATTGCTTATAAAATAAATTTTGATTTCACCTAGTTTTAAAATGAGTCCAAACATGATTGCTTTCATTTAAGCAGAACAGAAAATTTTCATTTGTTTACTTTCCAACAACTCTCATCTTACCCATGGCATTGATGGGCCTTAGGGCAGGCTGACCAGGAAGGCTCTGACTGGGCTGCTGAGTAGACACCTGAGGCTGTGGAGGTGGTTGGGGTTGCATCTGGGTGCCCTGGTATGTCAGACCCAGGGCAGCATAGGCACGCTCAATGGAGCTTGGGTCAATCTGGCTAGCCTGGTTCAAATTGGCTGTACTCTGCTGACCCCCAACATTGCTCAGGGAGTTTCCCAGACCTATGGAGGCTGTGTTCAGAAGAGCTGCTCCCACAAAAAAAAAAAAAAAAAAATCAGTTATGAAAAAAAAAACAAATGTGCTTTTGCTTTCCCTTCAGTGAAATGATTGATTATCTGTCACAAAATTCAATTACACTTACTTTGCTGATTCCTTTTGTCTCCAGCATTCTTAAGGGGCAGGCAGACTGGGCAGTCATGCCGCGTACAGTTCTTCCAGTGTGAGATGATCTGACGAGAAGATGCACAGTGTGCAACTGCAAAAGAATGTGCACGTGCTCAACATTCAAGACATACAAGATAAAATGCACATTGTTTCAACAATAAACATTAACGTTTTGTTTTCAAATATTTTGCTTGTGAATTTCAGGAGATTTAATTTTATGGAAAAGTAATGAGAAAAATTAATAAAACATATTTCCTCCATTGATATTAAATAACTAATTCAACACAAATATCACCCATTAGCAAAACCAAAAGTAAAAGAAAAGTGAAGTTCTGCATTTGCATACCACCAACCACCAACAGGTGGTGCAATGAATTCAACAGGCAACCAAGAAGGAGCTGACCAATAAAAGGATTTTTTTTTTTTAAAGGGACAGTACGGTTAAGCATGTATACATTGCTGCCGCTGACACCCCCACCCCCTACCACCTCCCTCCTCCTAGCATGGAGGCATGAACATTACCAAACAAACTGGGCTGCTCTTAATGATTTCTGAATGCAATGTCTTCAGGACAAAGGCCAACATGGCTCACTTACAAAGGTCAGGAAAAATACAATTTCAGTGAAAAGCAGCTTATTAGGAATTTCAGTGAAAAGCAGCTTATTAGGAAGACTTTACTATTTAAAAATGTAACAGTTATAAAACAAACATTTACGGACTTCAGAATGTTACTCTACCAATGCAGTTTCTTTACATGATCTTTTGCAAAGTGTGCGGACGTGCTTTTTTCGTGGCTTAACTACATATTTTTTATAAAATAATTTAAAAGTTCTGACTTAAAATACACTGAACATTTATATATTTAAATAGTCATTAGGCTGGTGATGGAAATAAGGATTCATATCTTATTTTGCGTTACCAATGCTTTAAATGTGTACCTGACAAATGTATGGCACAAGGGATAGAAATTCACAACTGAAATAGGGGTGGGGAACCATGTAGAAAAAGTGTTGTAATTTCAAATCAAAATGTACTCAAACACCCTTAAATGAAAGTCTGCAATGTTCATTTTCATCTCAACTGTTTGATTTGTAATTTTCAACTGTGGAGCAGAGGGGTAAACTGAAGAAAAATTAATCTTTGTCCCAAACATGTGAGGGTCAGGGCCCTGTATTTTTAGGCTAGTTATCAGGGCAGTACTTGTTTATTTGCACATGAAAACACTGACATCATAACAACAAATAATTTTGACATTTGCACAGTACTACAGCATCTTTAAACCTTTTAATGTTTTCTTTTTTACTCTGTTTTTCAATTTCTGACCAAGAATGCTTATGTTTCAAATGTATCTTTAGCTGGAAGTACTTAAATCACAAATAATTAAGTAAATGTTAACTGCAGAACACAACCACTGTTTAGGTGCTAATTTTCAGATGGAGCACAGGGTACAGTAATTGTTGGTGACTGACCATTTGTACAACTTTTATGGCACCACCCTTATATCTGAGATGAGTGGTTTGTGTGTGAATGTACAGTGACTCACTGTCCTATGAAAAAAAGAACACAGTGATCCAAATCATAAACATTGATACTTTGATCCTACCAGATCATATAAGCAAATGCTACAGATGGATTTTGTAGTACAGTAATCCCTCGCTATATCGCGCTTCGACTTTCGCGGCTTCACTCTATCGCGGATTTTATATGTAAGCATATCTAAATATATAACATGGGTTTTTCGCTGCTTCGCGGGTTTCTGCGGACAATGGGTCTTTTTACTTCTGGTACTTGCATCCTCAGTTGGTTTGCCCTGTTGATTTCATACAAGAGATGCTATTGGCGGATGGCTGAGAAGCTACCCAATCAGAGCACGCAGTTAAGTTCCTGTGTGCTGCTGATTGGCTCAGCGACGGAGTTCGGCATTAACCAGGAAGTCTCATCTCACTCATTCAGCATTAACGTGCTCCTGCTACTGCTTCAGGGGCCGTGTCCAAGCACCAACAGAAGATGCAAATGATTGCAGAAAAGGTAAAAGTTTTGGTTATGTTGAAGGAAGGGAACAGCTACACCGCTGCAGGACACCATTACAGCATCAATGAGTCCACGATTCTTTTTATTTAAAAAGGAGGAAAAGCATGTAAGATCTACGGCCGCAGTGTCCTTTAACCAGGGCGCAAAACGAGTTGCAAATGGACGTGATAAGACAGTAGACTGGATGGAATCTGCTTTAGGGATTTGGATTGAAGAGTGATGGAAGAACAACAACGGCGGTGCTACACAGTAGCCTGAAGAGGCTCCTTTAGAAGAGCTGCAACGCTATCCTTTGTTGTGCCGTAAAATTAAACTCATCGTTATCGGACAAGTCGCCGTGTCATTGTTGGTGAGTAACCATAATTAATTATCTACGTACAGTACTTATTACATGTACATAGTTTAGTGTCACTGTACACACATTTTACTGTATACAATTTTTCTTGCAATGTACGTATTTATTGCTGGTGACCAGTCTGTCGTAATGGCTGTAACATATGTGATATCAGAGACGCTCGATATCTTTAAAATAATATTTAGGTTTTACTGTATATAAACTGTGTTTACATACATAATTTCAACGAATCTTACCTAATATCTAAGAGAATACAAAGGGTTTATGCTGTATAATTGTGCAGGAAATGTTTATAATAGTGTGGGAGAGTTTATAAGGGCTTAAAATATATAAAAATAACCATATGAATATGGTTTCTACTTTGCGGATTTTCACTTTCGCAGGAGGTTCTGGAACGCAACCCCCGCGATGGAGGAGGGATTACTGTATACACAAGTTGTACTTCTGATATTTCTAAGATAGAAGCCATTTTCCTCCACATTTCAGTCTTTACCTTGACAGGACTTTCCAGCCTGGCAGTGGGTCATGTGATTCAGCACATTCTTCATTGTCCGACAGTGCGGCAGGTTGCACTGGCGCACTTCACCATTGGCTTGTTCTCTCCTCTGACACTTGTGAGCATGCAGAAGCAATACAAGCTGCTGCTGGATGAGTTTGCGCTTTTCTGGATCAGCAGTTGGAGGTGCCGATCCCATGCTTGGAGCGCCAGGAGGTGTGGCACCAAGGCCACCCTGTGGAACCTGGGGAGGTTGCTGTGTGGCCTAGAAGCAAGCAAATAGAAAATAAATGATCATTGGTAAACCAATACGACAAAAAAAAAAAAAAAACACACTAAGCTAAAATAGATCCATTAAAAAATAAAAAGGAGAATTAAATCAGGAGCCATTAACACTCAGAAGAACCCCATCTTCAGTGGTGTAGAGCAAGATCACAGTCTATGGTAAATGAGCAGAACTTTAAACAGTGGAGACTGTAAAACCTCTCCTAAAAGCCACAGACGTCCCAAATGCAACACATTAGAAAATATTAAAAGACTTCACAAGCAAATACTAAAGTTAAATGTTTCTAAACATAAATCTTATGAACTGTGTCACAAATATGGTACACTTCCATGTAAAGCACATCAAACAAATTTTATGGAACTTCGCTTCCTTTAATTATAATAAGAAACACTACCATACTTAACAGGCACTTAAAATCGACAGTGAATGAGTAAAAGTGATCCAAATTGGTAGTGCAAAGGGCAAAACCTATCTAAACACGGACGCACTTTATAATCATACAAAAAAAAAAAACCTGAATGTGCTTCATTTTATTTTAGAACATTTGACACAATTTATGTAACACTGTCTACTTTTACTCTCCTTCTGTTGCAGGGGTCTTCTTAGTATCAGCATTGACACAACAGAACCTTACCTAATACCATTTAAATATGGACATTTTCCTGTACTCGAGTATACTGTAGAGTGCAGCCATCTAGCCAAAATAAGCCACATTTTCTGCTATTCGCAGGTACTGAGGGGGTCCATTAGCATTTACAATCATCAAAAATCTGCATTACCAGGAGTTCATTTTTTTTTTAATATATACTGGGCACTGCGGTGGGTTGGCACCCTGCCCAGGATTGGTTCCCTGCCTTGTGCCCTGTGTTGGCTGGGATTGGCTCCAGCAGACCCCCGTGACCCTGTGTTCGGATTCAGCGGGTTGGAAAATGGATGGATGGATGGATATACTGGGCATAGTGGTGGCTCTGAGGCTAGGGATTTGCACTGGCAATTGGAAGGTTGCCGGTTCGAATCCTGTAAACGCCAAAAGTGACTACTTCGTTGGGCCCTTGAGCAAGGCCCTTAACCTGCAATTGCTCCGTCCTGGGTATGATGTTAATTTGCATCCAGGCCCTCAAACTGACAAAAGGGAGGTTGGTGGCAGAATTGGCAATCCAGCCACCATAAAAAACCTCACGCTGTTCCACTCCATCTGAACTAGTGTGGTGCTGAGGTAACACCCATTACATGGCTGCACTCGGGTCCTAATCTGGGATCCTGAGTTGGTTTGTCATGTGGTGGGTGCGGCAATGCGCTGTATCAGCACGTGCTCCTAACCTCTCTCTCTACCAGAGACGTCACTAACAGTGTGCATACTTAGGAGTATATTCAATATCTATTGAGTGTCTCCTTATTAATGTATTTAGTTATAATCATCAAAACATTGATTTATAATACAGGTTTACTTACGCTTAATAATTCAAATATACTGCATAATTAAAAAATAATGCATTATTATTTAAATATGAAAAACTCCCACAACACCCCAAGCTGCTCAACTGAAAGTGAACAATGAAAGGATTCAAAGCATCCATATCAATTAACTATCTGATTTAAGACATTAATGCAATAACTCTTGTCTGGTAATACGCGCTGAAAAAACACAAACATCTTACGTTAAAATATGCCATGAAATTGCAGACGAAGACAAATATTCTCTATGTTTAATTACTAACAATAAAGATATTGTAGAAAACATATGAAAGTGCTTTCTGTACTCACCATGTTAGGCATAGCCGCACCAGCAGCAGGCTTCTTATCCATGGTGAACTGGGCTAAGTTGTTGGGAAGTCCTGGCTTGTTTTGCATTTGGGGACCAAGAGCTCCCGCACTCATCTGTGGTGTAGAATTCTGACCATAGGGGGGATAGGGGTTTGGTGTTCCCATCATGTTCATCTGGGAGAAATATTTAAGAAATGTATTTAAGGTATCAATATCATGTACTACTCCAAACACTTGTATTCATTAAAATACCGACAAAGGAAATGGGATAACATTTTACTAGTGATGTTATGCACTTGTGTGCTATTTTCTTTTTAATACAACACTTGTTATGATGGCATATTTTAAAATTTTACTTACTCCCAAATACACCATATAACAAACTTGAAAACTGATAAAAATGGACCAAGTTTACAATAATAAAGAGAAAATCAAATTAGCTGTGCAGATAGGTGAAGAAGTCTTCATTCAGTAAATTCATTCATAAAACAATGGGCTTTTGAATTGAATATTCTCCTGTCCCTCTTCCTCACTGGTCAAGAGTTCCATCTTCAATTCAAAAGATCAGCATTATGGGAATGCATTTGTTTATGATTTATGCCAATTTTGTTGGAAAAATGTATAGTATTAACATTTTAGCAGAAAATTCCATGTGTTTTACATATTTTAGCATGTGACTAGATAACACACACATGGATTCTACAACATGAGTAACACAAGATCTTTTTTTCAGTGGATGCCTTGCACATTTTTTACCGCTGTATCGCACTAGTCACCATTGGGATGTATTATATAAAACTGTTTTTCTCTTTGTTCTGCATGAAGACATAAGAATTAAAAAAAAAAAATTAAATAATCTTTGCAATAAAAACAAACACTATAAACTACACGGGGTATGTAACAAAAAAATGAATACCGTTTTTGGGTGGAGCACTCTTTGAATACTTGGGAGGAATGCAAAATGTCACAATGTTCTCAAGTATGATTTGCTGATGTGATCCAATTGCAAGAGATCCATTCATAAATGACAAGTCAATGGCATATGCAAATATACAACTAGCTTGATTATCAAAGCATAAACTCACTCACTTTCTAAAGTTAAACATTTTAAAAAGTTTCTGGAAGTATGGAATTCTAAAATAAATGTGAAGCTTTTCATACAAGTTACAGGAGGAAATTGTTGAGCCTGGTTACTACCAGATTAGAATGTGTGCCATCTGTTTCATACAGAATTACGTAGTACTAAAGGATGGTGACTACTTGGGACAAGTGGCTGTGAAAAAGAAGGTACGGTACTCTGGAGATTGGCCTTATGTGCAGTTTATGGAATATTAATATTATTCACCTTCTGATTCTAATTTACTTTGCTTTTGGCCTTTTTCCAAATTATCATTAACATTTTACTTATTTCTTTAAAGAAGCCAATCTATTTATTACTTTTAAAAAAATCCTGGTAAATCTCATGGTCCTGTCTGGAAAGGAGCTTCTAAGTGGAACCATTTAAATCGAAGTACACAGAGAACTGTGGGATACAGAACGTAAACAAGCTTTTCTTACAGTAATGTCAAAGCTCATTTTCAGCTAAGTGGTGGAGTGTTCAGACCGGTTTAGTTTAATAACGAAACACTTCAAAACAGTAGACTTCACACTAGGCAAAATCGTTTTTGTTCCAGATAATTTTAGGCACACTCACTTTTAATGTAACTACAAGTTTAATTAGCAAAATTGTCCTTGCTTTCATTCTCTGATTACAAAGACAGCAGTATGAGATTTGCTTAAAAATTAAAACAGCTGCAGTTTTTCCTTAAGGCTTTACAAACAGGTGTATTCCCAGTTTATTCCTTAAAACTGCCACTTTTTGTAGTTTAATAATCCCTTTAATTTACATGAATACCCTTATAACTAATTATATTTTAAATAATAACCATTATAACCTGTGCTTTCATACAAAATATACATCGTACTGCACAGCTACTTCATCATCATCATCATCAATATCATTTATCACTGGTGAGTACCTGTACATTTTACTGTATTTTAATTAAATGAAATTATTATGTATTTACTCTACTTATAACAAAGAAAATGACAGCACATACCAAAGAAAACGCGCTTGCATGAATTACAGTACATATAGCAATAACATCAGTATTTTACATTCTAGCACCACAGGAGACATAGCAGTACAGTACTGTACAGTATATAGGTTTACCTTTACATTCTGTTTTTATGTAATGTATTAATGTATTAAGCAGAGTTTGCAACGAAATTAAAGTGCTTTGGGGGCATACTGTATTTAGGGTTTAAACTATAAAAATAGGCATTTTTTAATTACATCCAAAAGTTGCAGTTTTTCACAATTCTCAGGTGCTCTAGGAACGCAACACCTGTGAATTTTGGGGGTGTACTGTACTCATGGATGCAGTTTAAAAACAGTTTTAACATTTCCTAAAATAAAATACAGGATATTTTATGTGAATGCACAGGTTACAATGGATATTACTAAATATCATTGGTAATAAGGGTGTCTGTGTAAATAACAGATGGATAAGAGAGTTAAACTAAATCTATAATACAAGTGCAAACATCTTGATTACTGATATGTATTACAGAACGCTAAAATCATAATATTTCTGAGCATGAACAAATTTATTTAAAATTTGCAACTTTACCTGTCAAAGACAGGTAAAATAAAGTAAATTTAAGAATTTTTTATATCTCTTGCTGTATGCGTACATTCAGCACCTTTCCTCGGTATCCTCATGAGTGAATCTCTTTTGACAACATTCCTGAAAAAGATGCTTCGCTGATTGTTATTTCGAGGTGCCTTGCTTTAATCTTTTGTTTGCTTTTAATCTTCCTGTCTTTAAAAGCAACCCTCATTGTGGCTGCTACATCTTTACTCCTCTTGTGTCTCAAAATCCCACTTCCACTAATGACTACATCACCAAAGCCAAACTAACCAATCAGATTACTCTAAGGACTAGGCAGAAACAGAGACCTTAGTGTTTTATTATATAGCAGATCTTTTATTCTGTATAATGCAATGATAATCTACTGTATTGGCTCAGATGTAGCGAAGCAAGACAGATTTATATCTAGAGCAGCTCCTCTTAAAGCAAGCACTGAATAAATGCAGGACAGCAACACTGACAAACTGCAAACAAATAGTGATAGTCAATATTTATACTCTGTTGTGCAGGACTTCTCAATTGCAAAACATGCAAGTTTGCATAATTATTCACTTTCACTGTTTTGCAAGTGTGTCATGATATTCAGTGTCTCATGTAAGCATACAACCTGCTAGAGCTTTTTTTCTTTCCCCCAACTGAACAAATCCTGCATTGAATTAAGAGGTTTTGGTGACTACAACCAAATACTTAAGTAGCAAACCTAACCGTCCAAACAACTAAGCCACTTTAAACTTGGACATTTACTCTCGTGTCACTAAACAAGGAGAGGATATCATGGTAGAGAAAGATTTAATTATCCGTCAAACTTTTGATATGCATCGTGTAAGGAAGCAAACACATACTGTATCTTAATATTCAGCAAATATGATTACACATAAAGGTGTAAACATTTTTAATGCTACTCTCTTGAAAAACTACCAGTCAAAATGTTATGAATGGAAGTGAAGCAGATGTTCTGTATACTGAATGCATCAATAGAACTTCTTAAAAGGCGTTAGAAATAAGTGCAATGTCATTAGACCTATTACCTATCTCTGTAACTTAGCACCAACCAGAACAAACAAGGCTAGAGAAACCTGGAAAACTTCAATAAAGTATTAGGCGACCTAAAGTATTAGGTGTTGTAATTTATTTTAATTATCGATTTTCACATGCAATAGAGTATTTTACTGTATTCTGTACACATGACAATAATGACCCAGTGACATATTTAAAAGGATATTCAATTCGTATATGCGTGTAGCGTTCACAAAATAAGATGAAATAATAAAACATCAGAAACTGCAATTCAGATGCTCTCCATAATCTGGCTCCATCGCTTTTCGAGTATCTTTAATTTACATTATCAGTTCAAAAAATGCATGCTATAAACCTAATGCAAAAAATACAGATCACTCGAGTATTCGACACATTCAGTCAAGAAATGCCCAAAACATACATCAACCTCCTGTTTTACGATACAACGTTTGAGCCGCTTTAAGTTAACGCGCGAAGGTGTATTCAAAAGCCCAAACTGCATTATTAAGTATAACACATCTAGGTGCACATATCACTAGTAGAAAATGGCTTGTTTTGTGACTCAAGCCGATGCACGTTTGCTGCAATGCCAAGTCATTAGACAAGCAGTAGATGGCAGGGAGATGGATGGAAAAGAACGAACGATCGTCCGTCGATATAACAAGAAAGGCACTAGTACATCCCCCTCCTTCCTCTCCCGTGTCTCCCCCTTCCATCCCCCTCACTCCACAGAACTTTAATACCACGACTGCGGCGTACGCCAAACCTCATCGCCACCCGACCCCTCAAAAGCAACAAACGACAAAAACAACCAATCAGGTCTGACAACCGTCACATTCTGTCCAATCGCGCGAGCGTCCTTCAATATTCCCCTCTTTTGAGCAACTAATCAAAACGCTTCCTTTCACTACGATCCCACCCCCTTTTTTTTCGAGAGCCTCTGCGCTTTGTGAAAGACAAATGGCACCCGCCTCTTCCTGTCTGTGCGAGAGCCCGAAATCCGTCACACCTCCTAAACCACCCTCCCCCACCCCTGCACTGTCGTCATTTCGGCGGCCGCACCTTCCTTCCTTTCCTCATAGATCTCTCCAATTCGCCCCTCCCAACTCCGCGGTGCGCCGAAATAAAATGCAGGGCTTACGGAAAGACAACGTTGGGCCTTCAGCGCCAGGCCAGTCCTAACGACGGCATGTTAGACGTGTGTAAAACAATGGCTGCACGCAGCACGCTCCGCAGTGGCCAAACCAGCCACTAACACAATCGGCTACTATCGCCATTCCGATAATCTGTACCTTTCATTTACCACAATAAACATTATGTATAACGACATATTATGGATGAATCAGAAAACGACACCGTACCAGGAATTAAACAGAACTCGAAACGAATACCTTGCTAAAAACTATAACACATACTTTGACAGACGCAACAGCGATACAACGAGTATAAATAAAAACAAACCGATAAACACCATGGTTTAGATTTCAAGAACCGAAACATTTGGGTTTACTGCAAAATCTGCAAACTAGAAAAGTAGTGGGAAAATGCAACGGAAATTAAAGCAAATGAAAAAATGCCAAGATGACAAAAGTTAAAGGTTATGCAAAATTTAAATTAATTTATACGTCCCACTCCCAAATCACGCATTTACAATAAGCATTAAAAGCAAATGCAAAGTCATTTTATATTAAAACATTCATATAAAGGCTACAAAAATTGCAAACATTCAAATTAAGGAGGAACTATTTTATCAAGAATTCGCCGCATCTAAATTATTTATATACACACACATCTCTATATATGAATCTATACACACACAGGTCCCAGAGTATTTGGGCAGTGACAATTTTCATAATTTAGGCTCTGTACATCACCACAATGATTTTGAAATAATGCAGTCATTACGTGACTTAAGTGTATAGACTTTGAGCTTTAATTTAATGGGTTTACCAGTAGAGAAAAGTCGAGCAAAATAGAACACTTTACCAAAAATATTGGTTGAGCCGTTTAGGAATGACAGCCATATTTATACATGGTCCCACTATTTTCAGGAGCTCAAAAGCTGTTCCCTTATTATTTCATAAATTATTAAGCAGGTAAAGTGTCTAAAATTTGCATCAGGAAGATGTCATTGTGACCTCTCAAGGTATGACGACAAAAGTATATGTACAGTTGGGATATTTAGAGTGTGATGACCAATTTCATTAAGCAAAAGTTCACTGCAATGATAACAAAATGTAAGCATTTCCCAGCTACTAATAATAATGCCAGTTAGTAAAAATCCTGATCCATGTTTTAGAAAGCTCCACTATTATATGTTTATTATATTATATTATATATATGGGAGTGCAGCTGGATGATAAATTAGACTGGACTGCCAATACTGATGCGCTGTGCAAGAAAGGACAAAGCCGGTTATACTTCCTTAGAAGGCTGGCTTCCTTCAACATCTGCAATAAGATGCTGCAGATGTTCTATCAAACAGTTGTGGCGAGCGCCCTCTTCTACGCAGTGGTGTGCTGGGGAGGCAGCATTAAGAGGAAAGACGCCTCACGCCTGGACAAACTGGTGAGGAAGGCAGGCTCTATTGTTGGCATGGAGCTGGACAGTTTAACATCTGTGGCAGAGCGAAGGGCGCTCAGCAGGCTCCTATCAATTATGGAGAATCCACTGCATCCACTAAATAATGTCATCTCCAGACAGAAGAGCAGCTTCAGCGACAGACTGCTGTCACTGTCCTGCTCCACTGACAGATTGAGGAGATCGTTCCTCCCCCAAACTATGCGACTCTTTAATTCCACCAGGGGGGGTAAACGTTAATATTTAACATTATACATAGTTATTGTCTGTTTTTTTTTTTTCACCTGTATTATTATCATTCTTTAATTTAATATTATTTATTGTATCAGTATGCTGCTGCTGAAGAATGTGAATTTCCCATTGGGATTAATAAAGTATCTATCTATCTATCTATATATACACACACATATTACATATATGTATTATATATATATATATATATATATATATATATATATATATATATGTATTATATATATATATATATATATATATATATATATATATATATATATATATATATATATATATATATATATATATATATATATATATATACTGGCCAACCACAAAGCATTACCTGGTAGGTAACCACCCACACTAACAGATTGTGACACAGACTTCGAATGCCGTGAATGTAATTACCCCAATCTACATGCTGTCAAATAAACGAACCACACGCCGTGGCGCAACGTTAGGGGCATCGCCTCTGACGCTGACGTCCGAGGTTCGATTCCCGAGAGGGAGTGCAGTGGAGTGTGTACACCTGATGAGCCCAGAATGAGGGCGAAACACGTGTCGTGTACTCTTTGCATTTATTTGACAGTAAACTATTGCAACCATATATATATATATATATATATATATATATATATATATACACACACACACACACACACACACACATATACGGACAGGGCTATGGCTCTCTTAAATGAACCTTTTCCTCCCTTTGGGATGCAAAAGTGGCTTCAAAGAACTGTGGCAGTACAATTCAAGTATTAATCCACCAGTTTCATTTAACGCACATGGACATGCTAGCAAGCATCCTGACTAATGTTAAACTACCTTAAAAATATGTTAAATTTTCTGTTAACGTTTTTAATTTGGATTTAAAATATGTCATTTACAAAAAGTTAAAATTATTTACTGTGTTATACATTTGCTTTTTACAAGTGTAAAAATGTGGATGTGTACTGGTTTTCTCAAATTTGAGTTTATTTATCAATTAGTATTTAAACACTGAAAAATGTGTTTCCTTGCATAGTATAAAGGTGACAAAATATTTAGTCTGTTGAAAAAAGGTCAAAACCTGGCGACTATGTAGGGTCAGAATTGCTCTTGGATGCACTTTACTGCACATCCCTCATTCTGTCACTAACTCAGATTTATAGCCTTGAAACTGTAATTGGTTAGTGGCAGTGAATTACATTTTTAGTGCAGATGCAATTACATACACAGCTATTCTTGAAGAGTAACTCAATTATTGGGGATAGGGAAAAAATAGAAAGTATACACAAAGGACACTTTTTTATGTTACCAGTTTTCTGTTAAAAGTTGCCAATGGATGATTTTATATCTGCTAGCACACACCTGTTGTACACGTAACCCCATTCTACACAACTCTCTCTAAAATGATCTGTAAAACCCAGAATATGATTGTTACACTGTCTTGTTAAACTGAACTCTCAACACTGACAGCATGTTTGTGTCTGGGAAAAGAAAGTAACATTTCCTTTCTTAGGTTCTTTCATTATTCTTGACATTACTTGATGCAGCCGTGCCCATTTCCAAACCTTGCACGTGTATGAAGTTATAAGCATTTACACACCTAAAATAAATGAACTGCCAAACCCCAAACCCTCCGGTAAAACTGATTTATTTTGACATGGACAGATTTAGAAGAATCAGAAAGGCATATGCAATGTAATAACAAAGAAAATGAATGTGTAGAGTTCAAGTGGTTATTAACTTAAACACAATGCATCAGGATCAAATACTGGAGTATTGTAGGGGAAGAAGGGGTATTTATTTGGAGGGATTCTATAAAAAGTACGCTAATAAAATGTGATCTATTCTTCAATCTCTACTAGCTTTGCTAACCTGGTTTTGGGCAGTTAATCCCATTCTTCCTTGCATCCAGCATCATTATACTGGATGGCAAGTGCTCGTAAGCTGCCATTTGAACATATAAAGTGTGCAGAATATTGCTGTTACAGATGTTAATGTAGTCAATGTATTGACATACTGTATTATTTAAATATGTCAGTTGGTACGGCATACGTTGATGCATCACAATTTTCCCCATCTTTCAACAAATCAACATGGCATTGCCTATTTCATCCGTACATCCTTTGTGTAAAAGACTGCAGACTTCAAGTATGGGAGTACTTTAAGCAAACTCAAATAATACGGTGTTCTGTGCACCACGTCAGTGCACTGCTATGACACGCCATTTCATGACAGCTTTGCAGGAGAATCTGAGACGAAAACATTCCCATGTTTTCCATGAATATGCCACCAAGACAGCGCATTAAGTTCTAATTACTTTTATTAGTTCCAATTAGTAAATCGCTGCATTCTACAGTAATTATTTTCCCAAGCACTGGACTTCATAAAGGACCCATAACCCTAGCAACAATGCAGTAGTAGGCTACCACCAAGTAATATGACTGTGCCCCCCAAAGAGAAAGCCTATAATTAAGTGTTAAAAAAAAAGATATGATCTAAAAGTAATGTACTGTGAGACAGAAACTGTATAATAACCAGGATAACATATTGTTAGGTAGTGATTATCATGAGGTTTATGATGCATTACTTTACTCTCACTTTATATCCATCCATCCATGACCCAACCCGCTATATCCTAACTACAAGGTCACGGGGGTCTGCTGGAGCCAATCCCAGTCAACACAGGGCGAAAGGCAGGAAACAAACCCCAGGCAGGGCACCAACCCACCGCATGACGCGCGCGCAAACACACACACCTGCATGTCTTTGGACTGTGGGAGGAAACCCACACAGACACGGGGAGAACATGCAAAATCCACGCAGGGAGGACCCAAGAAGCGAACCTGGGTCTACTAACTGCGAGGCAGCAGCGCTACCCACTGTGCCATCATGCTGCCCTCACTTTATATTAATTAGCTACTATCAATATATGCTATACACATATAGACTATATATACACTATTGATTTATAGGTTTCTTTTTTAAACGACAAGGCAAAGCAATGTGGTGGAGTTTTTCCAAGAAAGAAATGCTATGTGTACACCACGGACTGCTTTTGAGCTCTCCAAGAGCATCCTTCAGATGATCTTTAAGGACATTAGACCCCTTGTGAGGGGTGAGGGTTTCCATCAGATGATCACATTTTACCCAGGGTATTCTAATGATGCAGAAAATTAAACGTGAAAAACTTGCATTTGTTGAAATTTTTAAAGAAGTAATCCAAAATTATTATTTTGACCGGCTTTTTATTAAATTAGTCAACAAATCACTAACCGTTAGACTAATCAATAAACATAACAATTGCTGGGTGCAATTGTGCAGAATTGAACTTGTGCAGAAACCGAAGGGGTCGGAATACTTTCTGAATCCACTGAATACTCTCTCCAAAAGTCAAACTATTAGTAAATTCCAAACGTGTATATTTCACAACTGCAATCTTTGTAATGAAGTACTATTTCGTTGAAAAAAAGAATCTCAATTCAATGGCTTCCAATTTCTTTCATGTGGCAATGGTCCTACTGTGTGCTGTGCAAGATTACTGCCAAACAAGTAGATATCCGGCGCAGGAGGGACTTTAAGAATGTTATTCACAATTGAATTCATATAAGACAATCATATCCAATAACTCAAAATGCACAATATTTACCATAGATAATTCACTTATTATTGGAATCTACAGATATTTTAACTGTCAATAAAATGCCTTAAATATTGGTAGTGATCTTCATGGCAGTACTTTTGCTACATTCAAGTTGGAGACTCTGATGAACTTTCCTAACTTTGTCTCAATATCTGCTTGTAGACACTGTACTTTCCAGTTACATTAAAGATATGCAGTAGGTTCAGTTTCCAAATGAGAGCACAATGCATCTAAAACAGTATTGCAAAGGGGACCTTAGGCTTTCAGAGAAAGATAACACCACCCCACAAACATTTTTTCTGTCCGAGTAAAACATTGTTTATTTCTATTTCACAACTGAAAATCATTTTCCCCAAAAGGACTATTCAACAGGTACCCAGGTCATTGCCTCAGTTGTCAGTAATATCAACAGACAGACATCTCTGTATCAATGGGTCACATTTAGGGAATGTCTGATGCTCAGAACTTAAATATAATCTTGAATATTAGATAATTTAGGTTATTATTAATCAAGGCTAACTACTGGTGCTTTTAGAGAAAACTACAATCTGTGATATCTTGCATTATACTGCTAGCACAATACCGCGCCTCTCAACTATATGAAAAGAAGGAAACATCCTAATGCACATAACAAAAGGAAAAGGGAATGTGAAGTCCTATTTTACTTCAAATTCTCATTACAAAAATTATGCAAAACATCTCTATATTGTGGCAGGCACTTAGTAAATGTTGATCTCAATTAATTAAGCAGAAGCTCTGTAACCTACTGTGTAATTCTTTTCTCGGAGTGATTATTATTGTTTATTATTAAAAGTGTTTAAGGAAATACCCATGAAGCCATTCATTTAATAAAACTGACTAAGTGTCATGCAGAGGTAAAGAAATTTCAAATATCACTATTGGCAGTGGAGACTTGCATTGCAAATGGCCCCCGTCCATTTCAGGCACCATCATGCATACAAACACACTATGTTTAACACTTGATTTCACAATCATTTCAAGAATGGTCTCTGGGTGTAAAACTGTAGACCGTGTTTACAACTCAATTGTTTTCCAGTATTTGCTAATGTAATCCAATGCCCTCTAAAACTCTCTAGTGAACTGAACAATACAATTTATATGCTACATCTTATCAACTTAATAGTTCAGCAAAGTGAACCCATTCAAAAAGTTTACAAATATGTATTACTCTGCAAAACTTTTGCCACCACACCATAGTAGATATGGTTCCAGCGCACTTCAAGATCAGCAATAACAATTGCTAAACAAGATAAAAAGTCTAATTAGAAAAGACATTTTTGGCACACCGTATTAATCCCAAAGGAAAAAATTGTCTTTTTACATGACCAATGGAGGTCAGAGTGCAGGGTCAGCCATTGTTCAGCAGCCCTGGAGCAATTTTCAGATTAAAGGCCTTGGTCAAGAGCCTAGCAGAGTAGGATCTATTCTGGCAGTAATGGGAATTAAACTGGCATTCTGTTTATATTTAACAGTTTTCTGCTACTTTGATTGACCTTTCTACACTATCATCCTTCACTCATGTTCTACCCCTCAAAAAGGTCAGACATTTATCTCACAGAATTTTTACAATACAACTATAATATTAGTTATGCTATTCTGCTGTATACAAAATGTGTGTACAAGTTGTAAAAATTAACATTTTTACCGAACAGTGTACTTTGAATGTAACTGTTATTTCCATAGGTGTTGGAATAAGCTTCCAAAGTGTCAGTGAATGTGTCAAGAACACCAAGAAAAAAGACATTATTAAAGATCTACAAGTAATTGTTCTTGTTTTACTGTTCTGAAGCAGTGCAAAGTCCAAACCAATGCATCATTTTGAAGGGCAGATCTTAGTCTGTCAGAATATATATATATATAGTTGGTAAAGAAATTATACTGTGTATCTAAATTACAACACCATTGGTTGCAAGATTTAGAAACATCTTCACAAAAAACAATTCTGAAATATATAATACTAGCCAACCCGCGGCGTAGCATACGCCGCATAATCACGCCGCTTTTTTAATGATTTTTAAGCACAGGGAAAAAAATTAACATTTGCAAAATCCGTAATTTAATAAACCACCAAGAAAAGTAACATTGCAACAATGCACACTACGAACCAACATACAATCGTCATTCAGTACGCACTGCCTGCTCATGTGCCCGCCCACAACTCCTAACCTGAGTCGCTTTCGTCTGTGCACCTCTGAGCCATGTTGTCTTTTCATTGTTCTTTGCGGATCCGACTGCTTTTCTATATATAATCCACCAAGTCACCCGACCATGGTAGTAGCGGGTTGTGTACAAAGGGCAGGGACGTAATCAGTGCGAGCGTATGACCCGCACTTACTGGGTATTCCTCGTTCGTGGGGAACAATTGCAAGCCCCGGTCCCCATCACGAATGGGGTTCAACAGCTTACCCACGCCTGCCGGCGCCGGGTAGACACACGTTGATCCATTCAGTGTAGCGCGCGTGCAATACCGGACATCCAAGGGCATCACAGACCTGTTAATGCTCAATCTCACGTGGCTGAAAGCCACTTGTCCCTCTAAGAAGTTGGACGCCGACTGCCTGGCAATCATGTAACTATTTAGCAGTAGGGAGTCTCATTTGTTTTTGGAATTAACCAGACCAATCGCTCCACCAACTAAGTACGGCCATGCAACGCCATGCACAGAATCGAGAAAGAGCTATCAATCTGTTAATCCTCTCCCGTGTCCTTGCCAGGTGAGGTTTCCCGTGTTGAGTCAAATTAAGCAAAATTTGTGTGTGGTGAGTTGTTGCGTCCGGGCACATCAGCAGGCTCTGTGAATGCCTTAAGAGCGTGGGTGGACGCGTGCCGGGGAATAACGAGTATCTATATATCTTCTTAGATATAGACAGTGTCAGATGTGGTGTTTGGTGAACTGTTGCAGTTTGTGAGTTAGCAGTTGTGATGGTTCTGCACTCCAGTACATTGTGGTGAATGCTGGTAACAGTCAGGCGTTCTCGTCCCATGCTCTTAGAGTTGGTGGCCGTGTCTCTGTATCGGTTTGAGTCGTTGGGATACAAACGACAGAGCACCGCCCATGGTTGGACGACTTGGTGGATTATATATTGAAATGCAGCCGAAACCGAAAAGAATGAAAAGTCAACGTGGCTCAGTGGTGCATGTGTACTGTAGCAGAGACGAAAGCGAGTTGGTGAGTTGTTGCGTCCGGGCACATGAGCAGGCATTGTGAATGCCTTGAGAGCGTGGGTGGACGCGTGCTCGAGTTGGTGGGCTGGGCTTTGTGAGTTGACCGACATGGCTATTTTTTGCGTATCCCATGGTTATCTTCCGGCAGTGTGAATGCCTCAAGAGACAGGGTGTCCTTGTTTGGCGAGATGTTGCAGTTTGTGAGTTAAAAGCTACGATGGTTTTACATGCTGGTAACAGTCAGGCGGGCGGGCAGGCAGGCATTCTCGTCCCATGGTCTTTGAGTTGGTGGGCGGGTCTCTGTGAGTTGGCAGGTGTGGCTATATCGTGCATATCCCATGGTTGTCTTGCCTGTTCTGTCGGCTTAGTGAATTATATATATACTAGTCATTAAGCCCGTTACAATAACAGGCGCTAGAACAGTAGTGCATAAACATTAGTAGGAACAGTCTATATTAAATGGCAAGAGACTCTGACCTCGTTCTTTTTGTTGGTCGTATTTTTCTTTGTCTTTCAGCCTTTCTTTTGTTGATGTTTACTTGCTGAGCAGACCGTTCTTTGTCGGCTGCCACCGTGTATTGTGTGTCTTTAATTTTCTGTGATAGTAATACGGTCTTGTACGTCCGTAATATACCTTTAATTTTCTCTGGCGGTAATACAGGCGTGCGCATCGGTAATATGCCTTTAATTTTCTCTTACAGTAATACTGGCTTGTATGTGGCTGTAATATGCATCACTGTATTGTGTACCTTTAATTTCCTCTCGCAGTAATACTGGTTTGTATTTCCATAAAACACCTGTAACTTTCTCTGGCAGTAATATCGCGCATCGCACCATGCCCCGTGCATGTGCACTTTACCAGAAGACACACACACACGGACACCTGGACGCACACAGGGATTTTATTAAAGAGGATAGATAGATGGAAACCAGAGGAAGTGAAGTGTGATGTCATTTCAAAGTTAATACACCCCTCTTATTTAGAAAATACTCAATTGTGTACAATTTAACAGACTGACTCTGGACATTCAAGTGGTTACTGTAACAATTTGGCCATCTTTGAGGGAAGAAAGGAAACCACTGCAACATGGTATCAGGACATGCAATAGGCTATTATAATTGGCACAATACTGTAATTATAGCAATGATGAAATTAATTTCAGGCAGTTTCTATAAAAACCTCACATTACTGCTTGGCCCAGCTAGAAGGTCCAAAACAATGGGGTTGTGTTTAAAGAGTTAATGCAGCCAAGACTATGATGACAAATGGAAATAAACAAATACATAGGTATTAATATGACAATTACTTGGCAAAGGAAAATATGCTTGGTAATATAAACATGGATATGAGAATATTTTGGCAGTGTATTACTGGTAATAAAGTAAAGCTATGATTTGACTATGCAATATTGTTTTAGTATCCATATAGCTATTGTCAAAAGCTAAAATATTCTTAGCATGGCAAAAAAGTTATCTTCAGGTAACAAGTACCATGAAAGTTAATGCCTTCTTAAACGATGACAGCTTCAACAGATGAAAGACCGATTTCTGGGTAATATGCAAGGAAGCACTTTTCAATCATTCAGTTATATAATTCCTTAATCATTCCTGAAACTAAATTTTTATATATGTATGTATGTATATGTGTGTCTATGTCCAAATGCAAAATGCACAAGTGCCTTGAGAACGGTAAAGGCGCTATATAAATAAAATGTATTATTATTATTAAGTCAACAAACATTTCATAAAGTCTTCTAGAGGAACGTGACACGAACCAAGCAGAAATATGAAATAATCCTCAGTATTCAGTTTCATATTGTATGATTTGCATCAATAATGTATCATCTGAATGTAAACAATGTGAAATCATTGTAATTGTTCAAACACATAAATACTTGAATTTTTTCTTGTGTAAACTTGTCTACAGATCTGAAGCCACAAATAATTTTAGTTATTCTCCAAAATGAAACTATGAAAGCCATACACACAGCAAACACACAGTGGACATCAAGTCAAGTGGATACCATCTCAAAATTCACCATAAAATGCAGTATTTCCTATATTTCAAAAGCATTACGTTTAAAATGTTAGAGCATTTAGTAAGGTAACGACTAGGGATACTCTCATAGATTGGCAACTGATCTAAATTGGCCAATATTAATAAAATAATAACACTTTGAGCAGTGATTTGTTATTTTGTGATCAGCCGATTAACCAAACTTTCTTTTCAGCATGTTAAACTTTACAGTAATTTAGTTGCAGTGCTACTTTACACAAGGTATAATGATAGCGGATTGCTGCTATTAATTGACAATGCAGGAAGTTAGCTGCAACTAATTCAGGCTTGATTTAGCAGAGAGCGAGAGCCCAATTGCAATATTAGCTACTAAATTAAAGAAAGTGGAGTAATAAACTTAGAAAAAGGAAAAGGCGTCCTGCGCAAATAGACAAAGGGTAAGAAAAGCTACTTTAATGCATTCAGACCATTTGAATTCTTCCTCTAAATTAAAAAGGACACTGTTTGAATTTGGAAGTTGAGCTTGTTTTAAGTGCAGTGGCTTATTTTTATTTGGAAAAAGATATATCTGAAACTGCTGCTTAGCATACAACAGGCTTGTTAGATTAAGAGCATAATGTGTCTTACTTATAAACCTGTAAGCAGGTTAGTCTTGTCTTCTTGATAAACAGCTTATAAAAACATGCATCTGGGGCTTTTTAAAAATATTTGTACTGTGTTCATTATTTGTGTGTGTCAAACACCATACATTTTGTTAAGAAACAAGTACTGCAATATTAAAATGGCAATCCATATTTATAATTTCTTAATGTACAGTGCCTAACAATGACAGCTTGTACTTCGGAGAATCACCGTTTTCCTTTTCACCATATGTAACTAATAAAATATGTACAAAAATATGTATCCAGAATATATTTTAAAGATTTTTAGTATTTTTATGGTCACTGAACAATAAGCATAAAGAATTTCATTTTGTTAATAAAAACTGAACAGTCAACAACTGTGGTCTAGAGTGTAACATATGCTTGTATGCGTCTGGTTATGCAGGAGCTTAGTGTAGATAATAGATTGGGATGGGGGGAACCCAATGGAATCAGCCTAAAAAAAAAAAAACACAGCACTGCAGGATAGGACAAAAGCTTCAAGGATCCAGCACTATGCATTTGAATCCTGTCTGTGTGGGGAACATGCGTCCTACAGTTTTCTTCTTACATCCTCAACGACGCACGTCACATTTGCTGGAAATTTAAAACAGTATAGCTATGTGCAGGAGTTGACCCTACAATGGACTGCCCCCTTCTCCTGGACTGATTCTTATTTCAGATTTGACTATGTGGTATTTTTGGATTAAGACTGCTGGATTACATGCTGAAAATAACTATAGAGAAAACTGTGGATTTCTTGTCATGCATGCATGCTTATTCAAGGTATGAAAACTATTGATAAATGTACAAGTTAAACATTTCAATTTTGAACTAAAATTTTGAGAAGTACTGCAACAAATGTACATCATCTTCATTTTGGAGCTATTGTGCTTTGCAACATGCTGGCACACTGTCCAGGATTGGATTCTCACCCCAAAGCTGCAAAAACAGGCTCAAACTTCCATTACCCTTAAACTGGAATAAGTGAGTCCAAGAAAAAGAATGGATGGACAGACAAGATGGGCAGTGGTGGCTGGCACTAGTTAGCAATACATGATATCTTTAAAAAGGGCAGACCAGGTACTTCATCTTTGTAGATTTTGAATTATCTGAGCAAACAAATTCAGTGTGCACTGTTAAATCCCCTCTACCACCACCAAATAGACTGTTTTTGGCAGCTTCAGAGAATCAGAATTCACTTTACTGACCAGGTACGCTAATATGTACTAAGAATTTGTCTTGATAGTACTGATGCAATGTACAAGGACAACAAAGAATAAAAAAAGATACATATAAAATGTGAGACGGATGATTAATGCATAATAAAAAAATAGCACCGACTTAAAATTATTTTAATGTGTTTATACTGTAACAAAAGAACTGCAATCTGCTTTTGATTAATTTGTATTCTGTACAGCCGAAACTAACAATCCTCTGGAAATTTATATCACTATTGCAATTTGTTTAACTAACACACTCAACGTCTACCCTGAGAACTATCTATGCATAGGCTGTGTTTAACGGCAACATAATTGGCTGGTTTTAGACAAAAAAATGCACATTGTCCACAGTGTGCAGGTAGAACACTGTATTAAGACAAGAAGTCTATTAAGTCACAGGCAAAAAATGAGGCCTGTGCTAAAGCTTTATGTTTTGATCTCATTTCCCATTTTTAAAGATAGTTTTATTTCTTTGTCAGACCAAAAATACTATTGGCAGAAAGCAGTTTAAATCCTTGAACCAGAGCAAGCTTCTCCTATTTTTGCCATTTGTCACATAACTTCCAGATTACCCAATAAAAACCTGAGGCAGTGTGCCGAATTAGATGAATCATGTGTAGTTGTCTAGCACAAAAAAAACCAGAAAGCACAAGATTAAATATTGTTAGAAATCATCATTCTGATGATTTTAGCAGGCAAGGATTAATCATGACCAAGCAAAAAATGCAGTGCGCTGTGTGGTTTGTATATGCTTTGTAAAGTTGAAATTAATTTCTGGCCAAAAGGCATTAATCCACTTAGTGTTAACTTTGAAATATCATTGTTATATTTTGCATAGTATCTGTGACACAACAAAGACCATAAGATACTTTGCAAATCAAGCATAAATACAACTCATATTGGATACAATGAATACTAAATACATGTACAGTAAAACCTTGACTATCCATCATAATATTTTTCATAACGTTTTTCAATGTCAGCATCATGCTTTATATAATTCACTGTTGTTCTTCCTACTCTGTAAATTGAAGCAATACTTGAAGCGCTTTTGCCGTTTCGTACACATTTAATTATTTCAATTTTTTGTGACAATTCCAACACCACAAGCATATGATTATTGGCCATAACAATGTACATTTATGTTTAATTATATCAAAATAGAAAAAATATGAAACAATATTAAAGCTGAAGGTATGTAAGTGACACTGATTGTAAAATGCAGAATGACATGTGGTGCTGGGGAAGAACACTACGTGCTAGCAGAAGGGAGAGTTGTTCCAATGTGCAGAGCTCGCAGCATATCATGCAGCAGTAGTAATAGGTAGACGCTGAATAGCGCAAAGATTGTTTTTTGTTTTGTTTTTTTACCCTAACAGATAATGGATACTGATGATTAATCGAGGTCTTACTGTATTTTAAAAATGCAAAGCAAACCTTCCTTTACGGTTAATGTGCTGCAAGTAACTGTCAGGGTAAGATTCTGATGCAACAGCAAAAATGCAATATGCTCCAAGAGAAATCTTCAGAAGATGTTAAATAAATCAGATTTATTTACTCCACTATCTGGGCCATTGCTTTATTTTTGTTGTCTCTTACTATATTAACATAAAGTCTGTATGTAAAACAACCTACTATTATCATCTCTGCACCCATAAACCATTGCAACATTTGTCCATATAAAATATTTCTATTGAATTCTCACTCACCATAAGCTGTACAGAGCTGGCATTTATGTATACTTTGCATGAATTAATCAAATACCAATTTTTCAATAGTATAAATAGGGCTGCATCAACCTACTAGTATGTTTAGAAGAAACACATGAATTTAACAAAATTATCAAATAGTAACAAAAAAATGATAATCAAGAGTAAATATTCATAAAATCCCTTATTCTTAATATTACAGATGTAGGTATTTAATATATAGTACTGCTTGTTTTAAGGGTTGATTATTTGAAGGAAAAAATGTGAACAGGCTGTTAAAAGTGCCTCACCAAATTAAAAAAATTTATGGAAAAATAAAGAAAAACACAAAAGGGTAGATTAGGGGGTAAAAATCTAAGAAATAACTTGATACTCTACTAGCCTTTTCACAGCAAGTTTCTAAAAATTTTCCAGTACTTTAAATTTCATTCACAAGTATTTTATATTTCACACCCCCTAAACTGACCAACTTTTGCTCTACTGAAAGTTAATATTCTACTTTTATTTTGAAAATTAGTCAAGTTACCTTGTTTATAGTGCCTGGCTGTGGTCCTCTCAAGCCTGTTTGTCCTCCTCCCACCATTTGTGGAGCTCCTTGTTGTAAAGTCTCTGCCAGCAAGTTGTTAGCATTGTTTATATTTGCATTTGAATATGTCATGTTAGGCCTTCCCCTCCCAGCTGCCGGTCCTAAGGAGCCATTCAGAACCTGGCCTCCTAATATTCCTTGTGGTGGCTGCTGCTGTTGCTGTCCATTGCCAGTCTGGGCTGCACTCATCATACCAGGGGTCATGCCACCCATGCCCGACTGGCCCCCTGACATCATTCCAGCTGCTCCACTCGGGTGCTGTCCCATTCCAGGGCCTGGAGATGTCAAAGTTTGCTGTCCAAGGGGGCTCTTCACCATATTATTGAGCATGCCTAGTCCGGGGCTCCCCCCCTGCGGGTTTTGTGCTCCACCACCTTGCCCCATCTGTGGTGGCGGCTGCTGCTGAGACACCAGACTAGTAGTGCTGCCGGATCGTAGTAGTTCTGACAGCTGTTTGTGCTTGCTCGCTGCATCTGGAACTATGCCACCCAAGCTAGTCTGAAGTTGGCTTAGGTCACCCCCATTGGGCAGGGTCAGTTCTGTGCTGTTGATCAACTCATCGGGGAGGTCATGCTCAAGATCAAAGAGAGACCCAAAATCTGTTGAGGGGAAGGAAGAGAAGCATAGTTAGTAATAGCTTTTTTTTTTTTTTTTTTTTAATCAGTCGAATAGCTAAACAGAGATAAAATTCAGAAGAATCTCTTTAAAAGCCCAGCCCCAGAGGGAAGGAAAATTAACATGCAACATACAAGGTGGTTTCCTCCAAGCTAACACATAGCAAAGAAGTACTTATACTATTCATCTCACAGAGTTAAGTCAATGGGAAAAATCGACACTGGAAATGCAGAAGCATGGCTAGTATGTATAGTGTATTGACAAGGCATTAAGAATTATATGCTCTAACTTCAAATTAAGTCAGACAGGAATGCTGTGTTGTAGCAATGCTTTTAGCATTTATATTATATATTTATATTATATATTTATATTATATATATATATATATATATATATATATATATATATATATATATATATAATATAATGTATGCGCCATTTCTTTAAAAAAGAAAAAGTACAAAACATTAATGGCAGTACATGCTCACAGGGAATAATAAGGTGTCACAACAGTGCTCATAAAACCTGGAACTGTTTGCTCAGATATAAATGTGAATTTTATCTATTTGCAAAATACTAAACAATATGGAATGTCTTGGTCTGCAATATTTTCCATGTTATTGAAAATATGCACTTTATGTATGTAAATACTGCAGATATTTTAATGTAAAAAGCTATTGCAGCACAAGACCACAAACAGTTTCAAAAGTGCATACCTGCCAGGACAATTACTCACTTTTTTTGTTACATTCCAAGCAATCTTCCCATCTCTCATTTGTTGCCACAAAACAGACATACTGTGTAAGATGACTGATAATTGTACATAAGAGAATTCAGTGCCACTGCAACAGATGTTAGAAAATCTGTGCAAAAGACCAACTAAACATTCTGAAATAATGTGAAAAGTGCAAAATATAGTGGCCATAAATTAATAGCTTTTTATTTTAATGTTTCACAACATTTAGAAAAACTTTTGTAGGTCATACTGCCAAAAACGAATGGATGGCACAAATATCAAGTCTAACTTCTGATAATATTCTGCTAAACCTGCCTGGTGATCTCTGTTCTATAACATTTCCCATTCAAATGACAGATAGAAAGAGTTAACTGCATGTAACAGGCTTATTTCCACAATGAGCGATTCCCTAGGCAATTCACTAGTTACCTACATGACCATGCTTTCACCCTGGCAGTGGGCCCACTGTGTTTCCTTCAAGGCCTGCACACCAGGTGCCAACTTCAGCCCCATCACTTCCTCTCTCTCTCTCTCTCATATGCTCCTCCTCTCCAGGCAGTCTCTGGCTAGCTCAGTGTAAACAAATCAGCCTGCGCAATGAACACATTTAACCTCAGTACTTCATTGTTAGCAGCAGAGAAAGTCCATCAGACTCGCACACAACATCCTCTGTCTTCTTCAGAGATTAGCTTGTGTACTGTGGGGGTGAATTAAAGCAGTAAGACTCACACATACAAATGTACATGAAATGGAAGCAACACTACTTAGAGTTAAGATAACAAAAACAAAACAAAAAAAGATGGGATGCTGATTAAGTAATGGGATATTTTTATTAAAATACACACACACACACACTTCACTAGTCATTTTACCAATGCAGGATGCTCAGAATTTATTCTTAAAATGCCATGCTATTCCCAGACCAACAAGTGTTTTGCATTGACTGGAAACTTCCGCCTCCACATTACTTTCAGCTAATAGTACATTAGTTATAGTTATGCCTTATGTCAAAGGAATATAAGCAGAACACTAAGGATGTAGAATTACAAGAGAAAAAAAACATTGTGAAAAATTAAATCTAATAGGTATTTCTTCTGTTACCAAAAAAAGAAAAACTGAATACTCTTGCTTTCTATACAAATAAATCTGTTGAAATTACTTTTAACAGTCTTTAGGCAATACTATTTGTGTAAACTCAAACACCTTACATATTTCTGTTCCTCAATTATAACACTGAAATCAATACCTTCAGTGTCAACCATGAGCCCAATATAAAGGCTACTAAATTTTGAAACTCAAGATACAATCAATCATTATTAAAATGTTAGAAACAATGGCATTCCCCACTATTTCCAATTGCCCTATATCTTGAATAAGTCTGAAAATTAACACTATTGCTCCAAATCACATACAAAACAAGCTGTCAATCTACCATGATTACACACAAGCCAAAATGTGTTCCTCTTAAATGCCACCTGTGGAAGTGTACTGTTATAAAGGCACAATACAGGCTAAGACTAGGAGATTGTTACTATTGTTCATTTAGAATTAATGCTTTTAAGTGATATTCAAACACGAAAATCACATTTTTCTTACCAAAGGATATTTAAAAAAAAAAAAACCTGCAGTGGTGGCTAGGCTATAATGTGGGAGAAGAATGAAATGTGTGAGCGCTTTGATCACCCACTTGTAGGAAGGGATTCTACTTAAAGGCAAGTCACTTTGAAGCTGGAGCATGGCTTAGGCGCCTGAGTTTGAAACCACACTGGCCGATTCTAAAGTGTGTTTTGTTTCTCTATACTGTGTACAGTAATCCCTCCTCCACCGCGGGGGTTGCGTTCCAGAGCCACCCGCGAAATAAGAAAATCTGCGAAGTAGAAACCATATGTTTATATGGTTATTTTTATATTGTCATGCTTGGGTCACAGATTTGCGCAGAAACACAGGAGGTTGTAGAGAGACAGGAACGTTATTCAAACACTGCAAACAAACATTTGTCTCTTTTTCAAAAGTTTAAACTGTGCTCCATCACAACACAGAGATGACAGTTCTGTCTCACAATTAAAAGAATGCAAACATATCTTCCTCTTCAAAGGAGTGCGTGTCAGGAGCACAGAATGTCACATAGATAGAGAAAACAATCTCTAGCAAACAAATCAATAGGGCTGTTTGGCTTTTAAGTATGCGAAGCACCGCGGCACAAAGCTGTTGAAGGCGGCAGCTCACACCCCCTCCGTCAGGAGCAGAGAGAGAGAGAGATAGAGAGAGACAGAGTTTGTTTTTCAGTCAAAAATCAATACGTGCCCTTCGAGCTTTTAAGTATGCGAAGCACCGTGCAGCATGTCGTTTCAGGAAGCAGCTGCACAAAAAATAGCAACGTGAAGATAATCTTTCAGCATTTTTAGACGAGCGTCCGTATCGTCTAGGTGTGCGAACAGCCCCCCTGCTCAATCCCCATACGTCAGGATCAGAGAAAGTCAGCGCAAGAGAGAGAGAGAAAAGTAAGCAATCTAGCTTCTCAGCCATCTGCCAATAGCGTCCCTTGTATGAAATCAACTGGGCAAACCAACTGAGGAAGCATGTACCAGAAATTAAAAGACCCATTGTCCGCAGAAATCCGCGAACCAGCAAAAAATCCGTGATATATATTTAAATATGCTTACATATAAAATCCGCGATGGAGTGAAGCCGCGAAAGGCGAAGCGCGATATAGCGAAGGATCACTGTATACGAGAACGTTAAGTGCAGGAATCGTGAAAAAATTAGACCGAGATTTTGTTGAATCTAGACATTTTAGACCTTCCAGACTACAAAAATACCATTTTTGAAATCATGTCTGTCTTGTGTGTGTATAAACATGATATACTCGAAAAACGCTGTGACCTAGGGTCAATGAGATTTTGTACATCTGCTTTATATCAAAAATAAGGTATCCTATCAACTTTTGGACCACTTCTGGCTGTACTTTAACTGAACACTTTTACAAATTTTCAAGTAAACTATGGCTATAATTAGATAGATGATTCAAATTTTGTATAGATGTTTATAATGATAAAAAGCAAACAGATATGACATTTGAGAAAAATTATTCAACCTGACGTAGTATTTTATTTAAACAACCATCTGAATTTTTAGTATCATGGATATATAAGAATGTACAAGATATTAAAAACTGTATTCAATACAAGGCATCTTCTTTCTATATTATTCATTTTATTTTAATTTATACATCATCAGTTTAACAATAACATGTAAACATTGAACATGATATGTAAATATAAAGATGTAATGGGAGTAATAAGCTGCTACGTCCCTGATGTGTTCCTGGTAATACATTTAATTTTTTATATATTATATACAGTAGACCCCTGCAAAGTCGCAGTTCAGAGTTCGTGGCCTCAGTCATTCGCTGATTTTCCTTAGAACCCATCTAATAATTGTTAGTGGAAACTGCAAATATCCCCCGCAATTTTTATGTTTTTTCTCATGGCAATACTGTACTGTAGAGAGAACAGGAAGCAACTGTAGAGGAAAACGCAGCTTGGATGGTGAAAGTAGCCAATAGAATTTGAAACTGCAACTCCCAGCAGTCCCTGCAGTGGCTCTGATTGGTCTTCTGCTGAGGGTGCTGGGGCTGTTGTTGTATTTAATGTGAAATCACCATAAGGGGAAGAGGGGTGGTATCGTTGTTTTCATTTGTCTTCATTACATTCTTTATTTGCCGTTTGATTGCCGGCTTGCTTTGTTTTTGTCTGTTTGTGAGTGCGTGCGGATTGGGTCAAGGCTGGGTGCGTCCCTGGAATCTCCACCACAAAAATAAATAAATCACCGTCTTCGACTGTGTGAATCTTAGCGGCACCGGACTGCTACAGCATTATTCATTTCTCCTTGCTGCTGATTGACTGTGATGCATCTCCAGCTGAGTGTTCTTGTGTTTTCAGTTTTGTTCCTCTTAAGCAGTAATTGTGATGCTCTTTTCATGGAAAAAAAATGTGTTTCATTAAAATTTCACTTTTTCTTTGTAAATTGTGACGTTTACTTAAAGTGCAGCACAAAAGTATTTGGCGTCCAGGGATGCATTAACCTGCAAGTATGTGACAATTTAAGGCTTAAAGCCCCAAGATGCTGTCGAAACGCCCTGCACATTCTAAGGCTTCTAGCAATGAAAACGCGCTTGCATGAATTACAGTACATATAGCGGTAACATCTGTATTTTACATTCTAGCACAGCAGGAGACATAGCAGTACAGTACACTGTGCAGTATACAGGTTTACCTTTACATTCTTTTTTTAGGTAATGTGTTAAGCTGAGTTTGAAACTAAAGTGTTTTGGGGGCATATTTAGGTTTTAAACTATAAAAGTAGGCATTTTTTTTTTACTACATCTACAATTCACGGGTACTCTAGGAACGTAACACTCCCGCAAATTTTGGGGGTGTTCTGTATATATATTTTATTTCCGCCATCATCATAATTAAATATAGCCGAATGCAGTTTTACCAGAAGTATTATATATTTGTTGCAGTAAATTGCTAACACTTTCTGTTTTTAGGTGACTAACTCTCTTTACTCTGCATGTAATCTCGGTACTGCATATGAAAAAATTCCACTACTATTTTTGACCTCCTTAAGTGTGAAAATCTCATTTTAATATTAATTTTGATTATAGAGAAATGATTTTGTATCGATATTATCAATTAGTAAGGATGAGAAACAAAGATATGTTATTTCAAAAATATAGCACAACTGCAAGTGGTTCTGATGGCCTTTTTCTCTATCTCAGTATACGAGGAAATCGAGAGGACCACACTCCCATTCCCACTGTACGCTTGCATTTCAGCAGTAAGGTGCCAGAGGTTGTTATTTATGTAAAATCGGGGAATGAGGTGTTTGTTTGAGTCACTCATGTACAGTGATATTTTGTAGGTAGCTTATCTGTTCATCATGGGTCAATAGCTGAGCAGCAACTTTCAATTATGATATCTGCCTGACAGCTAGTGGCACATGCTTACCTATCAGAGAGAAGGAGGTGCGGTAAAGTATACAGCGCACACAATTGAAACAGCAAGGCTGGGTTAACATTTATCTGCAGTTGCTATTAAATTATTTTCGTGAAGTGATGCATGTCATGGTAAATTACAAAAGAAAAGCAGTGTCTTATCTCGCACAAAAAAAAAAATTCAAGTTATCTAAATAATCAACTGGAAAACTTCAAGGGCCAACTTGTCGCAAAAAAGAAATAAAACCGGAATAGGACTGCCAATACTTGTTTCTCATTAAAATAAATCAATAAAGTATTGCCCTATTGTTATACATGTAAAGTCTGTTGTATTTTCTCTAGAAGCAGGCTTTTCATATTCAGTGTTGAAGAGTCCAATTCTTTTCTAAAAACAGGCTGACACTTTACGGCTGCTTTTAGAAGATACTGATCATGTCCATTTGTTTTGTGCGCCAATTACCTGATGCGGCAAATTGTGCTGTACAAGTTATTGGTTATGCAATATTAAATGAAATATTATTCTATTTATCGACATACTTGCTCTGATTAATTATCTTGCTGGTTGATTTTGTTATTTTCATATTCATCTTAACTCACTGTCTTATTAACAGAAAGTTTCAACTAACCAAATTATGTTGTAGTAAAACTATAAAATCTAAAATGAGTTCATTTATCACGTTATCAATATGTTTATGGAATGATTTTTTCACATCTGAATACTATTCTTTCAGGTGCACTAGTGAATAATGGATTATATTAATTAAACACGCAAATATCACAATACATGTTTGCCCCAGAGCAAAACCTTACCTAGGTTGACAAAGACTTAGGACCAACTCTGCCTTAGTACAGGAAAGAGGCCATCTAGTGTGCTTTGCAAGCTAAACTGTTTGAATAAAGATGTTACCTGTGGTAGAAGCGAAAGGCGTCTTTAAGGTATATGGAAGATAAGTGAAGACTGTTTAAAAAAAAAAAAAAATTTTTAAAATTAAAAAAAAAAACTGCAGACAGTTGTCTTTAAGTGATATATGCAAAGCATGTGGAGGCCACAAGGGAGAATGAGTGCTGCAAAACGTAAAAATAAATTACAAAACTACAAAGTATAGAAAAGTCTGCACAGAAAGTGATTTTGCATATTTCCTCACTGTATTTCTAGAAGGACAGAGTTGTATCTTCTGTCTGCAAAATATGGACAAACTTCTCATTTTGTATTTTTTCTCAAGAATTGTTTAAAACGATTTCTATGTTGAAATATTTCACTCATATGGCATTGTGAGTGTGTTTGTGTATGTGTATATATTATATTATAAAAAATATAAACTCATGATTTTTCCATAAATTAGATTATTTTTTGCCATATTGTTCAGCCTTAGTTCATACCTTATTTCAAACGAACACACTACATGGCCCATAACACCAACCCAGAAGTATTAATAGAAAATCCTATAGATATTACAAGACCACAAGTGACTGCAATAATTTTCAAATCAGCTGTAACCCAGCAAATTCATATTACAAGTCCTAGATTAAGCTGTCCAACAACATGCTGCTTGTCAAAACAGAACATGCAACCCATGGTTGTATGTCGATTATGTAACATAAAATTGGAGAGTCACCAAAACCGGAGTCAAATTCCTTGTATGTAATCATGCCTATTTGGCCAATAACTCCAATTCTAATTAGCTGAAATAAATTGCCATCCTTCCTTACTACATGTGGAAGACAATTCAAATTAGGAAATTAATAAAAAAGAAAGGCTTACCGAATGATGCAAAAGCCAGTTACAAGCACTAATATTTATAAAAATATTTTGATCTGAAAATTTCCAGTATTTACTCCAACCTAATGTTATACGCTTAATGTACAACACCTTAAAATTCTATGCTTACCACATATTTAAAGTACCCTGTGTGATCTCATAAAACCAAGAGGCATAACCTGCAATGTGTAGAGAAAAGCGGATGCTCAGCTAAACCACAACTGACTAACCAATATTACCTTTGATGTGCAGAACTGCAGTCACTGGTAAGAGTGTGAGAATTCAGAACCTGCACACATATATTTAATTCAATGCAGAATTTCATGCAAATAAGAAATGCAAGCCACGCATTCTAACAGTTAAAATCAAAACCATTCAGAAATTAGCGTGCACCATGTAATCTGCCATTTCTCTTTTATGATTCATTTCAAAGTATCTGTAATAATGCAATCTTTTGAAAAATTACTTAACAGTCATTTTACTGGATTCATAGGGAGCCAAATCAGAACCAGTCAATAATTTAACGAGTGCTTCAAGTTTTGATGTCAATGGTGATCAGATCAACATTTAGACCATACAAAGACATGCTTTTCAAATTTCAAGAATACAGTATTTTACACATGCACATCATGGATGAGGAATGGGCAGCCAAACTAAAAAGAAACAAATGGAATCCATGTAGAAATATTCTGGTGTTTTAGAATCAGAACAGCAAAGATGTGAAGCACTGAAGTTCATTTAAAAGATGTATTACCCACCCCATCAAATCACTAAGCACTGCTGTCTGTAAAGTGATTTTTTTTCCTCCATCAGCACTACATACCGATTAATGTAACTTCACAAGCACAAATATTTTAAAAGCAAGGATGGTGCGTATAAATATCAGCATTTCCGAATATGTGTATAAAACATCATCAACAAACCTTTACAAGAAAAGTTGATTCATTCTTAATATGGTTTTGCTGTTCATTGGTCCTTGGCTTTAATGCTGCTTTAGCTGATAAATTTGCCTGCCATTTGTTGCTGCATAAAGTGTTTTATTTTCTAAGATACACTTTGCTTTTAAAACACTGCTTTGATCATGCAGCTTGACTTAGATCTTACACTTGACACACAACTGACCTTTATACACTGTCTAACTGGACTGCATCTTGTAAAAGTGAGAAAAGGCAGCTGCAGGTTCCACCACCATCCTCAAGAAAAACAGACTGGGCTACTCTGGCAAAAAAAAACATCAACTTCAGCTGCAAGGACTAATGGAAGTGAAAAAGAATAGAAATAGCAAAATGAATGATTGGAATTGCTTAACTACACAAGATATGCAGAGCAACATAGTAGTTGGAGTCTGACTGACTGTGGGGTGGACAGGTGTCTTTAAAGAGCTCAGACAGAAAAAATTCAGGAAATCACATTGTATGATTTGTACAGAATTTATTTGTATTGCACTGCTGCACATAAGTATTTGAACACCTGGCAATCACCAAGAATTCTGGCTCTCAAAGACCTGTTACTCTGCCTTTAGGAAGTCCACCTCTACTCCACTTAGTAATCTTAATTAGTAGCACCTGTCTGAGCTCTTTAAAGACACCTGTCCACCCCACAGTCAGTCAGACTCCAACTACTACCATGGGTAAGACCATAGAGCTGTCAAAAGACACCAGAGACAAAATTGTGGACCTCCACAAGGCTGGAAAGGGCTACGGGGCAATTGCCAAGCAGCTTGGTGAAAATAGATCAACTGTTGGAACAATTGTCAGAAAATTGAAGAGGCTAAAGACGACTGTCAGTCTCCCTCGGACTGGGGCTCCATGCAAGATCTCGCCTCGTGGGGTATCACAGATGATAAGAAAGGTGAGGAATCAGCCCAGAACTACACGGGAGGAGCTGGTCAATGACACAAAGAGAGCTGGGACCACAGTTTCAAAGGTCACTGTCCGTAGAACACTATGCTGTCATGGTTTCAAATCACGCATTGCACGGAAGGTTCCCCTGCTCAAGTCATCACATGTCCAGGCCCGTCTGAAGTTTGCCAATGACCATCTGGATGATCCAGAGGAGGCATGGGAGAAAGTCATCAGTCAGATGAGACCAAAATAGAACTTTTTGGTCTAAACTTCACTCGCCGTGTTTGGAGGAAAAAGGAGGAGTTGCATCCCAAGAACACCATCCCTACTGTGAAGCATGGGGGTGGAAACATCATGCTTTGGGGGTGCTTTTCTGCGAAGGGGACAGGACGACTGCACTGTATTAAGGAGAGGATGAAGGGGGCCATGTATTGTGAGATTTTGAGCAACAACCTCCTTCCCTCAGTCAGAGCACTGAAGATGGGTCGTGGCTGGGTCTTCCAACATGACAATGACCCGAAGCACACAGCCAGGATAACCAAGGAGTGGCTCCATAAGAAGCATATCAAGGTTCTGGAGTGGCCTAGCCAGTCTCCAGATCTAAATCCAATCGAAAATCTTTGGAGGGAGCTGAAACTCTGTGTTGCTCAGCACCAGCCCCGGAACCTGACAGATCTAGAGGATATATGTGTGGAGGAGTGGGCCAAAATCCCTGTTGCAGAGTGTGCAAACCGGGTCAAGAACTACGGGAAACGTTTGACCTCTGTAATTGCAAACAAAGGCTTCTGTACCAAATATTAACACTGATTTTCTCAGGTGTTCAAATACTTATGTGCAGCAGTGCAATACAAATAAATTCTGTACAAATCATACAATGTGATTTCCTGAATTTTTTTTTTTTTTACATTCTGTCTCTCACAGTGGGAATGCACCTACAATGTGAATTTCAGACCCCTCCATGATTTCTAAGTGGGAGAACTTGCAAAATTGCAGGGTGTTCAAATACTTATGTTCCTCACTGTACAAGCAGGTGGGGAAAGTTTTGAACAATGCTACTTCAAGTATAGAACCAAAAATAGCCCTCTCTTTAAATGAAGGGGAATGCTAAATGTAAAAGTTAATCATTTTTATACAAGCTTTAAAAAGCACAATTCTGTCAATACACACAGTGAACTCACTGGACACTACCTAAACTGGCAGATCCCAAATTGTGGTGCCTGGGCAGCTACAGTACCAAAGCAATTGAAAACCTATGCCAGAACACAGACAACTCAAATAAAAAATAACTTGTTTTATGGTTTATCATTTTTCCTAACAGTACAGAATAGATGTGGCATAAACCCTTAATGCAAAATTACAATTTTATGTTCACAATTAAACAAAAACAAAAATATATGGTATTTGGTAGTAAATCCATTACTTTTATTCACAGAGGCAGCTAAATCTTCTAAAACTGGCCAAGAGCAAGGTTTATCAACAGTAAACACAGAAGTCAAATGTAAACATTAAAAATTTTCTAACATTAACTAAACAAAACATAACTAAGTAACTGAAGGTAAGTGACAGTTTTTTTTTGGGTGGAGTATTACGACGCATTAATAATACAATGGAACAGTTCTGACATCAGAGGTTAAATACTGCTTTTCATTATATTTCTTCCCGTCTCAAGGAGGGGGGAAAAAATAAATAAATAAAGTATGCATCTCAGAGACATCCCCTCTAAGGCTTTGCTAAACCCAAAGTGGAATACATGCATGACTGGAAGTTGTAATAATAAACACAAGATTAGGAAAGATGCACATTTCTCTGGCCCCTTTCACACCTAGCAGATAATCCATCACAGGAATTACTGGGATTTGCACAGTCACACATTGTAATTTTCTGGGCCCAACCTACATTCTGAGGCAACAGGAGGACTATGTTGAAAAGCCTGCAAAACGTTTGTAACCTCCAATTTACAAATGTTTAACTTAAAAGAAGAATAGTAGTACTGATCAAAATACACATTTTGTTGTGCTGCTACTAATTAGCACACTTTTTCAAACAACTATAACATTTTTTAACCATTTAATAAATTAAAAGCATTAACTCTTTTAGGGCTGATGTCAACTTTTGTCAAAAGGAGGAGTTGACGATGCTAATCAACTGTAAACTGTGACAAAACCACCCGTTATGTTTTAGTTGGACTCTCGTTGCTAGAAGGAAAGTTAGATTCATTGGTATGACCGAGATTTCCTGTACTCGCATGAGTAGCAAGGCGCAAACAGCGGCAGAAATGGCACTGACATCTGGCGAGAGATCAAAGCGAATGTGTAAAGCAAAATACTCCATGAACAACGTTTTGCCTATTATCTCTGAACTGGACTATGACTTGTCGGACTCAGATTTTGATACAAGTGATTGAAAATGAATGCGAGGTTCCAGCTTCAGCTGATTGGTCCCCAGCTAATCGTTGTACTGACACTGTTCGCCAGGGAGGACTGCCACTTAATAATGATAAGAGGTAGAAACCAGATTGCAATGCACTGTGACTTTGTCCCAGCCACGCAAAAACAGCCTGATGCACATTCTTGGCAAACTGGCAGCCACAGCATGCAGCAACAGATGTTTTATGTTGATTTCTGTGTGAAACCATTGTTTTTTGGAAAAGATATTCAGCCCTCAAAAGAGTTAAATGAACACAGCCAATACAAATATGAAACAGCAAAAGACTTAAAGACAAGACAAATACTATGGCATCTCAATTGTTGATTGCAATGATACACTTGTCAGTTTCCATCAATTACACACCATTTTCTCCAATGCCCACATCCCTCACTTCCCTTACTGCCAGAAAATGTTTCCAATTTAAAATGTTTCTAGTGAGGAAACTCTAGTGTCTGTGCCTGATGGTAAGCCTTCTCAAAAATAATTTCTCCTCATCTTGATTGGAGAGTGCCTCTCTAATTTTTGAATCTAACAATTTTTGGGACACTTTTTAAATTAAAAATTAAAATTGCAATTCAAATTATAGCAGTCTGATTAATTCAATTACATCAACTTTAACATATTTTACATATGACTACAGTAGTTTTATAGTAGAATTTACATGTAAACAGACAACACTTGTTTCTCTGCATTTATATAAATTTTTCAATTGCGATGCCACTCCATTGAGTTATCAGCGATTCACACAAGCTCTTGGTTAGATAAACTCATGGGACAGCCTATAAATGAGAAATGAACTACTGATATACAATTCTGAAAAGATGAAAAAGAACATCCTCTCTCTCATCACTTCGCTACCTAACAGCTAATGTGTGGTGAGCACAGTGGCACAAAAATGGCTGTCGTCAAATCATGCAGGTGGATGCTGCACTTTGGTGGTGGTTGAACTGGCTCCACACTAACTGTGCTATATGTTTTTTCTTTATAAATATTTATATAAATATTTATGAATTTAGAAACAAAGAAAAATATCTACAGTTTTAGAGAACAAGAATTCTCATTTGCACACTTCACTTTTCCCCCATGGATTCTTGGAAGTTCCACTCAATTTAACCACATGTAACGTATAATTTCACTCTTTCCCAGAAGATGTTTCTATGAAAAATTTTAAACTGCAGAATTCACACAAGTGTAAGATTATTGTCTCTACTGGTTAGATTGTCTTGTTAGTAAGTACAAGAGGAGAAAGAGGTGATAGACTTGAAAGCAAAGTCTTTACCCAAAGAATGACAGCAGATTAAGAAATGCATTTCCGTCATCTAAACTGTCTAAGCAAAAGCCTTCTATCCAGTTCTGGACTACTGCCCCAAGAGGATCTTTTATTAAAGACACCACTTTTCTCTGTTGTAAAATATACTGCAATGATTACATGCTTACTAAAGGATTTTGACGCACAAATGTGAATTGCTTTATAATCTGTCAGGTATATTGCACAAAAAAAGCTAAGATTTGTTTTATGAAGTACTGTGGGGTCTAAGGCTAATGTACTGTACAAATGTACATCTAACACCTAAAACCATTAACCTAACATTAAACATACAGTGGAACCTCAGTTTGCGAGTAACTTAGTTTATGAGTGTTTTTGCAAGATGAGCTAAAATTTTTATGTATGTATGTGCTTTGTCTGCTGAGCGTCATGTGATCACAACTGAGCTGATGGTTCTTCTCTCTCGCTGCGGGATTGTGGGCAATCGTCTCCTATTCTCAGTCTTAGTCGGCGTGCCTCACTCATATAGTCAACATCCGTACACGCGTATATTGTTTACTACAGCATATTGTGTGTGTGTGTGTGTTCTGTGACGTGCGAGTCCCCGTCTTGCACCCCAAAACACAAAGCTGAGTCTCTGTACTTTAGCAACACCAGCTTTATTCAGCTTGAAACAGCAACAGCGCAAGTATTTATTGTAGCGGGATCTGCCACTCTCCTATACACAGACACAGCAGTCAGGCAGGGCCGTGGCCAAGCAATACTGTGCCCTGCGCATTTATAATGTTCCTTGCATCACCCATCGACGGCAGGCACTTATAGCATGTCCACAATCTTTTCGGATTTGCTTTTACAGCGAACTGCTACAGCGCTGGGAGACTGCGTTTGCTTTGGGACGCTCTTCCGCGTGTCGTCCCATTGGGTGGAATCCCACAAGAGTTCAGAAACTCACACCAGCCATGATTCTTTTTAAAGGTAAAGTGCAGGTTAATTTGTTTTATGTATTTTTACTTTATATTTTGTATTAATCATTTTTATATGAATAGTTTTGGATTGTGGAACGATTCATTTGAGTTTCCATTATTTCTTATGGGGAAATTCGCTTTGATACACGAGTGCTTTGGATTGCGAGCACATTTTCCAGAACAAATTATGCTCGCAAACCGAGGTTTCACTGTATTTGAATATTTACACCTTATTTTTTGACTAATTTGATATTCCTATTGGGTATATTAACACAAAGAAAATCTGCTTTCAAAACAATTTTTTTATTTTTTTTATTTAGAGCATCTTGCAATTCTGCTATGCACAACTTTTCTTGCTTTCTCATGCTAAATGGCTACCACTCAACTTTTCCAACATTTTTTTTTATTGCTCTAAAAAAGTGTTACATTTATAAAGATAACACCAAAGTGACTGGTAGTTTAAACAACTGGATGCACCTCTTTGGACTGCAGTGTATCTAGGGATGACTCTAAGATAGGAACTCTTTGAGAAGTGGCTGGACAGACTGAACACAAGAATAGGATGGAACACATCTCTAATGAAATATACACAAAGAAATTGAGGTACAGTGGAACCTTGGGTCATGACCGTCTCGGAACACATACAAATCGGGTTACGACCAAAAAGTTTGTCAAACTCTTGCATCTGTTCACAACCACACACTCGGTTGACGAACAAGCCAGTTTCCCTTCCAGTTTGTACGCGCCGATGATTTCCGCACGTATTGTACATTGTTCTCAGTCAGACATGCGTGCGTGCTTGCTTTTGCTGTGAACTCTTTGTACTCTATTTCGTTTCCCTTCCAGTTCGTAAGCGCCGATGATTTCCGCACGTGTTCAGTCTCTCCCTGTACATTGTTCTCGGTCAGATGTGCATGCTTTCGCTGTGAACTCTTTGTGCTCTATTTCATGTGCTTTTGCATTCATTTTGCAGTTAACCATGGCCTCTAAGCAAGTGAAGAGGGGTAGGGCTGGTGAGAAGAAAGGTTCGAAGAAAACTGAAATCGAATTAAAGAAAAATTATTGAAAAGTATGAATGTGGCATTTGTGTTACTGATCTTGCCACCAAGTACAAGAAGTCAAAATCTATGATTTCGACTATTCTAAAGCAGAAAGAGGCCATTACAGCAGCTAATGTTGCAAAAGGAGTTAAAGTGTTAACCAGGCAGAGGCCTCAAGTGCTGGTAGAGGTGGAAAAACTGTTGCTAGTGTGGCTGAACGAGAAGCAACTTGCAGGGAATACCGTAAGCGAGGTGATGTTATGCGAGAAAGCCAGGAAGATTCATGGAGATTTACCAAAAAACTATCCTTCTATGAGTTGCGAAAGTGAGGAATTTAAAGCCAGTAGAGGATGGTTTGAAAAGTTTAGCAAGAGATGTGGCATTCGTAGTGTGGTAAGGCATGGAGAGGCTGCTAGTTCCAACGCTGAAGCTGCGAAAGAATTTGTGAAAAATTTCACAAAATTAGTGGAGGACGAAGGATACATCCTGCAACAAGTGTTCAACTGCGACGAGACCGGATTGTTCTGGAAGAGGATGTCGAAGAGGACCTACATTACCCAGGAAGAGAAGGCTATGCCCGGCCATAAACCAATCAAGGAGAGGTTAACCGTTTTGCTGTGTGCTAACGCTAGTGGGGACGTAAAAATCAAGCTGCTAGTCATTTACCAGTTTGAGAACCCTTGTGCTTTCAAGCAGCACAATGTAAACAAAGCCAGACTGCCCGTGATGTGGAGGGCAAACACGAAGGGTTGGGTCACAAGGACCTTGTTTTTGGAATGACTGCTTGAAGAGAATAATCTGCCTGAAAAATGCCTTCTTCTGATGGACAATGCACCGGCACACCCTCCAAATTTAGTTGACGATATGGTCGAGGAGTACGACTTTATTAAGGATGTGTTCCCCCCCCAATACGACTCCTCTTCTGCAGCCCATGGAACAGCAGGTTATTTCAAATTTTAAGAAGCTGTACACCAAAGAACTATTCGCCAGGTGTTTCAATTTGACCAAGGAGACGTCTTTGACTCTGAAAGAGTTCTGGAAGAACCATTTTAATATCGCTCATTACATCAACCTCATTGATAAAGCCTGGGAAAATGTCGCATACCGGACCTTGAACTCAGCCTGGAAGAAACTTTGGCCTGAATGCGTTCCTGAACGGGATTCAGAAAGCTTTGAGCCTCCTGTTGTGGATGAGATTGTGTCCATGGGCAAGAGCATGGGTCTTGAAGTGGACAATGAGGACATCGAGCAGCTGGTCCTGGATCACAAGGAGGAGCTGACGATGGAGGAACTCGCTGAACTCCAGCAGGAGCAGCATAGGTTGCTCACCGAGGAGCAGTCCTCAGGGGAAGAACAGGAAAGGGTGGTTATAAAAAGTGATGCGATAAAAGCCATCATGGAAAAATGGAACGAGTGCCAGGATTTTTTCGAGAAGAACCACCCTGACAAAGCAGTTACGAACAGAGTGATAAACATGATGGACAACAATGTTGTCTCACATTTCTGAAAAATTTTAATGCGTAGGAAAAGGCAAGTCACATTAGACCGCTATTTCACGAAGTCTGATCCACCAGCTAAACAGCTAAAAACACAAATCACAACACAGAAAACACCTGAAGGAGAACATCCCTCCATCGCGGAGCCGGACTCTCCCTCAAAACTGTAACCTCCTCTCCACCCAGTTCCTCCTCACTTCCTTCATGCCAGAATTCGACTCATGCACAGTTAGTTTTCTTGTTTATGGTTAGTTTTTGTATAAATTACGGATTTTTTAAATGTTCATTTTTTTTTCCCCCGTGCGTAAAACTCACTAAAAAAAAGTGTTTACAGCGAGCGGTTCGTAAGGGTGTAGTGTGAACTCTTGCAATGTTAGCTATCTCTGTTCAAGGTTTTCACTTTTAGTTTACTATTACACTGTGCATTCTATGGTATGATTAACTACTTTTGTGCTTAAAAATCTTTAACAAAAAATATATTTACATACAGTTTGTACAGTCTGGAACGGATTAATTGTATTTCCATACAATCCTATGGGGGAAATTACTTCGGATCACGACCAAATCGGGTTGCGACCAGAGCTCTGGAATGAATTATGGTCGTGACCAGAGGTTCAACAGTATTTTGAAATTAAAACAACATTGACAAATGAAAATATTTTGAAAAACACTGCCTAACTTTCAAGAACTATTTGCTAAACAATCGACTGTAAATGAACACACAGTGTAACAACAAGTTACATTAAACTGTCAAGGAATACCTGCAATACTCGGCATCATGCAGAAAAGACAAATGACTACAAAGGACTGCATTTTGAAGAGTAAACCATGACAAATCAGTCAGCCTTTTAGAAATTAACAGATGATGTGCCTCCCAGTGTAATGTAGTAGAAACTACATTAAATTCAGGTACTACAACTAAGTCATATAATTTTACGTGATTCAAGGAACTTCGAATGGTTTTTAGGCTCAAAAATCCACTTGGAGATATGAGACATTTCACTTTTATACTTTGCGTTCGGCTGATTACAGGAGATATGAAAGGAAATTCTCTTCTGTCGTGTGTGCAACAGTTTTTTTTTTGTTTTTTTTATATTCAAAAACATAACACTCCATTTAAAATAGTACTGTTGCAAATAAGCAAAGTGATACAATTTAAACATTAATAAAAATCAGCACTTTAATATTATTGCTTAAATATAGCTTATTCAGGTTTGGCTGATATTGCTGAACAAACAAAATGTAAACCTGAATTGATAATAATCCAAACCTGCTTAAGACAATCACAGAACATAAAAGGGTGAAAGGGAATCAAACAGTATTTTATAAATCTGCCAAAATTTACAACTATATAAACTGTTATTAGTAAGGCACAGCTTTCACAAATACTATACTAACCACCACCAAACATTTTAAGAAAGCAGACAGATTCAATTACTTGTAGCAAAATGGGTAACAGACTCACATCACCACTACAAGTATATACAACATATATATCACAGCTTTGAAAATGTAGGAAGATCCAAAACAATTCCTTGCACCTACTAAGTACCTGGAGTTTAAACAAAAAAAAAAAAAAAAGTTACCTAAAAATAAAGTTAAAACTTACAAGGACCACTGGTTCTAATTTTTTGGCAAAGTTCTGTCTACAAGACAGAGCAACAAAGCAAGCAGAGACACTTTGAATGTCAATGACCATGAAGAAGAAAAAGTGCTAAACTAGCAAATCAAAGGTTTACAGCCAGATTATTTCAATGAAAAGAAAAAGAACTGCAACCAACTGCACAATTTGACTTTTTTTTTTTTTTTTTTTTTTTTTAACAGTAAAAGTATATTTAAAATTTGTAAGATGTGAGTTAACTATCAAAAACATGGAACTGATAAGTAATTTTGCACAATAATGCTATGTGAAATAACTAATAGAAAGCATACAAAATTATGATGCATCGAATTACATTTTGTAAAGAAACCTTGGGAGTGTTAAGAGGGAAGTAAAATTCAGAAGAAAAAGCTCTAAACTAGGGATGCACCGATACCGAAACGAGCATCTGGTATCGGCCTCGATACCACATTTTCTAAAGTACTCGTTAAAAGTCCCCCGATACCGGGGACCGATACCACGGTCTGAGAAATGTCTATGTTTGAGCGGCGTGTAAGGGGTTAATCACAGGCGCCGAGTGCCCGCCCCCAGGCCCCGGCTGCAGCTCAGAGCGGGGAGAAGGCGAGGCGAGACATGTTAGCCGTGTGGAACTATTTCAAAGTGAATGAAGACGACAAAACAAAGGCGGACTGCAAATTGTGCTCAGTGAAATTGTCCAGAGGAGGCTCAAAAGGTAGCGCATTTAACATAAGTAATTTAATCAAGCACCTAAAATCCCAACACGACAAAGAGTACAAAGAGTTTACCCACGCTTCTAAACCAACACAACCCACGCTGCAGCAAACTCTTGCAAGACGAGAGAAAATGTCCAGAGACAATCCACGTGCTGTGAAAATAACACAGGCAATTATCAAGTACATTGCATTGAGTGACCAGCCACTCTCGGAGGTAGAAAATGTGGGATTCCTGCGTCTCCTCCATGTTCTGCAGCCCAGATATGATGTCCCAAGCCACCGCTACATGACTGACACGGAGCTGCCTAAACTACACGACTCCGTGAAAAAACATATCCACAGCCTACTGCAAGCCTCCTCTGCGCTTAGTTTCACCACGGATATTTGGACAAGCAGTGTTAGCCCCGTGTCGCTAATTAGCCTAACCTCCCAGTGGATAGACGAGAGTTTCACGCCGCAACGAGCCATATTACGTGTGAAACAATTCCGCGGCTCGCACACCAGCCAGGCTATAGCGCATGTGTTTGAGGAAATGCTCCAGACATGGGGTATACCTAAAACATCAGTACATGTTGTGCTTCATGACAATGCCAAAAACATGATTAAAGCCATGAATGACGCAGGGCTCCCAAGTCTGCCGTGTGTCGCGCACACGCTCCAACTGGCTGTTCATGAGGGCTTATTAGCACAGAGGAGCATAGCTGATGCTATAGCAGTGGGGCGGAAAATAAAAAAAAACCTGCCACTCACTTTTTCTAAATAGGCTCCATTAAGTGAGTCGTCTTAGACTTGATGTTAATACCTACCTCAGTTGCACTGACTGCCACAGTTCTATGTTGGTGGATGTTGTTAGTTTATTCAAATATTGTGCACTAAATAGCAAAGATGTTTATTAATGCCCCTTGTGTTGTCCAAAGCGGCAGAGTTTACAACAAACTGAAAAAAATACTTGAGTTGCACTGTCACTGTTTAAATTTTTTTTTATAATTATTTATTCTGTAATATGTTGCATACAACATGCTTTTCATTTTAAATAAATGTTCTTAATTCCAAACTAGTCCCTTGTTTTTTTTTGTTAAATTATATGACTAAAGCTGTTACCTGTAAATTTAAATCATGTTTTTATTAAGTACTCGGTATCGGCGAGTACTGAAATGCAAGTACTCGTACTCGTTTTCCAAAAAAGTGGTATCGGTGCATCCCTACTCTAAACTTATTTAAAAGTAGTTTCATTTATTTACACATGAAAAAATTTCATTGTACTCTGTATATGTAACACCAATAACCATACAAACATTATTTGCATTTCATATTCAGTCTGTTCAAAAATTTTAAATGTGTATTGTGCAGTATGTTAAAACACTTCATAAATGTTAAATAAACATAACTATTTCCACAATTTTTGACACGGAGATAAGATGTATGCAGCTTTAACAGTTTTGCACATTTAAAACAGGCTTTAGATAACTAGGTGCCAATACAACTAAACGCGTGAAATTTTTAATGATCACTTCTTAACAACTACAGTTCAGTCTATCTTTACTGATTCAAATATGTTAAATTATCGTAATATTCACTTGAAATCAAATCACCAAGCCCTAACACCTATTAATATAGTTGAGACATCATTTAAAGAGATGACATTTTAAGTTTACATACAAGCTCAAAAAGGTGATCAGGTTAAATGAGAGTTTATACATAAATAAAAGTGTACCTTTTTATTCCAATTACCTCCTTGAAGCTGAACCAAATACATTCATGTCTTATTATGTACCTCTTCACTGACATTTCTTTGATACAAGGTTTGTGAATTTCCCCTTGGGATTAATAAAGTATCTATCTATCTATCTATCTATCTATCAAACAAACATAGTTCAATACAGTGAATACCTGGAGATAATCAACTACTTGGTTCCCACAGCCCTAAAGACACCCCTGCAACAAAAAATTATATTGCTGATGAGTTCACCAGAGATGCAAATAAAATGCCTAACTACAATCTCCTATGCTCACAGAAGTGGAGTTGGAGTCAGACGAAAATATTGAGTTACTGGATTTGGAAGACACAGTCAGTAAAAATGGCTGGAGTCCAACTATGAGACAGAGTATAGGAGTCTGGTGGAGAACTTTGTTTCTTGGTGCAAAGAGAACCATCAACAAAAACCAAGGCACTGGTTATTGACTTTCACCACACAAAGAACCTCTACGTCACTATTAAAAGAGTAAATGTAGAGGTGGTCCACATTAATTGCAGGTTGAACTGGTCTCAGAACACAGATGAGTTATTTAAGGAAGGGCAGAACAGGCTCTTTTTTCCTTAGGTGACTGTGTTCCTTTAAATGTGGGAAGTGACATCCTTCACATCTTCTATAATATGCTACCGTGGCTGTTCGTTCGTCTGTCCAGAATTTTAAATTACCTGTAGCTCGCAAACCGTTTCACCAATTGACTTGAAATTTGCAAAACATATACTACTTGACGTCTACTATCCACTTATGGGGTGATGATTTTATTACTCTTTTTATTTTATTGTAGAATCAACTCTCGGCAGCACGCAGCAGGGCAGCCGTGCGGCACATGCGTATGGGCGCCGTTCTCATTCTCTACCACCTTCGCTAATCATTCTTGAGGGAGATTGAAGACTTAAGTGCCAGATTAAGTGAAAAATTAATGAAAACGTAGTAAGTCATTGCAACTCAAAAACTAACTTAATCAGTTTTAACGCGAAAAGATGCCGACGAAAGGAGAAGCAGCGGGCCGCTAGGGTGGAGTAAAGAAGAGCTGCTCAGGAAGGAGCAAGCACATCAACCTCTGAGCAAACGAATGCTAAACGTACAGAGAAAGAGGATGAATACTATGAATGTTCAAGTCAAGTGTATTCGTGCAGTGTGCCGTTACTGGTCTTCTATAACTTTGTGCTGGCCAGCGCAGTTTTCTACGCTGTAGTGTGCTGGGCTGGTAAAGTCACTTCAAGTGAGGCCCACTAAATCAACAAGCTAATTAAAGGGCAAGCTCAGTTATAGGACACACTGTGGAATACCTTGAGGTAGTATAGTAGTAAGGAGAAAAAACAAAACTGAGTGCCATTATGAACAATTCTACACATCCTCTCTCTGACACACCAACACAGAGGACTTTTGGCCAATGAATCATTCAGCAGTGCTACTGGGGCACCTTTATTCCAAAAGCAATCCACCTGCATAATGCCTCACTGTGACAGCCAAGTCAGCAGCATTCCTTTTTTTTTTTTTTTTTTTTTTTTTTTTTTTTTTTTTTTAAATTTTCTTGCTTTATTCTGTTTGTGTATTTATTTACTTACTTTTCTACTTACTTATTTATATAAAGAGCTTCTGTAAAATGCCAAATTCCCCCCTGTGGACAAAAAGTTCAATCTAAATGTAAATTGTAAAATTGGAAAGTTTAAAAAAATACTACGTCTTTTTCTAGCCTTTTATTTAAAATGCTACCTTTAAATTATTATTTAATAAAATAGAAAAAAGCCATTACAGCATCACTTGAGCCTTTAAACCAAAACACGTTAAGCCGGGATTATACTTCACACGACGCAACGCATGCTGCAGTGGACTCTCCTGCTACGCAATCGTAGTGCTTATACTTGCGCGCGTACTTTGCGTACATACTATCACAGTGAGAACAGGTTCAGCTTCGCTGTGTTGTGAATTGCCTGGAACACCCATTAAATTCCAATGACACCTTACCGGAATATCTCTGAAAAGGATGTTTATTGATTAAATCCAGGGATGTATCCATTCCAGCAAGTATTGGGCACGAGTGAGAAACAATCCCTGGATGAGGCCTCGGCTCATCACAAGGTGAATACAAGCACACACATCACTCGCGTCATTTTAGCGGCACCAAATCCCCAAATCTGCAAATCTTTGGAAGGAAACTGGAGCACACCAAGGAAACGCCAGGCAGGGAATATCAGTGTCACCCCCATGTGTGTAATTATTAACAGTATTCATTATTTAAACCAAATTACCGATTTCTCTGTAAAATGTAATGTACATAATTTAATGACTCATCATGAAAGTGATATCAAGTATAAACCTAAGGATTCTAAATGTGCAGAGAGTTGGAATATCATACATTTAATGTGCTCAGTGTGGCGATCTATTGCTGGCGATCCACTGTCGTCAGGAGCAGAGAAAGCCCTAGAAAAAAAGACGGCACAGAAGAGGGTATGTGAGACTTCTAAAACGTATCGTGTCATTACGATCGGGAATATGCGACACTTGAACATAAAAGCACCACGAATACATCTGTATGTCGGCATTTTGCTTCACCACATCGAACCATTTATCAAATATCGAAGCGTGCACACTGATCTTGTAGGATCTGCAAAGCAGCTTTCTGTCACATGTAGATAGTAAGCAGAGACTCTGACATCACATTCCAACTTTTAGCACACTGCGCCCCCCGACTTTTTGCTGGTACTGCAACTCGCGCACGCGTTAATTTCTGAGGACCTGCTCAGAGGACGCATCAAATGAACGCTCAGCAGCCATGATGTGGGTGCGTACGCGTTCTGAGCATGAAGTATAAAAGGGCCCTTAGAGTGCTAAAAAGTAGCCTAATGATTCAAAATGGCAGTATTGAAGCACCACAGTTAATATACACTGCCTGGCCAAAAAAAAAGTTGCCACCAAAAAAAAAAAAAAGGTCACACACACTAATATTTCATTGGACCGCCGCCTTTAGCTTTGATTACGGCATGCATTCGCTGTGGCATTGTTTCGATAAGCTTCTGTAATGTCACAAGATTTAGTTCCATCCAGTGTTGCATTCATTTTTCACCAAGATCTTGCATTGATGATGGTACAGTCTGACCGCCTTTCTTCTTACCCTGATGCGCCCATCACTCTGGAACAGGGTAAATCTGGACTCATCAGACCACATGACCTTCTTCCATTGCTCCAGAGTCCAATCTTTATGCTCCCTAGCAAATTGAAGCCTTTTTTTCCGGTTTGCCTCACTGATTAGTTGTTTTCTTACGGCTACACAGCTGTTCAGTCCCAATCCCTTGAGTTCCCTTCGCATTGTGCGCGTGGAAATGCTCTTACTTTCACTATTAAACATAGTTCTACTGTTGTAGTTTAGTAGTTTCTGCAATCTCCTTTGATGTTTTCTCTTGCTTGATGCATGCCAATGATATGACCCTTCTCAAACACACCAACATCTTTTCCACAACCACGAGATGTGTCTTTCGACATGGTTGTTTAAGAAATGAGAAGCAACTCATTGCACCAGTTGGGGTTAAATAACTTGTTGCCAGCTGAAAGATAATCGCCCATGCAGTAATTATCCAATAGGAGGCTCGTACCTATTTGCTTAGTTAAATCCAGGTAGCGACTTTTTTTTTGGCCAGGCAGTGTATTAGTCTAATCACATATAGACCAGTCTGAATTGGTGGTACCATAAATTGTGAAATCAGAAACAAACGTTTTGTGTTTCAACTGTACAGGGACCACAGCCCTGCTTATTTTGCCATGTTCACATATTTAACCAAACAAATTTTTCGATTAACAGACAAACAGAAATTGAACAAGAGAAAATTACTTCACATTACATTCTTAATTTTTTTTCTGCTCCATTAGTTAGATAGGAAATAGTGTAAAACACATGATTTGAATGACATGTAGTATCTGTATATGTTACTGACTTAAAACTTTCATTCTAATACTTTAAAATCAACAGAGAAGTGAACTTAGATGGTCCAGTCTTAACATAGCAACTGCAAATAGGACTGTGCCGATCAAACTATGGGCAAAGGAACAAAAAAAAATTCAGGTTTTAAAAGAAAATCTGAATTACACAAGGTATTCCGAGATGCTACGACAAAAAGTGCAAAGCTAATTACAAAATTGAATTAAATGTTAAAGATAAATTAACTTCAGCATTTATTCACAATAAAGGGGGGGGGGGGGGGGGGAGTTGGGATCATCTGCCAATGAAGACGAAGCAATTGCAGGTTAAGGGCCTTGCTCAAGGACCAAATGGAGTAGAGTCACTTCTGGCATTTATGGGATTTGAACCAGCAATCCCACAGATGCCTAGCCTCACAGCTACCACTTAACCACCTTATTCACAATATCATAATAAAATCTGTGTAATGTCTGTTGAGGTAAATACTTCAGGAAAGATAATGGGTATATAAAACCTCCACCCAATTCCAAATTACATACTGTGTAAAAAATGTAAAGCCACTAATCACTAATTTGTTTTTAATTAACTGTTCATTACAACTAAGATAACTGAAGACTGGGTAAATTGCATTTTGGCAAATGGCTTGGTGTTCAGTTCAAACATCACAAATTTAGCTATATACAAGAGTTATATATATGAAGATTAACAGGTAATAAATTGCCAAAAAAATGATTTTAAGATTTAAGCAAAATTACCTTCTGGATTCATCAGCTGAATTAAATTTTCAATGTAACTGGTTAAACGGTTTTAGAATGTTAAAAATTAAAAAAAGAATTAAAATGTTGCTTTAATATAGATTAAGTCGTTCTACTTTGTGAATAACTATCATTAAATTATCATTGTACAATTATAAAAAAGAAATTTTAAGTAACCTTAAACAACTTCTTAGGATTGGTTGGAGCCATGGAGCAAGTCACATAATTATATTAATGACATTCTAAAAGAATAAGTGAGCAGGAAAGCAAGCATGAAATGAAAAGGATAGAATCCATACTATGGAAAAATGAGTATTCCTATCATTTTATAATTTCAATATGGATACTGACTGATAAATCAATATTTTGAAAACATTATTATCCGATTATACATATGGTTTTCATATGTAAACCTCACTCCAACCCAGCTAACTCTTGACCGTGATTATACCCATTAGAGCTACCCTGATTAAATGTTCTGTTTGGAAAGGACTGTGCAACATTTGACATGAATAGCACAGGATCAGAAAATTCAAGAATTCATATAAAGTGTGAGAATATCTAAATATCTGAGAAAGTAGTAATATACTACTGACTACAAAGGGCATTTATAACATATACCGGGCTTGCAAAAATTAGCCCTTTATAAAACACACACAGGTCAGGCCACAAAATATTTACACAGTATAACAATGGACATGCAGATACCCAAGAAAATACACAGCAATATATTCATGAAGGATATTAACTAGTACTGGAGAGTCAAACATTACAAATAAAACGTGCCAATTTAAATATGTTCATTAATTGGGACGGCAGTGTACTACAAGCACTTTCCAACATGAAGCACACAGCAAGCCATTTTCACAAGTTAAACTTTCAAACTTTCACTTTGACTATATTTCTTAGTAACAATGAAAGTTGCATGTTAATTACCCAAAGGAAAAAACTCCTCATGATTATTCGAATTGAACCTCACTAAATACCCACTTTTTTGTTAACTTTCCTGTTTTTTTTGGACCTTTTCTGTGCAAATTAAAAATATAAATGGGGCTAGCCGCTGTACATGTGTAGCGTAAATTCATCTGCTGCTACTTCAATCATGCATGTGAAAAAAGTGGCAGGTTGTGATTGTGCATGTGGGTTGGGGGGTCTTGGGGAGTGTTTGGGGGGAGGGAAAAAAAAAAAATCACTATTTACAAGGTATTATGAGATTGCCCAGGGTTTCATCCTAACTTTTCTACTTTTGGCAGCCAACACTATATTAACCTCAGAGATGATCAAACAGCTTTGATTTGTTACCGATTGCTAGTTTTCACAAAGCCTTAAGGCTAACCAAGGTACTACGCTCCTTATGACCTGCTATTAAATTTTGTTCTGCATCGTTTAACTTTACGATTCCCGCTACTCACTAAGATGCATTCTGTGTATGCAATTTTTTCACAAGTCACTTTGGATAAGGGTATTTGCTAAATATAAAACAATGAACTAAATACCAATTAAAAAAAAAATAAAAATCATATTTAAAAATGTTCCATTAGAGAATCCCAGAAAGATTTAACACCCCAGTTTACAGTAAAAAACTGGTTCTGTGATAACATTTTAGACTGTTACACAGAAGCAAGCAACAAAAACTAGAGCATGCGACTTGTCCAAACACTCACTGGGAATGTTTTCAGGTTCTCTCCTACTGTTTAAAATTCATAGTGCTCTTTAGGTGGAATGGACAGAACAGCATGGACAGGGCAGATTGCCCTTTCACTTTGATCAAACACAAAAATTGCCAAAGCATCACGCTATTCAGCCCTTTTAATGCTACTGTGAATAGAAGTTTCAGAATGAAGGCACCATACACTGACAGTTCAAAACAAAGCTCTGCACAGTAGTTTAAATTATAAAAAGGAATAAGCAGCTGTTTCTCAAGACAGGAAGCTTCTTGAAAAAAAGCAAGCTATCCAACCAAAAACAGAAATAGGCTATTTCTGACATGACAAGCAAGTATGAGGAGACAATCTGAGTCTTGAAATATTACACAGAAGCATGTTGAATAATTCAACTGTCAATTAAATTTCAAATTTTCAAGATAAGAATAAAGTACATCATTAAACACTAAAAACGTGAATTAAAGTGGTTGTAAAATTCATTTGTTTAAGCACTGGACTAGAAAATTATTCCCTATGTGTGAGATTTGCTGAATATAAACCATTTCCAAACCTTCTTGTGATCATAAATAAATAAATCTGAAGCATGCACTTAATACGATACGCCTTCCACATGATAAGCATATTGTATACCAGTGGATTTACAAAGTATTCAGACCCTTTCACTTTCTCCACACGTTGTGTTGCACATGTAATATTAAATGGACTAATCTGCCATTGTGATCAACAATCTACACTTAATAAAACACAAGTAAAAACATGTTTTCAGAAAAATGTGCAGATTTATTAGAACTCAAAAACTGAAATTACTCATTTATAAATAAGTATTCAGACCCTTTACTGCGACATTCAAGACTGTGGTCAAGTGCATTCTGTTTGCTTCAATTCTCCTGGAGGTGCATCTACCTGTGGCAAATGGAGTAGGTTAGACATAGTTCCGAAAAGCACACACTTACATATGTTATGGTCCCACAATACAAACTGCTTATCAGGACAAAAGCCAAGCCATGAAACCCAAGGAACTCTATGTACACATCCACGATAAAACTTTGGTGAGGCATACTATAAATCAGGGCACTGGAGTAAAACCAATACTAAAGCTTCGAGTACCTTCAAGAACACAGTGGCCTCAGTCAGTGTGAAAGCTTCTTACTGCCACAAGTTACGAAAGCAAATGATATTTCACATATTAATAATTAGTGTTTATTTACCACAGAATTAATCACATTGGACTGTGCAAAATTCAAATGCAGTCAACATGTGAATTATGAAATGGTTTTCAAATAATTGAGACAATGTGACAGTAGTCTGTAAATTGGGCAGATATAATGTAAAGATGAATATGACTAAAACAAATTACGTTCACCAAGTTAAATATACTAATAAAAAAACAAAGCATTCAAAATGCAAAAATTCTTAACTGAAAAGAGTGAGATGTTATTCATTTCCAGCAGGACTATTCTGGCCTCTGCAAAATGCCATGGGGCTCTCTCCACAGATTTTACAGACACCATCCACATATTAAAACATATCAGCTTTGCATTTTCACCTCTGCAATGGTTTGTACAAGACTGAAGGCAAACCTTGCTACAAATCTTTCCACATATTTTTAACTGTGCCATTATTTAGTACGAAAAAAATTCTATGTGCATTTTAGGAGTAGTTACAATATTGTACAAAAACAATTAAAAATTAATTATTTCATACATTCATCTTTTAGAACTTTTTTTTTTGAATTGACAAATCTATTCGATTTTTTCACATCACATACTACAGTACACAGCCAAATGACAATCTAGTACATAGCACATAATGTTAAGGTGTTTCTCTTTCACATCAAATGGTCAAGCACTGATTTTAGTAGGTGAGGTTGGACCTGATCCAACTCTATCTTCTGGAAATTGATCTTATCATAAGGACATTCCTGTTTTGGGAAACAAGAGCCCATGCCCTTCAGGCAGTCAGACCTAGTACCTTTTTTCTACGTTAGATGATTCTTACAGATAATTTGCCAATCTCTGAACAATCAGTGTAATAAATACAACATAAAGGGACAAAATAGCCTATGGCACAATTATCAGTATAACTTAATACAGTAATCCCTCCTCCATCGCGGGGGTTGCGTTCCAGAGCCACCCGCGAAATAAGAAAATCCGCGAAGTAGAAACCATATGTTTATATGGTTATTTTTATATTGTCATGCTTGGGTCACAGATTTGCGCAGAAACACAGGAGGTTGTAGAGAGACAGGAACGTTATTCAAACACTGCAAACAAACATTTGTCTCTTTTTCAAAAGTTTAAACTGTGCTCCATGACAAGACAGAGATGACAGTTCTGTCTCACAATTAAAAGAATGCAAACATATCTTCCTCTTCAAAGGAAACAGAGAGTAAAGCAAACAAATCAATAGGGCTGTTTGGCTTGTAAGTATGTGAAGCACCGCCGGTACAAAGATGTTGAAGGCAGCAGCTCACACCCCCTCCGTCAGGAGCAGGGAGAGAGAGAAACAAAGTCAAAAATCAATACGTGCCCTTTGAGCTTTTAAGTATGCGAAGCACCGTGCAGCATACTTAAAAGCTGCACACAGAAGGTAGCAACGTGAAGATAATCTTTCAGCATTTTTAGACGAGCGTCCGTATCATCTAGGTGTGCGAACAGCCCCCCTGCTCACACCCCCTATGTCAGGATCAGATAGTCAGCGCAAGAGAGAGAGAAAGAAAAGTAAGTTGGGTAGCTTCTCAGCCATCTGCCAATAGCGTCCCTTGTATGAAATCAACTGGGCAAACCAACTGAGGAAGCATGTACCACAAATTAAAAGACCCATTGTCCTCAGAAATCCGCGAACCAGCAAAAAATCGCGATATATATTTAAATATGCTTACATATAAAATCCGCGATAGAGTGAAGCCGCGAAAGGCGAAGCGCGATATAACGAGGGATCACTGTATAACTTTACATAACTTAACATTAAGAAAATCCCACTACTCTTCTAAAGTTTAAAAAAAAAAAAAAAAAAAAAAAAAGGCTTTTGTTACTGCTACTTTTATCCCATTGCGAAGACTAGTTTAAGGGATGGAAAATAAACTATATATAAAATGGTCCACCCAGTACTGCCAGATAACTGTAGAAGACAAATAATAGGGACTTGAATCAAATTAACTGAAATAAAGTTTAATTTGAAACTAAATTCACTGGGTCAAATGAAGTAAACAAGTTGCACAGATAGACAGGTTAGTACAGGGTGGCTTACTGCCTCTGTCCACAAAGACCTTTACAGATCTATTGTGTTTGTGTGTTTATTTCCTTTTCATGAAGCACATGCTTTGGCAGGGAAAATAAGCAGACAGCTATCTTCACTTAATTATTGTGATTGTGTGAATGTATGTGAATGTGCAGACATGTATATTTAAATTAATTCTCTCAAAACTACTTATGCAAAATTCAGCAAATCAATAGTCCTGGTCCCATGACTAAATGAAGCCGACTGCAAAAACCCCAGTTAAGTAAAACAGTTGCTGAGGCATTGGACATGTGTCAAACAATTTTTGAAGGATATAGGGATGAGTATTAGACCAAAAAACAAAAGGCCTGGAGCCTGTAATAAAACATACATGATGCTATTTGTTAGAAGATGCACAGATTTCAGCATTCAGGACCAATATCTGGAAACTGTGTTATAAATTGTTCTCTTTTTGCTGGGATTTATTCATCCAAAAGGCCCACACAATGCAAAAACAAAATAGCAATTTTAAGACATGAAAATTTCAATTTTCAACAGACACTATGCTAAAAATCTGCTTTTCTAAACATACTGAACACAACAGAATCACAATCTGAAGTTTATAGCAAATTTGTGATCCTTTACACCAAACGTCCATTTACATTAAGAGCAACAATAAGATCAGATATAATTTTCATTCATTTTAACCTGCAGCATCCTCCATTTGACTGAAGCGGTTAGAAATGATACAGAGAATACATACAAATTAATTGTCTTAATGTAAAACAGCTGCTCATCCAACAATTTACCCATGGTCTAACCAGCCAATTATGGATAACATCACAGTGTGCAAGTAACTATTCTGGCTGGACACAAGGAAGTAAAAACAAACAGATTTCTGACTGTCCAACTACCTCTGGTTAGTCCACAGGGTAATTAAAAACGAAACAAAATGTAGTGTTTCTAAATCTCTATATTGTCCAGACATTAATGTGGCTCAGTTCATATTTGACATACAATACAAAATTCAGGCCTTGAATAGGAGTGCTGTTTTATTGTACCCAGCTTTTTTTTTTTTAAATTCCAAATGTTTAATAGAGCAGGAAAACCTAGTGGTACTTTTAAGGCAACAAAAGACTAATTTTTACAAAATTAGTTGAGAAATAAAAACCCTATATGTACATTTCTTGTGGAGCGTGATGTCGGGACCAGTCAACTGTCATTCTAGCAAGTTACGTGAGTGGTGAGGTAACTTACTAATATGGTGGCATACAAATCGTAAAATAAAATTTAGTAGCTAATGTCTACTCCATATACATACAAAACCATCAATCTCAACAGCAAATGTTGCAAACCGGACAAAAGAGTTGCTGACAAATTGATTGATAATGTGTTGCTATCAAAGCAGCTTTAACAAGAGTTTTTGCAAAAACAAATCTCAAATATTTGCATTCACTAAATCGTATGACACTGCTAGAAATGTTTGAATTTTTGTTTTTTTAGTAGTATTTATTTTTCAGTTAGTAAGTGGAAAATGATCAGATGAATCAGTCCATGATGTTCATGTAAGTCTATACATCTATATTGAAATTCTCCACAATCCTACAATATTCCAATAAATGTTTTTAACTGTAGGGGAACACCACCAATCAAATTAAATTCAAGGCCCTGTGACTACTAATGAGCCTACAACTCGCCTTTCAGCTTTACTTGTCTAGCATGTCATTTGCTACTACTTACTGTAAGTAAGCTTTCCATTTATATTAGCAATACACCACATAGAGATATGGAATTCAGGGTTCAAATGTGCAAGTTTTACTGTTCTCGTTTTGTCTACCCCCTCCCTGCAGGTTTATAATAGCTCCTAAAACCAAGTAAGAGCAGGCAGCAGGCAAAAACTGGCTTCATTAAAAAAATAATACTGCAACGGGTTAATTTACTACTGAAAATTTGTGTCGCTTACATTCTTCACTCAGCATCTTTTTCCTCACATATCCTGTGAAATATCACGCTATGTAGTTAGCTAAGTATGACTTCTCCCCATTTTGTTTATTTACTTATTTGCATAATACTCTATCCTTATTTTTTGGAAATATGGAGAGAATAATATTTAAACTAATTGTTAAAGATATTGTGGGAATAAATAATGGACTACAAATTATAGCAGTTATAGAGGGAGGTCCAGTCTAACCATTGACACCAGAAGCACAGTTAGCCTGCGATGTACAGTAACAGCAATACTCTGAGGCAGCTTTCACAAATGACTGTTTCTCCTAAATATTTTAAATAAACTGAATCAAAAAAATAAAATGATACTACCAATGTCTCATAAGTGGTGAACAAACTAAAAGGTAAAACAAAATATGTTAATAATAGTACCAATACATTTAATTTGCTCTTATACAGTACAGAGAGTGATCATGGGTGTCAAATTCTCCAAACTTCAACACTTGGTTGGCTACTTTTATGATGTACCTCACTTCTTCAGAACTTGCCCAACTCCCTATTAATTCCACTAAATACAAGATATTAAATACACATCAGGTTGTCGTTCAAGCCAAGCTTCAATAACTGAGCATGTTTTTCTTCCCACCCCCACCCCCCCTCAACACTTTCTAAATTCATTGTCAGCTGCTGAAGCATATGTACAATCAGAAAACCAGAACAAAAGATGAAAATAAAGTCAGAGAATATCAAACTTGGCCAAGCGCTATTGTTGATCATTTTTGCCTGATGATGTCAGATTACATGATGAGGAATCGCAAATGATATCAAAATAAGATGATTCTACATAACAAACTTTAAGCACAGTTTTACATTTTCAGAACATTGTAAGCTTGGTCCCTTTTTCTAAGCACTAATAATATGCCACTTTTAACCACAACAGTGCTATATGAGGGATTTACAGCCACAGCAAGTTCAGACACAAACAATACAAGAGATATTGGACAGACGAATTTCTCTAGTGATGCTCTGAAAGATCATCCACCAATCAGAATCAGCCAATTTTCATTACAAAAGATGAGAGATCATTCGGTAAATCAGCCCATCACACAAAAAAAATTTGACATACTTTTCCATGCTTCACTGTAATTAAGTTTTAGTGCTCCTTTATGCAAGGTATTATGGTAGTTGAGTTAGAGCACATTTTTTTTGCTGTGAATGTCCACTAAACAGAGAGCAGTAAGTACAGACTTTACCAGAGGGAGAGAAGACCAGAATATCAGCACTTTCATAAAAAAAGGTGGAATAAAACAAAGTGGATTTGGAGCTGTCCTGTACAATTAGACAAACTTCAAGAAAAGCTACTTTAATAAATTCAGATTTTATTTTGTCCTTTAATTAAAACAAACACTACTTCTTTGTGTTTGAATGGTAAACAAACTTGTGTCAAGCACAGCAGCTTACATTTTCAATTAGAAAAAGGAGATAAAGAAGAGTTTGAAATCGTTGCTTAGTAAACAATACGCTTGTGATCTTAACAGCGTATTTTCCTCTGTTTTACTTGTAAACTTGTCTATTAAGAAGATGCAAGGCTACCATGCTTAACATCTTATGAACATATGATAGGTTTCGGGCTTTTTTTTTTTTTTTTTAAATAGACTGAACTATATCATTTGTTTGCGAGTGTACTACAGTATACATTTTGGTAAGAAACAAGAATTAGGAATGTCCTGCTAGTACACTGAAAAACCTGTATAAATATAGTAAATAAACATTTTAACAGCAAGAAAAGCTACAGTGTAATTAATGATTAAAAGCTACAAGTGCATGTATATTTACATCCAAGCAATGTTTAACTTTAAATGAATGTGTGCGAAAATATACTTTTTTTTTTTTTTTTTTTTTTTTTATAGACAAATCATGAAAACTACTTTTTAAAATTGAGCAGTGTTTCATTTAAGTACATTACAGAAGAAATGAAAATGTATGTCTCATTGTCATAAGAAAGATTATTTTCTTTAATGCCATATATTATCGATACATACACATTTTGTTAGTTACAAAAAATATGTATTTGGGGGGAATCTTATTTTAGTATTTTTATGATCACTGAACAATAAGTTCAAATTAATTTCATTTTTGTTAATAAAATGGGAACAGGTAACACCAGTGGTCTAAGTTTTAATAATAAAAAAAATCCCAAGTTAACAATTTAATATATAGAGTTTCTCACCACTGGGTCATGAGTAACCATTGTATTCAATGGGAATGGGCTGCATATTTTTTGCTAAATGTGTTGCTGTGTCAGATGATGCTTTCACAAAGCTATTTGATGGTGATGGCTACCAGTTTTTCACACAGTGTGTTTAGATTACATTTACCTTGCAGATTCCACTACAGAACATGACCCCTTTGAAAAGTAGCATTACAAAGTTTTAGCAAATTTTAAAAATGGGAGAAACATAAAATATGGCCTTTTCTGTGGAAATTTTTATAGCACTGACTGTACAGTCAAATTCCAATGTCATTTAATTGTTATAACAAGTGACACAAATCATGCTGTAAGAACACAGCACCTGACCCAATGAGCATCACAGAGACACAGGGCTTGAACAAATAAAATGAAAGCTTTTAATTACAAAAATACTAAAAACTACCAGAAAACTATAAGATGTTCCAATACACACTGACAAAATGCATCAACAAATTCAGATACAGAAATACGAAACAGAAAAACACATTTGCAAGGAAACAATCTAATCAGAATTTAACTGTACTTTTGAATCAATTTCTCATTAAATGTAGAAAGATTTTCCGTTAGACCATAATAAGAGGGAAAAAAATGCATTTAAATAACACTGAAACGACTGCACTTTATTACTAAACAGACTTAAAATATTCATAGCCCATGTTGCACATAGGTCTCTTATTTAGTATGCCTGGTCGGGCCTCCTTTAGGAGCCCATAATTTTCCACTTAATTTTTTTCTATTGCTGCCCATCAGAGTTGTGCAATAGTTTTACAATAGTCCTTGTTACAAAACTGTTCAAGTGTATTACATGTTGTGAATATTTTTATACTAACAGCCACGGTATCTCAACTGGGCTGACAGCTGTGAGAAATCACCAAAAATTTTTAAACCACCCTGTGATCAATTTACTGTTGTTTCAAATCATCATTATTTTGCTTCACCCCTCTTCTATTAAACATTGGGTACTGAATTACTGCCTTTACATTCTGCTGTAAAATTTCTTGATACAACTTTGATACAGCGTTCACTTTTTCAGGGTAATGAAACCAGGTTAACAGACGGAGTTTTCAGTGTGTAACCTAGCTAAGTGTCAATGTAAACCATTAACCGGGTTACAGTTAAGGATTTTAAAGTCTGTGCATGTTAGTTGCACACTGATAGCTTGCACATGTGTTTACTTCGTACACACTTTCAACAGCCACAGGTAGAAACCTCCATCCTCCATAAGATAAATTTCCCAATCTCATTATTCCTTGTCCTGGCTGAAATAATCTGTCTCAGTATTTCAGAAACTCCTAAAATTACATTGAAGATCTAAACATACAGTACTAAGCTCACTAACACAATTTCAGAAGCAGAAATGCATTAACAGAGTCTGATTACTTGTTAAAGTAAAGAGTAACCTAATGCAATACATATTTTATTCAAGTTAAACACCTGCGTTACTATCCCAGCAGCACTTCGCAAAAAGAAAGAAGTAAACATACTGCTATGCTGCTCCTTTGCAGGGCTCAGTTACACAACCAATCAGAAACGTTTATGCTGTACGCAATGTGGTAACATACAGTACATATTAATAAAGTGTCAATTTAGTCTTAATGTAGCTATTTACTACTGATGTGATGAAACAGTGTTATGGGTGGTGTTGCGGCCAATGCTAATGCTGCAAATTGATGGGGTTGGCTCAAGTCGGGAACATAAAATGGGAATGGATGTTTGTTCGTGAAACAATGACTGTTTGTCATTTTCATGTATGTTCATATATGGGTTTTGAATTTAATAACTGCTGGCCAGTGAGATGTGCAACTTTTAATACAAAAGAAGAAAAAGTTTCAGAAAAAGCAAAAACTATTTATAATGCATTACATTTTATAAGAATAATAATTACTAGAGATGCTCCGATCAATCAACCGACAATCTAAATTGGCCCATTTGGCCAATCACAAAAACAATCTTTTCAGGCCCCGCTTTTCTAGGCTTTACAGTAATTTAGTTTCAGTGCACCTTTACGCAAGGTATTATGCAAATTGAGCTTGCGCACATCTTTCTTTTTAGCAGCTAACTTCCTGTAGTGCAAACAAAAAAAGTAAAGGCTTGTTTCACAAGAGAGCAGGAGATGATTGTAGCGTTAACCTTTACATTAAAGAAAGTGGAGTAATAGAAATATTAAAATATATTAAGAGATATAAATATTTTTCCCTTTAAAACGGACTCCACTTGAGTTTGGACAGTGAGCTTGTTTTAAGTGTGGCTGCTTAAAGATATATTTTAAATTTCTACTTAGTTAACCACAGTCTTGCTATTTTAACAGAAAAACATCTCTTAGTTATAAACCTGTTAAGTATGTTAGGCTCTGTGTCTTCTTGATAAACAATTTACGAATTTGATAAATCGGCAGCTTTTAATTTGTTACTACGTGTCGTACAGTATAAATTTTGGTAAGAAACAAGTACTGCATTATTAAAATGGCAATCCATATTTATAATTACACTCAAGAATTATGACTGTCTACCTGATATACTATAGAAAAGACACCTACAGTATATAAATATAGTAAATGTACACTTTAACAGTAAAAAAAAAGCTGTAATATTAAAATCTCTCTGTGCACGTATATTTACATTTAAGCAATGTTTAACTGCCAATAGCAATTAACTGATCATGTTGAGTGTATAATTCTTTTGTTAGAAAAATAATGAAAAATATATTTTTTAAATAAGCCTTGTTTAAGATAGGTGGTACATTACAGAAAAAAAACAATATGACAGCATGTAATTTTGAGAAGCATTTTAAGGAAATTTATTTAGAATTTTAGTATTTTTATGGTCAGTGAATTAGCACCCTACAGATTTTTATTTTGTTACTAAAAATGAACAGCTAACACCTGTGGTCTATTGTTTAATAATGCACTTTAATCTATACTAAAAAAAGGCAAAGCCCTCACTCATCACTAATTCTCCAAACTTCCCGTGTAGGTAGAAGGCTGAAATTACGCAGGCTCATTCTTTACAGCTTACTTACAAAAGTTAAGCAGGTTTCATTTCGAAATTCTACGCGTAATGGTCATAACGGTCGACAACGTCCGCCATGTTAAACTTTCGTACTTATGGCCCCATCTTCACGAAATTTGGTAGGCGGCTTCCCTGCGCTAACCGAAACCGATGTACGTACTTATTTCGGTGGTATGACGCCGCTGTCGGCCGCCATATTGAACTTTCCAACGGTCTTTTGTTACTTATGGGCCCATCTTCAAGAAATTTAGTACGCGGGTTCCCAACGCTAACTGAATCCTACTTACATACATATATACGTCCATAGCCTGCAGCTCAGTCGCCGTGTGAGGCGGCGTTGGGTCCCCCATCCCCACGCCTCCCACGTAGTTGGCTGCCTGCCTATATAAGGCCGTCCGTCACTCCAGTCTCTTCATTCCCTTCCTTGCTTCGCCACGGTATTCACGTCTCCCTGCTGATAACTGCAGCCTTTTTATTTAATCCACGGCTTCTCCGCTGTTTTATTGTTCGTTTATTACGATTATCTGGAGGAACATTGTATCTTATGTATTGAATGACTGGGACAGGTTCAAGGTGTGGACTGATGACGGTACAGGAGATAATTATACTACACAGGAGCACTATAAGAGTGAAATGCTAAAGCCCTTCACCTATGGTTCTGCATGCGAGTTGATGGCTGCCGCTGAATTGTTCGGTTGTCGCTTCCAAGTGTGCCGAAATTGCCAAATATTTTACACCTTTGGGCAACTGCAATGCCTCTTAAACATCTAAGATTCACAGGTGACGATTTGAGTAGTGGACACTTTGATGTTTATGAATGTTTAAACTCTCAAAAGCTGGATGAGAAGTTATCGATGAAACCCATTTCAATTCAAATGCCTCCAATTTCCAGTAAGGCTCTGCTTCGCAATGACAATTAACAAGTCTCAGGGACAGACCCTACAAAAGGTTGGCATTGATTTGAGGCAAGATTGCTTTTCACATGGCCAACTACACGTTGCATGCTCAAGAGTAAGCTCAGCGCACAGCTTGGTCATTTTACAACTGGAGGGCCGAACTGACAACGTGGTATACAAAGAGATCCTTAACAAATAATTACTGGTATATTTTCCCTCAGTTTAAAAAGGTTTACTTTTCTTAATAAAAATTTTAAAGCAGTACTTTGCCGCTGTGAAGCGTGGGTAATTTTGCTAGTATAGGATACAAGACTTTTATGCATCTAGTTATGCAGGAGCTTGGTGTAAAAAAGATTTTTAAAGTCATAAAGAAAAAAAAAATCTGAAATGGTGCTGGAATCAATCAAGTAACATGACTTTTTTTTTTTCTCAAAAAAAAAAAAAAAGAGAAATGCAACAGTCCTAACATTGCTTATAAAACAAAGGCTCCATGCTTGTCTTCAGATTCATTGTGGCCGATGTGGGCATTTAACTCTTTTTGTTTTGTGCAGATTAAGGACGTCACGGCATTTTGTGAATGGAGAATTCCATAATGGGACTCACTCACGTAAACTGAGATTTTTAAGAAACCAGGTTTCTTCTGCCTTAACCGGGTTACTCAGTTTCACAGTTTTATGTGACAAATGAATGAATGCTTACATGATCTATTCAACATTGACAAGTAGTGATACATTTGTATTAGTTTAAGCACATTCTGCTTATTGTTATTTAAAAACAAGGGGGCTCTGCCCCCTGCTCACTTCGCTCGCCTACCCCCGGCGTTGGGTAAAATTTGCATTGCTTCTCCGTGATCATCAATATACACCTGACCGAATTGTGTATTCTTTGAAATTTAACTTGTTGTTTTAACTGTTCCGGAACTACAGATTCTCATAGCGTATGCTCCATTATTGTGTAAATCCACGTTTTGTGCTTTAAATGATGCAAATGCGAAAAGACTTTGTTGTTTACTCTTTGCCTTTTATTTCAGACCTCGATTTGTCCTGCTATTTTTTTCAATTACCCCCGTCTCTGATGATTAATCACCTTTTGTTTGCGGTAATGCGATCTTTTCTGTCTGTTCTTTGATACTGTAGCGACTGATATGATAAAATGTCACAAAAGTTTTACTTGAACAATCGCCGACTTCCTAACTCCAAACACAACTTTCTAGCACCCTCTCCAACGCCCCCCTTTACCGTATCAAACCAAAAAGCCCTCAACCTGGCTGGGACGCTACAATACTTGTGGATTTAACTGCTTTCATATTCTGTACCTTTCTCTGCATGTGTATCGCGCCATCTTTTGTTGGAGCCTTTCGAATTCCACTGCTTTCATAATATCTTATCTGCCTTTTTTTCTCTGCAACGCCTTTGGGTCTCTATTCTCCATATTGTCCTTATACGCTTTATATGTGCCGAGAGCACATGATCTGTGTGTACTACATGACTGAGTGTTTTTTGATGGGTGAGCTCTTATATGATGAGCTCGTTCGTCTGCGTACATTGATTTTATCCAGCCGGGCTCGTGTTTGTATATCTGTCAGTCGAGCTCGTTCGTTTTGAACCCGTGTCTGCTGTGCTTCTGCAGTTTCAGATACGCGTTGTAGGCGCCTGCGTTCATTGATCTTATCCAGGTGAGCTCGTGTTTGTATCGTTGAGCTGTATTGTGTTTGAATTCGGTATAAAGTGTTCAGCGGTTTGTACAATCCCAAGCAGCACATTACTCCTCACTTCACTCCGCAGTAGTGCCACGCACAATATGGCGGTGACGCCTGCGCCTTCCGTACCATCTTTGTGGACCTATGGGGCCGCCATAGCCTCTTCCGTTTGAATCCGGGCTGCAGCGCAGAATCCTCTTTTTGGCGTGTCGGTAGCCGTTAGCTATGGGCGCCTTGTCGCTTCATTTCTCATTCACATCTGTTGAGCTGTTTCGTTTTTAGGCCGCGAGTCCTTCGTTCGCGGTGGATACGAATTCGATTGCGGTTTATGAGACATGCGCTGTACGCGCCTGCGCAGTATATCTCATGGTCCCATCGCCGTGTACCTGCGTCCATGCCATCCGGTTTAGTTAGTAAACCTGCGTCCATGCCATCCGATTTACCATTCTCGGTTAGTAATATGGATTAGTCCACATTTTCATGATCAGTTAATGCAAATATCCAATGCCTGAAGAAGGGGCCTGAGTTGCCTTGAAAGCTTGCATATTCTAATCTTTTTTAGTTAGCCAATAAAAGGTGTCATTTTGCTTGGCTTTTCTCTACATTCATAATGGCTAACACGGTACAACACCCTAGTACTGCAAATATCCAAGAAATTCTAAAGGGTTCACAAACATTTTCTTGCAACTGTATGCAAATTAATATCTAAATAAAAAATAAAAAGTTTCAAAAAAGCTCTCTAATCCCTTTAAATGGCCTCCATTCATACCAGACACACAGCAAATGTGAAGCAACAAAAATTAGCATGATTCAGCTTAGGTAATAAAGATCAAGAAAAGTTGTTTTTTATTCCACAAATATTTGCACTGATGAATCTGATCTTCTGAGGGGGTCTAGGAAAACTACCTCCTATATCCCTATACACAAACAAAACAACTTCAAACTATACTACCCACCACATGACTTCCCCATAATATTTGTACCATTTGTTTTATCTTCACTAAAAAAAGCTACCAGAAGGGCTTACATATAAAAAGGGAATATGCTGTAGCCAGGTATGGGTTATCTGCCACGGCTCTCAAATTGGCTTAAGTATTGTATTTTACTAGAATGTGTGTGTCGTTATGTTCTTCACTTTAACTTAAGGAACACCAAAATTGAATCTAATTGTTTTAAACTGGCATATTTTTCTCATGATCTCTTTTACATTCTGTCTGTTGGACAGATACTCTTAAAATATTAATCTCTTTAGATAGAATGAGTCGAGTTTAATTCAGTACAAAGCACGGCTATCACGCTCTTTTGCACTGCAATCCCCAGGTCTTTCATACATACTGTGCCAGATTAGTAGAGTGTGCCTAAAAGATAGTCAGAGGACCATCTTCCTCATTAAATAAACTTCAGCAGGTAAACATTAGAAACTGTGGAGCATCTGGGAAAGAATGACAGAAGAGAATCCAAAAATAAAGAATGTGGGCTGTAGGAAGCCCATGAGCTACCTGCCAACAGAGATGTTCCACAAGTCTCAACATTTCAATCACACTTATACTGCGGACTCGTATTGCTTTCTAATAACTGTAGTAATCTTTGCTATTGGTTGTTATCTATGAGGCTGTTTTTTGATAAGTATAGTAATCCATTATTGGCTACTAAGACTTTTTATATTCTCCTGTTCTTCTGGTTCTGGTAGCAGAGCTCAGCCATATTGTTAAAGAGTAATTTATCCCTCTTATTGGTATGGAACATTATGTCACATTTTCTACCAACAGTAGAATCCAGGACCATAAATGCAAAATCTCTTAAAAAGGTGTAACTTGTGCGCAGCATTCCAAAAAGTGTGCAAAATTTGCATACTTGTCCAAAAGATGAGGAAATTTACTTATGTGAATTGTTTTTTGCCCTGTATTTGCAATAATCCAACTTTAAAATTCTTTTCTCACTGCACTAGTAAACCCTGCAAAGCAGCTTTACTGAAATTTACCTATATACTTTGTTACAGACCAAGGTTTCGAAGTGTCACTGAACATGCTTGTTTCAAACAGCAATAACTGATCCTATGTGACTCCACTTTGCAAAAAACAAAAGCTAAACAATTAAAAATGACAGTATTTTTAAAAAATAAAAAGTGCTGGAAACTTTAACTACAGTCTGGTCATGTACATGATGTAATCACCAGTTCATTGAAGACATTCCCATCAAAAAATGAGCTGTGAAATTTCTCAAGTGATTTCACTAACTGTTCAAAACTATCTTTATTGGCACTAGAGGAAAAGCTTTTAAGCTGGGACGTGACCATAAATCACATAGCAGACAGTGCAACAAAGAATAAATGTAAATAGCTGTATTTAGTAGAGAAGGATGTTTGCCTGTGAAATTGTAGCTACTGACAGGAGTATGCAGATAACTGCAGAAGAACTAGTCAGCCAAAGGCAGATGAATTAAATGTACAATGGAAAACGTTTCTTCTCTTTTCCTTTAATAGCTTGTCTTAGCTTACTACACTCAATCGTTAATATTTACAAACATGAACATAATTTCTCCAAACCTACTACTGTAATGGCATATTTATATGTGCATGGTCTGCGTGCCTTGGACATGTTTGTATGCTTTAATAACAGTATACTTGTAAGTGAACTATTTTTAATTGATTTTTGTTCCTCCCACTTCTTTCCCTCCACAGCATTCCTACTGCATCAACTCCTATTATGTCAACTGGAACGGCAAGTGACAAGTCCGCCTCTGACCATAAGTATGTTCTGTCCATAACTAAAGACCAAGTAAGGAGACAACTAAGGAAGCTACACACAGGAAAAGATGCTGGATCAGATGGAGCCAGTCCTCAAATTAAGGCCTGTGTTAACCAACTTTGTGGTACATTCTGTCACCAGTTCAGTCTGTTCCTGACAAGCTCCAAAAAGAGTAGTTGTGGAAAACATCCTGCATTGTTCCTGTTCCAAAGAAGGCAGGCGCCTCTTCACGTATTGACTTCAGACCACTGGCACTTACATCCGACATCATGAAGACCTCTGAGAAACTGGTCCTGGACTACGAGTCCTCTTGTGGTAGATCACCTGGACACACTGCTCAAAGCTGGCAAAACTGTGAGATTCCTCTAGTACCTTTAATACCACCCAGCCATTTCTGTTAAGGAATAATTTCAGAGATATGCAAGTTGACGAACCTATGGTTTCCCAGACATTGGACTGTCAGGTAGACTGTAGTTTGTTAGGACTCAAAGACTGTTTCCAATACAGATGTGAGCATCACAAAGAGCAACCTTTTCTCTTTACAGTGTACACCTCAGACTATAACACCAGGTAGTGTCATTTGCAGAATTTCTCAGATAATTCTGCACTAGATGGATGAGACAAAGACTAGGAGTTGCATGGAGAACTTTTGTTTCTTGGTGCAGAAATTGTCTGCAACTTTACATCAGCAAAACCAAGGAACTGTTTATTGACTTTTGCAACACCACCAAACAGCCTTTACACCTAGTCACTATTCAAGGAATGGATATAGAGGTGGTGCACTCCTACAAGTACTTGGGGGTCCAAATTAATAACAGGTTGGACTGGTCTTGTAAAACTGAGGAACTATAAAAGAAATGACAGAGCAGGCGCCGTTTTCCTTAGCTGACAGTATTGCTTTTAATGTGGGAAGTGACATCCTTAACATGTAATGTAAATCTGTGATGGCCAATGCGATTTTCTACATTGTGGTGCACTAGGCTGGTAACATCACTTCAACAGAGGCTCACCAAATCAATAAGCGGATTAAAAATGCTGTCTCAGTTATGGGATACACTCTGGACCCCCTGAAGGTAGTAGCAATGGAGACAATAAAAACACAATTAGGAGCAATGCTGCACGCTCTCTCTCCGACACATTAACACAGAGTACTTCCAGACAACAAATCATTCAACAGAAGTGTGTCAAGAAATGCTGCTGGGGCTCCTTTACACCAATGGTAATACACCTCCATAATGCCTCACTGATTGAAGTTCTTTTTAATTTTTTTTTCATTTTTAGTCATCCTGGTGTGTACTCAGGCAATAGTGTAGGTGTGTATATATATATTTATTGTGTTACGATTCTGTATATTGCCAAATTTCCCCCAGGGAACAAAAAGTTCTCTATCTACAGTATAGTTTTGTTTGTTGAACTGTACAAGAAAAACTGAAAAGTATAAAAGTAATCTTTATTATCCCATAAATACAATGAAACAAGGGCAATAAAAACCTAATCAAAATTTGACACTTTGAATAACATTCTTGCAAGAAATTTGCTTCCAGACAGCTGTGTCATAGCTACTGACCAGTTAAGGAAGACCACAGACTAAATGGCTAGATGTACTGAAATTTCAAAATCCACAGATTAACTGACCACAATCATAAAAAAAAGCATTATTTCTGTAAAAAGCTTTCTAGATATAAAAAAAAAGTGTTGATATATACATTATAGTTAACATCTCCTTCCTGAAAATGCTGCGAAGCACATTTAAAGTAACATCTGACAAACTCTGGCCACCATAAACATACACATCTACACATAAAAAAGGGGAAAAGGAATTTAAGTTAAAAAATGATTTCTGTTTTAATGTTATCTATGAAATGTAGACTTTTCACAGTGAAGTCAACGTGCAGAATTTAAGGGTTTCTTCAACAGGACTATTTACAATCAAAATTATAAAAATATGAAGTACTGTATAACAAAAAAGAAAAGCTGCCTTAAAAGACGACTAATCGTCATATACAAGATTTCTGTTTAGACTTAGCAATAACTACCCCAGGCATCAAGGTAAAAATCAACCATTGACTGCCTGGACAATGCTCTTTGCTTAATTCCTTATATACTTATTCAAGCCTGTTTAAGTTTTGAGAGCAAACATTTCTAGAAACAAAGACAAGACATTTTCTACCTTAAAAGAAAAAAAATGCCAACTCAAAGCCTAAAGCTGACAAGACACATCCTATGTTTATCCATTAAACAATTGTTTCTCCTTGACACCAGACCTGTAGTATCTGCACTCTACTGCGGATTACACCCTGTACAGCAACAAATTGTCACTCAGATTTAACCTGCCTTCAACAAGGGAGTCAGAAGGTAGAAACATAATGATGCAATAATATTTGAGTCAAAAATTAAAATCTTTATTCACGCACAACTTGTTTTAAAAGATGCATGTTGCAAACAAATCCCATTCAAAGAGTGAAAACAACCCTTTAACAATACAACTTTCAATTAAAAAAAAAAGATGAACATCACCTTATCAAAACTTCTCTCAAAGAAAGGGGAATCAAATTTGCAAACAGTGTGAACTGGGCCTCATATCCTTTCTTACAGATAAACAATACTAGAGAGAACTTGGATATTCATTATAAACAAATCAAAGAGAGCAACTATAGGACAGAAACGACGTCACCTGGTAAATCAAAAGTAAAGGACACAGAAATCCCTAAAACTAGAAGGGAAAATTCCAAGCCAAAGCAGGTAATCATCATGGGAGAGAGGTATAATTGCAAAAAATAAGCTATTGATTTCACCAGAATTTTTGATCAATCTACTTCTGTAAAAGGCAGAGACATAGTGAAAATAGCTTTGAATTTTGGGAGACACTGGAGTTCAAGAAAAATGAAAAATAAACACAATGATTAAGGAAAATGGGAAAAGTCAAAACACAATCAAATGCAAATTAAAAAAAGCAACAAAAAAAATGTAAACAAATACTATTCAATATAGATACGTAATAACTAGGGCAAAAAAGTGCCTCAGAGCCAGACTCAATGACCAGTTTAAAGAATAAAAATTAATGCATTCAGAAAATATGATACAGTGAGAATGCAAATGTTCAAAGTACTGCATTTATATTATTCTACCCACGTTTAAAAAAAAAAAAAAAAAAAAAATCATAACCTGCACCTTGTCTGAACTCTAATAACTATATATCCCTCAAACAATAACAAACAATCCCATCAGAACACATTTTCAGGCTTTTTTTCTTTATAAATAACTAAAGATCTCCAAGCATGATCTGAACAGCAAGGTTTCTCCTTTGCAAGCATCAACTAAGAAGCAAAAAATGAGGAGACAATAATTTTGCTTACACAAAATGAAATCAAAGAAAAAAATGAACAATGAAAAGCAGAGGCCAGCTGGACTGTGACAGTCAGAAAACATGAGAGGAAAGGGGAGGGGAGGCTGAGCAACTGCTAGATAAGAGTAAGTATGCAGGATTTGGGGGAATGGGGATGGGTTTTAAAAGGAAGCCACACATAAAATTGATAACAGATACAAATGTGATTAAATGCTTTGTTTTTATTATTAACTTTTTTTGTCAGCTCTTAGTTGATACAAGAAAGCATGACTTGAGTCAATCCTGAACATGGAACTACAAAACTGATCTACTGTATACATTCAGCCCACATTAGAAAAATCTATAAATGCACAATGCTTTAAAAAAAGTGTATATAAAGAATGTGCAAATGACATTCTTATACTTGTTAACACAATGTACCGGGCGGTTGTGTGGAAAGAGCAGATTTCATAGGAAATGCTTCCATTCCCTTTCAGTGGCAGGGGGATGTCCAACTACAAAATAAATTTCACCATCGACCTTTATGTATTAAAAAAAAAAATTAACCACTTAGAGTTAAACCTGAAGTCTTTGATGGTAAAATACCACAGGAAAAACCTACTGTAAAATCTGATTAAAAAGAAAATAATCTAGCAATACCTTCAGATGTGTCTATTATTCCACCTGCAAAATACATCCAACTCTAATTCACTGTTTATTGTACTCATTTTCTGAGTAACTTCTGGATTATACCCCAAAATAAACAAATAAATAAATACCTTGTCAAGTATGATTTTATCAGTGACTTGCTGGTAACACTAAAATGCTACTAAACATTGTTTTCTAGTTATTTGGCTCTTAACAGGCACAGTGTCCACCATGATATTCAATGTGTACACACGGATTAGGATGCAATTTACTTATTTGCTTCCATTTACAGCAATCCATCCATCCATCCATCATCCAACCATATCCTAACTACAGGGTCACGGGGGGGGGGGGGGGGTCTGCTGGAGCCAATCCCAGCCAACACAGGGTGCAAGGCAGGAAATAAACCCCAGGCAGGCTGGCAGCCCACCACAGGGCACCCACACCAAGTACACACTAGGGACAATTTAGAATTACCAACACACCTAACCTGCATGTCTTTGGTCTGTGGGAAGAAACCGGAGCACCCGGAGGAAACCCACTCAGACACGGGGAGAACATGCAAACTCCACGCAGGGAGGACCCGGGAAGCAAACCCAGGACTCCTAACTTCGAAGGAGCAGTGCTAATACTGCGCCACCATGCCACCCCATTTACAGTAATGTATTTCCAAAAAGACCACACTGAGAAATGTCAACTCTGCACTTCTTCATTTACCTAAATGGACAACGAAAATTCTTATCAATACTTTTGCACAGCTATGCTAACTGGAAACTACTGGATAACATTCTCAAATATGGTTAATCCGATTTAAAGTCCGACTGCCTCACTATTTTATCCAAAATTCCTTTGTCATATTTGAAAAACTCCTCAATTGCCTGTCAAAATCAATAATGAACTCCAATGCAAGGAGAACAAAAAATTAAAAACATGCAAACACACCAAGCAATATAAAGTTATTACTTATACCACTAAGCCCCATGCACAATATTTCACCTGTTAACTGAAAATATGGGCACAATGAACAAACCCTTTTACAAAAAATTAACCATGACAGTTTCTCCCACTCACAACTGTTAGCGCCTAAAATTATTAAAAACCATGGTCACCTTTGCTTTGAATAACAAATACTCTAAATGAAATTAAAACAACCTATGATGTACCCAACATCATAGCATCACTGTACATGAAAGATAAATAAAACTCCCAACCTTCTAACAAAAATCTGCTATAAAAGATGTGCTGTATGAGACGTGTTCATAATGCATTCAGCACTGGCAAGCTTAAAACCTAAAAGCAAAGCACACTTGCCTCTTGTACTTTTGTGACAACCATTAATAGAAAACATCCAATCACTTGCAAAAAATAAATAAATAAAAAGCACAAACAAAAAAAAAATGAGCTGACATCTTAAACGTATTGTTAATGCCATTAAGGAGAAAGTGAATAATGTAAATGTGAAATAAACAGTTTTTTCACAACATGCAGACACAATTTAGGCTTTCATATTTAAAATATATTAATGCTTCCATTAACTAGAAAGGAGATAAATGTAAATCACACATTTTCCACATACATACAAATCTTGGTACAATCCAACACATATATCCAACACAGTATAATACATTTTCACAGCTATGTCAATCATTCTCATCTTAAGAAACGTTACTTTCTATTAAGTGGAAAAATACACTAAATAACGCTTTAAGAAAACAGTCTGACAATTACATGAACCTTTTCTTATTTTACATTTCTCCCACTGAGTATCAATGTATGGTTCATGAACTCTTAAAATATCATCTATACACCAAAATACACCATTCAAACGTTTTAACACTTGTCTAGGGCAGACACACAGACAATAAATATGCATCTACAAATATATAAACGTTTAAACATTTCAAGTTTTCCTTTCAGAAAACGCACTGTAACCTTAGTAGCATTAAACAGTTATTTACTACTACGATAATGATTAAGTAAAACGACTTGATGATGCCATCATCTTGAGCCAGCAAAACAGACCAGTGTAAGTTTTACAACATAAACGTCTTTTTTACAGTTATAGTAATTAATCATACACTGTGTACAGTATTGAAAAATAATACCGTTAAGACAGAAACATAAAAACACACCGGTAATATGCCAACGTAAAGTGTGTACAGTGCGTACGAATACAAGCACACACGACGCGTTTAAAAAACGGCCCTTCCTCCAATGTCCCATTTAATGAGACACGGACAGAATAAAATTAACGAAAAAACTGAAGACTGAAGAGATGACAAGGTTCAAAGGCCTTTTTTCAGGACGCATCGCGAGATGGTGATTCCTTTAAACACAAAGCGCCGGCCTATCGCAAGTTTCCACTTTTCATATAAAATATATGCAACTTAATCACCTACGTGCAAATACACACGTTGATCATAAAACAATTTTTCGACACAATCTTCCATATCCTTACTGTTTGCACATTTCAGTGTGTGTTTTTTTTTTTTTTTAACCATGAATGATTACACACCAAGCAGGCCGCTTCGACCCTCCATGTCTTTCTTCGGCCTGCTTGGGCCTCCGCCGCCACCGCAGGAGAGCACTAATGTTATTTGTACAGCTCGGGCTCCGAACTACGACTCGGTGGAAACAGGAGTACAGAATGAAGATACAGCCCCCACCCCAAAATGAATCCTCGACGCCCCGGTGTGCTAGCAGCGGATCTTACCTGTTCCATCGCTGGCGGCCGATACGGACAGCGCCGGGGAGGAGAGTTTAGGCCGCTTGGCAGAAGGCGGGCCGGGATCCACCACATTATCGGCCATTTTCATGAATTAAAACAGCCCAAAAAGAAAGCGATCCCCCCCCAGAAAAAAAGAAAACCAATCATATATGGGTTACATAAAAAATGAAGTTTCGTCTTTTTCTGTGGACGCTTGGTTTTTCAATTTTGTTCAATTTCAAAGCGTCTCTTTCCAAAGTCCCGTATTCACGTCCTCCGCCGCGACGCTTCCTCTCTTGTTTTTACCCCCCCTCTTCCCCTCCTCCCCCTTCCCGTTCACAAAGGGGGCAAATAAAATTGACGGGCAGGAGTGAGAAAGAGAGAGAGAGAGATCCCGTCTGTAGCTCAGATGACTAGCGAGAGTCTCCCTTTTCGTTCTTCTTACGTCTGTTTTTTCCCCCCTCTTATTTCCTTTTGCTTGTTAGTCACGGGACTAGTAATCAGGTAGCTGCTTCTTCTGCGACGGACAAACTACTATCCACGGATCGTTCCTCCATGGTTCAAGATGCCAGTTTTTTTTTTCGACTATCCGGTCGGGCGATACCGACCCAAAAATAGAAAAAGGCTTAATTTTTATTGGCAGTCTCGTTTAAGGTAAAACCGTGAAGCCAGGGGTCTTTCACAGACGATCTGAAAATCCGAAACTGGTGCGGGGATCTCCTGGCTTTGCCCGTTTATGGTGCATGTTTTTCCTTTCTGTCTTCCTTTCGCGATGTAATTATTTCCTTTTGTGTTATGGAAGCCGAGCTGGAGTTCAAAAAAAAAATAATAATAATCCAGGGGCCGCTTCTTTGCGCAAACAAGGATCTCGCCGACCTCCAGGTCCCTTTACGTTTCGATAACTGGCAACAAGCTTGATCCAGTCTCCTTGCCGACAGATCGATCTGCTACTGGTTTCGAAAGTTATGAGGAGGTCCAATTTTTTTTTGCTAAATACTAACAATAAAAAGTACACCGGAGTGGGCTACAGGTCCTCTGTCTTCTTGTTTAGCTCGATGCAATTCAAACAAACGACCCATTAATTTATATATAAAATAAAGTGGCAACCAACTTCCACCCCACCCTCCCCGTAGAAAAATGACAGTAGTTAAAGAAAGGCTAAGGTGTTTCTTATTTCGTGAACGGGTGGATCGGTGGTTTCTTTTTCTCGTTATTTTGCATCCTCTGCCTCTACTCCCGAATGGGTCCGACTAATCGATTCGCACTGTGACCGTAGGAGGAGGGTGGGCTGAACAACACGGTGCATCCAAGCCAAGGTACTGCAATCAAAACAAGTGGCCACAAGTATACAAAATCCAAAGGTGTTCACACAAGCCTTCACTCACTGACCAACCGTTTCTTCTGTTTGTGAGTATGCGCCTATTCCCCACAAAATATATATATATTTTTAAAAAATCGCAATTTGTCTTGCCGTTTGCTTGCACCGGCAGGTCGACGTGAGCTCTGTTGGCTGTAAGGAAGGGGGAGAGCTGCTGAAAAAAAAGATCAATAATAATAAATCACCCCTTCAGCTTGCGCCCCCTGTCTGACGTTCAAAAGACCAAGTGGCGTTTCTTTTTTATTTGAATGTAGCGTTTTCTCCAACAGTTGGTGTAAAAATTAGTAATAATAATAATAAAATTTCCTCAGTCCTCACGTTAACAAAAAAAAAAAATAATAATGCACCATAAAAGCTGATAAAAATGGAGATGAGCTCTTGCAGTCCGTAACTGTAATAAACACTGCTGCGGTCTGGATTTCGTTCGATTGCTTCCCTGTGAAATATTTTCTTAAAAAAAAATCAAAGGGGAAAACAGGTGGAAAACCAATCTACTGAATGAAGCCAAAAAGATTTGTTAAAAAATCTCCGTCCGACAGGATCTTCAGCTCAAATGTGTGCAAAAAAAAAAAATCGCGACTGCTTATGGAAGGATTTTTTTTTCCTGTTTTATACTCTTAATATTGCGGGGGGTTTGTTAGATGGCAGCAAATCGCCAAGCCTTTGCCTTTTTTTTTGGCTTGAAACGATTTTGAAATATGAGGCAGTCTTTTTCGATGCCGTCCACCTCCTTCGTTTTTGCCCGTCCTTTGTGTATATTTTAATGTGTAAAATATACAGACGTAAAAGCCCTGCTTGGGATTTCAATGAACGATGTTTTAATCCCGATATGTTCCGTCTTTTTTTTTCTTCTTCTTCTTCTTCTCCCTCTCCGTTTCTCTTCAGGACCGCTGTCGCCGCTCCGGTTGTTGCGTTTTCTTCTTCTCCAGCTCCATTCGCGTTTAGCTGTATTTTATTATTATTTTTCGAATGTCTTTTCCTCCTCGTCGTCGTCGTCCTCCTCCCTCCTCCTCCTCCCGTTCCTCGGACGCTTAACGTGTGGGGGTGTAATAATATTTAATATTTTTTCTCTTCGGTGTATTTAAGTCTTCCGCTTCATGGAAAACAAGAGAAAACCCCCGTTTTTTCGCGTTTGTCCGTTCGTCTCGGTCGAAGAGCCGAGGTCTTATTAATATTTTTTATATATATTTTTTTTTGTCTGCGCTGCTGCGAGCGCCGGGTTGTTCCGTGCTGTCGTGTCGTATCGTGTCGTGTCCCGTCGGCGAGTTTCTAGTCCAGCCAGCTTCGGGCAGCACCGCCTCTCCCTCGGTCTCCGCTACCGGCTCGGCTCTGCACCGCTCGGCTCAGGCTGCGTTCTGCCACTCGCTAGCCTCTCCGATCCGCTCCGCACAAACAAAATGGCGGCTTGTTGTTTCTAGTACTCCGACACGGCGGGGGTGTGAAGTGGACAGGAGGAAGGAGGGGGGAGTGTGTGTTTGGTTGACGCGCACACACGGTTACACGAATAGAGGGGGAGGATGAGCTTCGGCCCTATTCGGGCACTGTTCGTTTCTTTCCGTCATTGGAAACCTTCCCTGACCGATAGGGGGCGAGAGAGGATCATTTATGCTTCATTCCTACCCGTATTCTATAATGTTAATAATTGAGAAGTGAACAACTTTTCAAAAAATTTGAGGGCGTGAGAGGATCATTTATGCTGCATCCCTAACCATATTCTATAATGTTTGAGATGTGAACAACTTTTCAAATTTTATTGTCATATAAACTCGTATATGTGTAAGATTTTTGGTAAAACTTAATGGTATTACATTTCATTACTATATAGCTGTGCCCTATTTATAAGCAGTCTCCGTGGGCACCTTCCTCTCGAAAATACACTTTTCTTTCCTGGCTTTGAGCACCACTCCCATTTAACCCTGGTTGGTCAATACCCATTCCCCTACACTATGACACCCATGTTCAAACCTTCAAGTTGTGGCTTCAAATCCCACCAAGTGACCATGAGCTAAATCACTTCACCTGCCTGTGCTCCAATTGGAAAAATACAAGAAATGTGACCAACTGTATTCATCAGCCAAAATGATGCCTTTATCTAAAGTGACTTGCAGGTACATTTCTTTTGTTTTTGCTAACTGGTGCACACGGAGCCAAAGTGACTTACTCGAGGACACACAGTGTCAGTGGCAATATTTGAAGCCCAAACCTCATGCTTTGCTTTCCAAAGCCTTAACCACCACACCACACTGCCTTAATTAGTGTTGGGTTGCACTAGAAAGGAAGAAGCTTTTGAAAGAATGGAGGGGAGCTTTGAATGAGAGAGAATTGAAGATACCAGAAGTTTAATCAGAATTAAGATGTTGGCCTGCCAGAAGAGTTAATGACGACAGTGGATAAGTTTAGATACCATGGGGCAGTAGTAGCTCCAAATGGAGAATCAGATGCAATTGGAAGATATCAGGAGTATTGTGTGATCCAGAAGGTTAACGTTTATAAGGCAGTGATACATCCAGCAGGTTACGTATTGAGCTAAGGCATGGGTAGTAAAGGGAGTGCAGGAGATGCTGGCTGTGGCTGTAATGAGAACATTGAGATGGATTTGTGGAGTTACAAAACAAAATGACAGAAATGAGATAATCAATGAGTACAACAAAAGTGAGGGAGAAGAAAGTACAGGAAAGTAGGCTCAAGTGGTATGGACACGTGAAGAGGAGAGACAATGAAGGTACAGGGGCAGAGAAAGAGGGATGCCAAAGCAGAGGTGGATGGATAAAGTAAAAGAAGATTTGAATGACGAGGGCTTGACTGGTTAGGTGGTACAGAAAACTGATCAGGCACATCAACCCCACATAGCACAGGGAATAAGACACAGAAATACAGCTAAGAAAAAACATTTTTAGTATATGATTTTTCCTTAGTCACCAACATCCATTCCAGTTCAGAGTTGTTTTATTGGTGTGACTTGTGTACTGATGACAAAGTGTTAAAAAAAAAAAAAAAAGCATATACATTATGATATGTGGTAAGGCTCAACTTAATAACAATTTCACATACTAGGATTCTAAGGAATACAATGAACAATAAAAAAGGCACAACACCACATAATGAAGCAGTAAATGAAATAAAAATAATCCAACATTTATTTTCTAGTCTCAAGTCGCATATTTCACCGGCACCTCCACCCTCAAGTTTTTTCTTTAAGTAAAATGACACTTTTTGATATGGTGCAAGTCAATTCTTTTTATATGGATGTTATTTCACACTGGCACCCTGTCCCGGGTTGGCTCTTACCTTCTACCCAGTGCTGCTATGACAGGCACCAGCTCCCCATGACCATTAACCAGATAAGCAAGTTAGAAAATGAATGAACGATTGGTAATTTACTGTTTCATTTTTTTATCTTTCTGTGTATGAAAGGATTTCATTGTGCTATTGTGTACGAATACAAACTAAAGTAAATTAGGTATGCACTTTGGCATTTCTGCTTGTATGAAGGCAAATGTCCAAACCATCTTCTCTTTCAAAAAAAAAAAAACATTTAATCTTCAATTGCTCCATACAACAAGGTTGCACCTACAACCACATAAAGGGAGTTGAAAAATGGATAGTTTTATTCTTTACTCCCACATAATTTGCAAGGCGTACTGCTTTAACTCCCCACCATTCCATCCTCCCTGTGAAACACAAAGCTTATCTTCTGTGCAAAGTAAGGATTATTGTAGAGAGTTCACTGTGAAGGCAGGAACTGTTCTTTTTTTCTGTCAGAATCCATCTGTTACATCTTGACAATGAAAGTGGGTAATTTCCTTTATTGGTAATGTGGCATTCCAATTTCCTTGGACAATACCAAGTTTCCCCAGCATTCCAATAGATGACCTCTGCTTACTAATTTGGTTAACTTTAATAGGAAAATTGAACTGGTTAGTACTTATGAGAGCTTCAGGCCTGTCTGATTCAAAGGATCCTTATTCAAGTTTTCTGCTACTTTGCTATCATATATTTAATTCGTACTGCTGTTTTCCTGCCAGTTTTGAAGAACAAAATCCACCTCACTAGCTTCTCAGGATTGCTTTCAGTTTCCAAAACCATACAGTGTATAGTGATCCACTTCATGTTAATTTAATTAGTACTGACTGATCCTTTTAGTTGTTAATTGGATTATATATATATTGTGCAGAACCTATATATATTGCCCTGAAAAAAGAAATTATTTTAGTTACGATGTTGTTTGGCAAGTAATTGAAGAACACAACAGGATTTGTATCAGCAGAAAATTATTTTCGTATCCATTCTTTGACTAGTTCCTAAACAAAGATTTTCTTAATAATTCTCAATTATTTACTGAACATTCACAAGTATGAATAGGCCAATTCAGGTTGCAAGAGGCTGGAGCCTATCACGGAAAGCCTGGACAGGCGACCAGTTAATTACTTAGCCCATTCCTTCTAACACCCACAAACACACTGGGCCTTATCCGAGCTCCCTAATCAACCTAACAAGCAAGTCTGTGGAGAAATGTGAGGAAAACTGTAGTACCCAAAGGATAACACACACAGAGTCAGTGAGAACAGGCAAACTCAACAAGGAAAACAACCGAGTGTGTTATTTGTACTGCAGTTCACGAGTGGCAGTATTAACTACTGTACTACCTTTCCACCCTAATTATGAATATTAAATGTCTTAAAATATTAATGAACAAGACAAGCAATTACTGTCTACGGTATTATATTCTGAATAAAAATTCCTCATGTTTCCTTTACACCCCCCGCCCCCCAGTCTCTACTTCCAATGTATGTAAAAATCATCCCTACAATGCTTATAACAATTAAATAACTTTACTTCTCTTAACATTAAATGTTTCAGGTAATTTCCTGTTTTTCAAATTCTGTAACGGTTACTGGAGCTAGATATTTTGCTTAATACTGTATGCCTTTGTTTTGTGGTTGCATTATTGTGCAAAACCTACCAAAGTACCAACGTGTTACACCTAGTATACAGTACATAATACATACACACCTGCACCCAGTGGCTAAGAAAATATTTGAAACATATGTTCAAAAATTGTAGTCGATACATTTTTGTTGACTGTGTGTGTGCTGTAGTGGAGAAGACAGAGAAGCTACAGAGGTCACACCCTCTATTCAGTACTTTCGTTCCAACTCAAGGTATAGCTTGACACACAACCCGGATACTGTCCCAAATTGGGGCTTCACATCACACTATATTTTAAGAAAAGAACTCAAGGTTTAAATATTTTTTCTGGATAATACGTATGGCTTTGTGTCATGCATTACTAGGTGAAACATAATCAGTAACAGATAATACCAAATAGACAGCAAAGCAACATTTAAAAAAATAAAGTGCATCTTCTACTAGAATTGAAACTGAATACCAAATTGTCAGTTTATATATATATATATATATTTAAATAAAATGTATATATATTACAAGTACTTGTAAAAAGTAAAAAAAAAAATGCAAGTCCTTCTAGTACAAGCTCTTTAGTTATACAAACCATATTAAAAAGTGGGAAAAAATGTGTTTAAAATAATTTTAGAAGTAAGTTAGGGAAAAAAAATGTTTGTCATAGAATTACTGCAAGGGCAGCGCAGTGGCACAACTGCTTCATTACAGTTTTCAAGTCCTTGGTGCTGCTGTGTGAGGTCCACATGCTATCGCCATGTCTACATGCCATTCCCTGGGTGCCCCAGTTCCCTCCCACAGTCCAAAGACATTCAGATTAGATGGACTGGCAATACTAAATTGCCCCCTGTTGTATGCGTTTTCATCCTGCAATGCACAGGTGCCCTGTCCACTGGTTACTCCTGCCTTTCGCTCGATGCTGGCTAGGACAGATTAGAGAATAGATGGCTGGAATTTATGTAAATACTTGTGTTTGATTTTTTCATTTTGGACTTTCTACGCAATTCATTGCTGAACTTGTTTCTTCTCATTAACAGATATATACTGATGGAAAAGGTGTCGAGTTCTTTGCAAAATACACTGTAATAGAGAATTTAAATTAGCCAGGCAACTGATGTGCATATTTATGAACTAAGTCAGAAATGTGGAACAACAACGTGGGTAGGAAATGTAAAGTCTATAGTGTAATATGTCTTCACAACATTCGTCCTTCTCTTTAACACAATCTTAATGTCACAGGGAACCTAATTTTTCGATTTTTTTAAGTCCTCATTATAAATAGTAACAGACTATGTTCAAATTCCACAGTAAATGTATGAAGATATACACCACCTACTTAAAGGACTGTACATCATATAATTCTATAAGTACACATTGAACAATCATGTTGGTTAGTGTTCATATGTATTTTCTTTGTACAGTGTTAAAACAATGTGCATATGTGGTTGTACTGCTGTCAGTACAATATCAGCATCTGTGTGCAATGCATCTTCTCATCATTACTTTTAATTAGGAAAACTGACTATTCAGTCCCTTCAATATTATAGTCAAAGAAAAACACCTGAAAGCAAGTGTAAAGTGTTCTTTTTAAAATTATTATCATTTAAGAGAGTGGTCAAGCAATCTGCAGATGATTCCAGTATGATTTCACTTTTTTATACTTCAGTGTTTTACTGTATAGTAGTTCTATCCACCCCATTTCTCAAACCTTGCTTTACTAGGTCACAGTGGTATTTAAGCCCAGCTCCAGCTGGAAATTAATGTGGCTGTGGCATAACCATGGATAAATAGGTTGGTCCATCAAAACAGATATACACCCAGATAAAATGGGAAAATGTAATACCTCAAGTCATATTTGGACCTTAGGAAGAAACCTGAGACACATACAAATATGGAAAACATGGGACGGCAAAGTAACGTTGGGGAATTTCCAGTATCACATTTTAAAACTAGCATTCGATTGGATTCGTGAGAATGAGTCAAGCCATTTATAAAGTCCCATACAGAAGGACTAGTAAAAATTACTACAGTATAATAGAAATAATGATTAAATATTACTTCAATGATATTTTGTAATATACTGTGCTGGCTTTCCTATGCATTGAAAGTGAACCTAAATTACTGCCATTTTAGCAACAAAGTTTGTTTTTAAAAAGTAGGGTCTGAAAAGTCTGAATACGTCTAATCAACTTTAAAAGTAAATTCACCATTCTAAACAGGCTTCTGTTTACATCCATGAGTATCCAACTTTCATTGCTGCTTTTCTAACATGCTTCTGTACTTATTATTCAAATGTATGTAGTTATTTTGGCCAACATTTGTAATTCTAATAAAAAATACATTTACATAGAAACTACATTATTTCTTTATTTTCTAGCTGACAAAAATATCTCCCTATTTTACAACAAATCTGTAAAATATATATATGTATCTAAAATATATAAGATTTTTAAAAAATCATGAATATTACATTCTCAGTGAGTTATCATCACACTGCATATTTTCACTGAGCCTACATCCAAGAAATCTAAGATCATTTAAATTATCCTTTCCCATAGGCTGGGAAACTAATAAGCACATTCTCTCAACTGAAGACTGTTCATGTTGAACAGTTTACAGTTCCAGTATAAAATGTGTACTGTATAAATGACTCAAGTCATTATATTATCTAAAATTAACAAATTACAAAATAAGCCTATAATTGTACAGACCTCCTGTAAAAAATAGGCATCTGCATTATATATACATAAATGCTATTAGCATCCTTGGTAAAGATGGACAAAAAGGCTGTAAAGAATGTTTTAATAGCTTGATTTTACACTTAAGTATTAATTTTAACATAAAAAAATGATACTTTTCTCCTAAAACCAATCATATGCACCCACAGAAATTCTCAATAACAAAATCTAATTAAGATATGTTCTGATTAATATTTTATCTATCCCCAATAGATAGGAACTCTTAAGTGGCGATTTACAACTCCCTGTTTTGCTGCAGTATAAATATGAGGCAAGTCACTGGCCAATCCCTATTCAAACCCATCAACATGGGTAAGACCAGAGAGTACACTAATGAAGTAAGAAAAAAGGTTGTATTATAAATCAGCCAGTAGCTATAAAACAAGAGGTACATGTCGAAAATTCCCCATTTGCATCATTCAGAAGTCTCACAGAACTGGAGTTATGATAATCCTGCTTGGAAGAAGTAGCTAACATATGATGCACACCCCATAAAAAAAAAAAAAAAAAAACCCACAGTGAAGAGAATGTTTCAAGAAATGCAACTTTCTCCTTGCATCACACTCAGGCAACCGTAGCAATGAACTGATCTCAGGGTCACTAAATCTCTAAAATTACAATCAGACTTCACCTTAATGCCAACAAACTATTCAACAGGGTTGCCAGAAAAATAAAACCTTAGTTGACATCAAACCAAAATTGCAAGTGCTTGGAGTCTGCTAAATATTATTGGGTTTTTGAGGGGAACCTGAGTCTATTGGTTAGATGAAACAATCTCTACTCTTATGTATGGTGGTGGATCTGTGATGATGCAGTTCAGTTTTCTAATTCAAATGAGCTGGAAATCTTGTTAGGACACAAGACATCACTGACTCCATTAAATATCAGCAGGAAAATGGCCCAAACACAAACCCGATTAACTGAGAACAGAGTTTGTCTTTTGCAGTTTCCATCCAAATCTCCTGACCTAAACCCCTTGTAGACTTGAGGTGTGGTTCTGAAGAGGACCATCTTCAAGATAGGTCCAGGAATTTTGATTTCTTTTTAAAAAAAAATGCATGGGGGAATGGCCTCAGCTCCCATTTTGTGTACTACAATATTTCATCCAGAAGTATATGAAAAGATTCAATTCTGTTATCATGACAAAGGGATGGTGGTGCACAAAATATTAAACGTGGGAGTGCCAATAAATGTGCCTATTGAGGAAAATGATTTTTTTTCTTTTAACAATTTTGCCTTAGTAGCTAAAGCTCTCTCATACTTTGGGTGAAAGATGAAGCTTAAAAGAATAATAACATTTTTCACAGCCTTTTTGCTCATCTTTATTAAAGGTGGCAATAATTCTGGAGGACACTATAGTTTACGTTGACCTAGAAGAAACTGTTCATGGTGGTTCATGAAGATTCAAGGCTCAAAAATATTTTATACCATAGTCCAAACAGAATTTAAAGAAAGATGCCACGATGATGTATTAGTTTTAAACAGATGCAACACTGTTAAATTAATGGTCACTGTAGTCCAATATCCAAAGTGAAAAGATGTATACTTAATGAACAAACATCAAAATATTACATTTCTAATGTAAATTTAGAATTGTGTATTTTTTAACATATAGGATGACATGTATACTGGTTAATTTTTTACAGAGATGGACTTTCTTTCACAAAATGTTATTATTTTAATCTGCAATTAATGCAGATCTTCCAGTTTAAACAAAGATGAAAGCGCAAATTAGCACCAAAAGAATCCAAAAATCTTATCTGCTGGCAATATGACAACACCTGTAATTTAATGTCATTACTATACTAACCTACTAATGAACTTTCACCTGTATCTTCAGATACCCCGGTGAAAGGTAGCAGCATTTTTTTAAATTACATTTCTCAAAAAATATAACCTTTGAATCCTGTCATATTAGTAAATTAAGGAAAATCATTCCATTACGAATAATGTTATGCACGACTCGATGCAGAATGTTGTTTTTTCATTGAAGACCATTTGATAGTGACCTGAACTGACCTAAAGTATGTCTTTATGAATTAAAAAAACACATTAGATTCTTAATTGCACCGATGCTCTACTATCTTCCTCAGTTTTCACCTCTTTATAGATAGTTTGTATAACACCTCAATAAATCAAAGATCTCTACTAATCTACCCTGATATCAAAGTCTTGGTAGAACATTGAAACTGAACCAAAAATTATCTTAATGATTTGTACCATTCAAAAATGTAACAATAATTGCTGTAATTTTTGGCTCTCCTGCATACACCTGTTCACAAGAAGAGCAACACAGTTATCTCCAGGAATCCCTTGGGTCATAGTACTTCAATATCTCAAACATGCTGAACCCTTTCAGGTGAATTCATGTGAAGATACTTTATTTTGTCACTGCTGACAAATACTCTCAATGTCCTGAATCTCTTTAGGTGCATCACAAGACAACACCAGAGGTGGCCCACTCTCTGTAATCACTACGTCATCCTCAATACGAACCCCTAGACCCTGGTAGCGTGCTGGACTGCTCCCATCATCCTCTGGAATGTAGATGCCTGAAAAACAGAAAATAATATGGGTGATTTAAATTCAGTAAGTTATTTTGTTCTAAGCAATCTGTAAATGTGGCAAGCATTTAATTCTTACATTGATGTAGGACATCACATAAATATAAAAAAATATCCACTCAACAAATTTTATAATTAACTTTCATTTTTAGCATCTTAATTACTTCCAAAATAAAATCAAATTAATCCAAAAATGTGTTTAACATATAAGTACTTAACATTTATGAATTTTACTGAAATAATAACTGAAAAAGTTATCCTTATTTTTCAAAAAATTGCCTGCTGCCACCAAGTGAAAAGAACTGAATAGACATTATAGACATCGTTTTAATCAGGCTCAAGTTTAGTAAGTTTAGTATAGATGTTTTAGCATAACCAGAGCGGTAAGACAGAGTTGTCATTTCTGTCTCACACACACTGATTGGTATCAGTGAGCATTATTGAATTTATTCACTTAAAAATGTCCTAAATTCCTTTAATACCATATCCTCAGTAACAGCAATTCATGCGTTAAAAATTTTGGTAACTGGTTTTTGATACCATTGGTCTGTTTCCTAGTGATTAGGCTCTATCGCACACTTTACCTTTACCTAGTTTTCAGAGTTTTTTTTTTTTTTTTTTTCTTTTTCTAATCATGCATGTGCATAACACACCACAGAAAGTGTTCTGTGCAGAAGGCTGGGCTCTTTCAAAAATCTAATGCTTTCATTAAAAATATAATGAAGTGCAGCCAGTTCAGTTTAGATTTACTGTTATTTGTACAAAGTATAATTAAATTCTTACACACAACCATGCTGCCAATTGGCATGAACCTATGTAAAATAATGTGAAAAGTAGGCACCATTTACTAAAGAAATCATATACTTTGAGTGCACATTTATTTGTTGTTAAAAGGCATGGTAGAACATAACCACTGAAGAAACAGAGTTGCAGAAACAAAATAAAGATAATAAGCAGAATACAGCTTGGCGAAGAAGGGGTTGTCACAACTCCACTCAGACCCCCGCTGGGAGCAGATAAGAGATTAAGAGACATATCCCTGCCTTGAGATAACAGTACAAAGATTCTGTGATAAAACATATTATTTCTAGTTTATTTTTGTTGTACCAAGAATGTTCCAGAAATGCATAAGTAACATTTTTTTAAATCGAAAACTTTGCTACTTCATAATGGACATAATAGTTAAGTGTTAAGGCTTCTTTCTCCACAATGGGACCCCGGTACCCATTAGCTCCATTATAAAATGCAACAGCAGGCTATTTATGCTTTAGAATTTATAAAATATCCTTGACTTTAGAATGCTATTTTAAGTGGCAAAGGAACACATACCATGATCGTGAAGAAATAGCCGACTTATAAAAATACAAAACCTAACCCTTAATTATGCTGGTAGTGTTGACTACAGTTTATTTTGCCTCGTATCTGAATGCTTTCCTATTGTAATTACAATAAATTGGACAATAGAAGAAAGTATGAGGTCATCCTCTGAACCAAGCTGTTCAAATAAACTCATTGAAAGATTTTCTGCAAGGCAAGAGTTCCTTCTAAGTAAAGTGAAACGCATCACTTGTGAAAAGCATTCTAATGTTCATCACCCCTTATAGCACATAATAAAAGTGTCTTTATTGTTGCTAAAGGAGCAAAATGATTGTAGTTTCAGTATGTTTTTTTATTCTACCACAATCATACCACAGCAGTAGACTTAAGTCTTATTAAATGATACTCCAGAAATCCCATACGTACAGTGGTGTGAAAAACTATTTGCCCCCTTCCTGATTTCTTATTCTTTTGCATGTTTGTCACACAAAATGTTTCTGATCATCAAACACATTTAACCATTAGTCAAATATAACACAAGTAAACACAAAATGCAGTTTGTAAATGGTGGTTTTTATTATTTAGGGAGAAAAAAAAATCCAAACCTACATGGCCCTGTGTGAAAAAGTAATTGCCCCCTGAACCTAATAACTGGTTGGGCCACCCTTAGCAGCAATAACTGCAATCAAGCGTTTGCGATAACTTGCAATGAGTCTTTGACAGCGCTCTGGAGGAATTTTGGCCCACTCATCTTTGCAAAATTGTTGTAATTCAGCTTTATTTGAGGGTTTTCTAGCATGAACCGCCTTTTTAAGGTCATGCCATAGCATCTCAATTGGATTCAGGTCAGGACTTTGACTAGGCCACTCCAAAGTCTTCATTTTGTTTTTCTTCAGCCATTCAGAGGTGGATTTGCTGGTGTGTTTTGGGTCATTGTCCTGTTGCAGCACCCAAGATCGCTTCAGCTTGAGTTGACGAACAGATGGCCGGACATTCTCCTTCAGGATTTTTTGGTAGACAGTAGAATTCATGGTTCCATCTATCACAGCAAGCCTTCCAGGTCCTGAAGCAGCAAAACAACCCCAGACCATCACACTACCACCACCATATTTTACTGTTGGTATGATGTTCTTTTTCTGAAATGCTGTGTTCCTTTTACGCCAGATGTAACGGGACATTTGCCTTCCAAAAAGTTCAATTTTTGACTCATCAGTCCACAAGGTATTTTCCCAAAAGTCTTGGCAATCATTGAGATGTTTCTTAGCAAAATTGAGACGAGCCCTAATGTTCTTTTTGTTTAACAGTGGTTTGCGTCTTGGAAATCTGCCATGCAGGCCGTTTTTGCCCAGTCTCTTTCTTATGGTGGAGTCGTGAACACTGACCTTAATTGAGGCAAGTGAGGCCTGCAGTTCTTTAGACGTTGTCCTGGGGTCTTTTGTGACCTCTCGGATGAGTCGTCTCTGCGCTCTTGGGGTAATTTTGGTCGGCCGGCCACTCCTGGGAAGGTTCACCACTATTCCATGTTTTTGCCATTTGTGGATAATGGCTCTCACTGTGGTTCGCTGGAGTCGCAAAGCTTTAGAAATGGCTTTATAACCTTTACCAGACTGATAGATCTCAATTACTTCTGTTCTCATTTGTTCCTGAATTTCTTTGGATCTTGGCATGATGTCTAGCTTTTGAGGTGCTTTTGGTCTACTTCTCTGTGTCAGGCAGCTCCTATTTAAGTGATTTCTTGACTGAAACAGGTGTGGCAGTAATCAGGCCTGGGGGTGGCTACGGAAATTGAACTCAGGTGTGATACACCACAGTTAGGTTATTTTTTAACAAGGGGGCAATTACTTTTTCACACAGGGCCATGTAGGTTTGGATTTTTTTTCTCCATAAATAATAAAAACCATCATTTAAAAACTGCATTTTGTGTTTACTTGTGTTATATTTGACTAATGGTTAAATGTGTTTGATGATCAGAAACATTTTGTGTGACAAACATGCAAAAGAATAAGAAATCAGGAAGGGGGCAAATAGTTTTTCACACCACTGTATGTAGCCTTTGACAGCATTTAATTCTAAGGCCTTGAGAATTCAGTTATAACTGTCAGACTCAGGTTCATAGATTAATACATCCTTTTCACTATGAACTGAAGCCTGATGACAGTACTACCTCATATCTGTCAGTAGTCAGATATGATTTCTTTCAGGATTCAGTGTTGCAATCTCTCTTGCTACGTTGCAATTTGGAGTTGTCATTAAACATTTTTTTACTGAACCTAGATGACACTCATTTGTAATTTATCAATAAAACCAAAAGACATTACTTCTATTATGTCATTAATGAAATGCTTTTGAAAGGTGAACATTCAGTGAATGAGCTAAAATTACACAGGTGGATTGACAACGCACTAATTGAGGAACTAGTGTGGCAATATCTCTGATAATGATCTAAAAAAGCTGGTCACCTTAGTTTCACACAATCTACAATTTGCCTTTTCCATCTTAGTAATACTGCAAAATTAAGGTGGTTTCTTAATATGGAAAACAGAAAAGGAAGTTCATTAATATATATCTGGGAGAATTTACTATTTGTTATGTTTTGGAGTCTAAGACATGATGAAAAAGATGCAAGTCCACAAAAAGGACCCAGAAGACCAGTATGGGCATTTGCTAGCCTACCAAAAATAGATCTCACCACAAGCAGCTTGACTCCAAAATCCACTGACTTGCTTTGGCCAACTAGGGCCTAAAAGTGGTTTTGGCTTCAGAAGCTCAAAAATATCATTAAAATCCCAAAATGTCTTAGATGCCTCTCAAAGGGAGAGAAACTGTAATAAAGCTCTGGCTTGAAGAGACTGTGTTCACAACAGGAATATTTATAAATGAAAATATTTATTCAAAAAAGGAAAATTAAACAAAAAGTTCAAAAAGAGAAAAAAGGAGTTGCCTAAAAGGCAATTGTAGACTAATACAATGCAATACACAATCCACTGTCAAAAATCAATAAACAAAGCCAAAAGAAGATCAAAACAGTACTTACAAAGACATTTAAAAATTAAATGCAACACCTGAGATCCTCTGTCCTGGCTCTTAACACTAGAATTATCAGAGCCTACGAAAAAACTTGCAGATCCGTCCCACCTTAAATCGCTTCTTAAATCCGTTCACACCTCTCCGCCAGTGTCCTTTGTCCTCTAAATGTGCAGATAAAGATAAACTGCAAACAGCCGACTATTCCATCCCCCACCGACTTAGAACGTGCACGAACTTCTCCCAGCTCATGCCTTGATTGATTATCTGGGAGAGAAGTGGAGTTTTAGAGTGGAAATAATAGATCATTATTTGGAACACACACATTTCATGTGTGTTCCGTTTTCTACAGTAATCTGTGTAAACACATTTGTAAAACAGAAACGTTTTTCATATTCTAGTAGCAAATGACAAAATGTAGGCATAAACTATATAATGTATGAAGCCTGAAGTCCAAATATCAAAGAAACACTTTCACGAAAGGTACAAATATAACAGAACAAGTGCGCTTTTATTCAAAAATATAACTGCAGAAAAAAAAAAAGCCGCCTTAGTGTGCGACAGACATCCATTTACTACGACGGCCCCGTGGTGTAACAGTATCAGCTGCTGACTGGAAATCAAAAGGTCACGAGTTTGATCCTGCTCGATTCCCTTTTGAGAAGTGAACTGCTCTTATTTTTACTATTTTAGAATTAAAGATACATTTGATTTCAGTCTGTAACAGCCAGTGTAATTTATGATATTTGTAAAAGTTAGCTTTGTTTTTTTTTTTTAATTCACTTTTCTCTCAGTTGCGTTCAGGATCCTTCCATACCCCATCTGACACGGCTGTTTTCACATAAAGACGCGCTATAGCTCTGCAATGTATCACGATACATACGACCGCGTGTTTTTTTTCCCCCAATCTTGCCAGTCCCCACATGGTGCTGTATGCTGTTTCTTTTGTACTCCAGGACGTGCAGAGGAAAGCACAGTAAAGAGCAGTAACAGCGCAATATGCAATCATCAGACACTCCCCATCTGACACTGCTGTTTTCACATAAAGACGCGCTATAGCTCACCCAAGGAGCGCCCTTCCTACATTTACAACATGTGTACTTGTGTTGCAGTGTACACACCTTTCTGTGCTATGGTTCCTATTACACTGAACAAGCACCTGTAATTTGCAGCTCTATTCATTATCTCAAAACAAATATATGTTTGAAGATGTTTTGAAGAAATCATTTTATCATTTTATGACGCGAATAGTACCAATCAGAAAACATTGTCGAAGTAATGCAATATTATTTGAAAACAAACAGCGTCAGATTGGGTGTGATTTATACTGGCGCTGTTACTTAGAGTCAGATCAGAAGCTGAATAAGCTCCTGTTCTGACTCTAAGTAAAAAAGCATGAATTAATCAACAGAAATAACAGCAATCGACATTTTAAACTTAACGATTTACAGTGCATACCAATTTATAAATTTTATGTCCGTTTGAGGCTACAAAGAAAAAAAAACACTTCCTCCACAGCGGGGAATCGAACTCTGGTCTCTACGGCGCGGCAGGGCTGCCATGCTCTGAGTCAGCAAATCTCAGCGTTACACCACGGAAGGTGCTGTGACATCCTTGAACCTTTTGTAAAAGTGTTTATTTGATGTTTGCCCGTCAGGCTTCACACATTCTATAGTTTATGCCTACATTTTGTAACATTTATTACTAAAATATGAAAAAGTTTATTTTAACAAAGTGTTTACACAGATTACTGTAGAAACGGAACACACATGAAATGCATGTGTTCCAAATAGCGATCTATTATTTCCACTCTAAAACTCCAGTTCAGTCACTCCCAGATAATCAAACAAGGCATGAGCTGGGAAAACTTAGTGAACGTTTTGTGATGGTGGGGGATGGAATAGCCGGCTTTTTGCTGCTCGTCTTAATCTGCACATTTAGAAGACAAAAGAGAGGTCAGAACGGTTTGGGCCGGATCTACGAGTTTTTTCATAGACTCTGGTAATTCTAGTGTTAAATAAACAGACAGAGGTCTCAAGAGTGGTGACATCGCTGTGGTCACGTCTCTTGGGGTACTAACCACAGCACACACAAACATCGAATAATCTAATAAATCCAAGAGAAATAGCATCATGTCATGAAAAATAACAACAACAAATCAACAAATGAATACAAGCCAAGGAAAAACAACATAACAAACCTCTATGTAGTTAATTTATATTAATTATACAATAATTAAGATAATAATTTAAAAAATTCATTAATAAAAGTGTAAAGTACAACCATTCATCACAAGTTTCTAAGCACTTACACTGATTTCTAGGCTTACTTTTGTACCACTTTAGAATCTTTAGAAGTTTACTCCTGCACTTTACAAAACTTAATAGCTACTGCCTAATGACAAAATAAACATTGTTTATTATTTTTAGGTTAAATTAATCAATTGTGGGGTGCAAAAACATTTTGCTATTGGGCCCCCAAACTCTAAAATTAGCCATATGTTAATGTAAGAGACGTTCTGCTATTACTGGCAAATACAGAGTGATGCTTTAAAAGATTTTAGATGTTGCTGGAATACAACTTAACCTCCCCATTGTTTCTTGTAGTACTCATATAATCAAAAACAAACACCCATATTCTGTCATCTGGTTTCTTGCATAAAGTTAAAAGTTGAAATATAATATTTGCAAATGTATACAGATATGTTGTGCTCTAGTAGCTCTAAATTCAAATTAAAAAGAAATTTCTGTCCCAAAGATACAATTGCCTTTCCATCAGCCACTGCCTGTGCACCAGTTACAGTAAAGCACTGTCAAATTTTCTGCACAAAAGTTCAAGTCTGTTTAGAATTCTTGGTCACACAGTGAATCTAAACAGAAAGTATAATAATGAAGACTAAAGAAGATTAAGTGAACAGCGCTATGCAAAAAAAAAAAAAAAAAAAAGAGGTGGATGTTATAGTCGTATACTGAATTTTAATAATTGTGATCATTGTGAATGGTTGTTAAGTTTCTCCAATCTTTTCCCCCTTTTGATATCCTAAATAATAAAAACTAGCTATTTAACATATTATGTCAACAGCTTTAAAACAAATAAATAAATAAGCCTATAAAAATCTGCAAATAACGTCTTTCTAACCTGTGTAATTCAATTTAGGTTTGGAGCCTACCCTTAAACAAACAAGCATGAGGCTGAAACCAACCCTGGACAAGGCACCAGTCCATCACAAGGCTACCAGAGCAGGATTCAGCCTTCTGCAATCCTGACTTGTACGAAGTCGGTTTGAGAGTACATTTTGTTCAACTAAATGCCACATTGTTATTCTCTCTCTCTCTCCCTCTCGTATAAATCTAGGTAAGAAATGCAGACATGAAGAGAGAAGCTATATAGTAGAAAACACAAGCAGGTCCAGGCTTTGGTGATGCAAAGCTAGCATTTCATGTTTGGAAACTAGATATTATAATTAACTGTTATTTAAAATGCACTGCTCATGAATTTAGCCAAGGTAGGATAGATTTGCTCAAATCAAATGACCGTTAAATAAATATATTGAAATTTCATGCATTTTTTTAATTTAATTAACCCATAATTTAATTAACTGAACTTGCATTTTTTTGCAACTGAGACAAACAAATATAGTGTAGCAATCAACTAAAGAGGGTACATTTACTATTTTATTTCCCTTTTTTAGCATATGAAGTATCTACTAACGAATTCTTACCCAAGCAACTGTTTTAGTTGCCCATACAACTACATACTGTACATATACTGTAAAGAAGTCATCAAAAATTCATGACCTGAAAGTCTTAAAACCCCTGTGTCAGGTCTGCATCTTATAATATTCATAAAAGTAGCGCTATTAATAAACTTACATTGCAAGATGCAAGCAAGAGTCTTAGGCAGAATGACCTATATCATTTTAAACTCTAGTACCATTTACCTTTTATGAGCAAATTGATTTTTTTATTGTCTATAATTTTACTTTATTTTTTTAACTATAATAGTTAACATTGAATGCTCTCGGTGCTCTAAGAAAATTTTATAACTAATATTTCACAAGATTTTACTTTTGTTTGTTCTCACACCATACAACATTTGTCTTCATATATGTATTATTTTACAATACCTGCACAGCACTATTTACTGAATACAGGCTTGGAGTGAGCCTTATACATACAATATTCATTTTTGTAATTAAAAATGTGTTGGTGTTCCCTTCTTTATATCACTAGGTGTATGGAAACACCTGTGGTACGTTTTAGCAGTTTCAATTCCTGTTTTACATCTGTTTTGTTCATTGCTGATTCCTTCATGTATGGGTTAATAACATATTAACATTAATTTCAAGAGAGGCCCACCGAATTAACAAGCTAATCAGAAGGGCAGGCTCAGTTATTGGACACACTTGTGTAGCAAAGGAGAGAATTAAAACATAACTGAGTGCCATTATGAGCAATCCTCTCTCTGACATAGTAACACTGAATACTTTCAGCTAACAAATTATTCAGCAAAAGTGTGTAAAGAAATATTACTGGGTCTCCTTTATACAAACAGCAATATGCCTAAATAATGCCTCACTGGGACTGCCAAGTCAGAAGTTTTTTCTTCTTTCTTTTCAATTTTTCTTTTTATTTATTTATCTATCTATCTATTTATTTATTTAGGGATCTTCTGTAAAAAGCCAAATTTCCCCTTGAGGTCAAATAAAGTTCTATTTATCTATTACTCTCTCCTATTTTTTATTCTGTGTTTTAATTAGTTTTGTGTATAATATTATTTCTGTGTATCCATTCTGGTGTTACCATGTTCCATGGTAATGTTTCCATTATTTTGTGGGTGGTATCCCAAGTTGTAGGGTCAGCTGTCCATTTCCATCGAGAGTCTGCCGAGGAATTTTCTTGACATTTAAAATCTGTGTTTTGACTTCTCTGCTGGATTGTGTTTATGGACTGCTTTGCCTAATAGCTGCCTATTTTAAGGCCCTCCTTTTGTGCCTTTTGGTGACCAGTCAAAGTTTACCAGTTTCCTCCCACTCTAATGAACATTTTGAATAATTTTGGTACTCTTTTTGCTTACTTTTTAGGCCTCATGCCATTTCAGTTCTGCTGGAGAACAACAATTTGAGAACTGCAGTGTTTCAAGAAATGAATGAGTTGCATTGAACAAGTTTAATATTTCCCATTTTAAAAATTATTTAGATTTTAACCAAAGCAGATTATTAACACTCCATCTTCTTAAAATTCTGATGTCAAATAAAATCAGCTAGGAAAAGATTAGCCTGCTCATCCCCAGATAACTATATTTATTTTCTATTCTCAGAAGCATCCAACCACCAAAGTTATTTTTTTTTAATTTGTATTCCAGAAATGCAGCCTGTGAGTTCACATTAATCTTGACACATCTGCAGTAGGTACCTGGTTCAATAGTGATTACCATGCCAGGGCGTAGAGTCTGAGATCTTGAGACTTCTGGGGTATCATGGACATCCATCCCCAGGTAGTGGCCCACATGGTGAGGACAATATTGGCGTGCAGCCTAAAGATGGGAAAACAAAGAGTGTTTTGTAATGCAATATCCAAATCCATTTGAGATTGAAAGGTTTTACAGTATGATGTAATTCTGTTTTTATACAATTGCTCCTGTATAGAGGGTAAAGCAAGGAAACACTTTAGAAAAATATTTCAAATTGTTGCATTTGGAAAAAAAAAAAAAAAAACAAAAAACAATATTTTAATCCTAAACTGAAATTAAATAATGGGACACTAATTCCATACAGCATAACTAAAGAATAAGTAAAGAATTTAAAAGGCATTAAGTTATCAGTTCATGAGACACTACTGGAACTCTTTGGATTGTAAGGAATATTAAAAGATGGGCATGAAATTAACATAAAAAAGCAGCACTTGCCAGTTACTTTTGGTAATGTTCTTCTTGGGGCAAATATTAGATATTCTACTTTACCCTACTCATACAAACTATTTAGATTTATATATCTAAACTATTTAGATCTAGATCTATAAAAGGGAACAAATTCAAATAACAGAAATCAACAGTTATAGTGCTGAGAAGACAAATAATTCAATCTTCTTCTTTCGGCTGCTCCCATTAGGGTTTGCCACAACAGATCATCTTTTTCCATAAGAAGACGAATAATACAATACACACCAAGTTTATAACAGCTCCAAATGAGAATGATTTACAGTAGAGGCAATGGTGAAGCAGGACTTGTTTTCACCTTGATATTGTCTAGAGGCTACAAGAAGACCAAACGATACTCTGAGCCAAATGTGATGAACACTTTAGTAATGTAATGTATCTCAAATCAGGAGGGGCAATGGTAAGGCTACAGAGCACACAGGCTAACCCTCAATGACCAGCCTGATTCAGAGGGTGAAACAGGAGGTTTTTCTTTTCCAGTTTCAGTTTGTAAAACTGTTTAGTATGTGAAAATATATGGCCAGAGTGGCCTACTCCTGTTTCAATTCCTCATTTTCTTATGGTCTTTAGGCAGAAGGGACAAGGAGAACTTCTTTCCAAAATCATTTAATATGTCTTAGTTCTACTCGCTCTACAATATTTTTTCCAGTGTAGTAATGCTTTAAACTATTTGTGGTACACTAATAATCAGTAGTAATACCCTGTATATGTCATGGTCTTTAGACTTCTTCCCCACAATGCCAAGCTCCTTCAGCTTCTGTCCAATCAATGTTTGCATAAGACTGTAGATATTATCCAGACTGACCCCTGGGGAACACAGACCTAGGCAGGCCTTTTGTACATCCAGCACGGCCTGGTACAATTCAGCTTGTGGAAGTGAAAACCTAAAGGCCAAACAGGTAGCATATGATTAAAAATAATAAAAAAGCAAAAAAAAACTTTTAGTATTTGTGACAAAGAGAAAGGGCAAAACTAATTATAATAAAAAAACTGTAACACAGCTGCAGATGGCTATGTTAATGTTCAATAAGGTGATATTAGACCAAAAATTTCAGATTCATGGTCACCCTCAATATAAACGGAGGGTTATAACATGGAGAGAAATGACAACAAAGACCTGCTCATGTGCAATGAAATTCAAAAGAAAATGTATAACAGCATTAGCAAATGTACATGCAGACCAGCACTTGCACAAGAATTCACAAGTCTGTACAACATACGCACACATACATTCACCAAACACAAGCAACAAATGCTATAGAACTCACAAACATGCCTATTACAGTTTACAAATGTGCCGACTGAAATCTGCACAAGAGAAATGCATTCGCTTGACTTGATACTGTACTCATGCAGTTTACATGATATTTGGTAGCATTATTAGGTTGCATTCTTATCCTTTGACTGTGCACATGTGAATACAGGGATGTATTCACCAGGTGCATATACTGTATGTGTATGTGGATTGTTGTTTGTGCATGCATACCATTTTTCGCATTTTAGAATTTCAGTCAATGCATTATTTATGTGCATTATGAATGTGCGGATCGGACCAATGAATTTATAAATCAACTCCTGTATGTGCAAATTTCTTTTATATTCAAAATTTTAAAATCATTTGCAAATAATGCTGTGCTACTTCCAGTCTAGTTATGGTTAATGAATACTAACTGAAAGATTTTTGATTCATGGTCCTTGTGTGTGGAGTTTTGGAAGTTGTCTAACTTTATATTACAAGTTAGGCAACTACCAAAACGGACCACAAATCAGCAGTGTGGTCATATAGATTACATGTGTCATTTGAAGGTAACATGTCAAATTAATGAGTCTTAAAGAATGAAGAGACTTTATTAAGTAATTCCCAAATCTAGTTGTTTACGGTAATTAAAAAGGAATCATGAAAAAATGAAAACAATTGTATCAACTTCTCCAAAATAAGGGCCAGAGATGTATTTTTGATTTGCCATTTTAGAAATGTAATTTCATCTTATAACTGTTCAAGTGCATTATATAGTGGTATTAAAAAGAGTCCTGAACATAAAAGTACCAGTAGTAAAAATCCCACAGTAAACACCAAAGAATATTTATATGAAATTGTAAATGAACTACTATATGTTTTTCTACTTCCAGAAAGCCATTCTACAACTTTTTATCTCACCTGCCGTTCACTGGCCATGTCCGTGTGATGTCACTCACATAACCAAAAAGTTCACACCCTCCATCCAGTAGGACCATTTCATCATCCTTCAGATCAACACAAAGATCATTAACAGTCAAAAATAGAACTGGTCTGCAGTACCTACAGAAATTCAGCATAACCTTCCAAAAATATCACTTTTTTGGCTTAACACTCCAAGGTCATGGAGTTACCCTTTATAACCCAACATTTATATGTGTACTATCAGAGGCTAGGACACATAATGCCACTATCAATGTGTCTTTTACATGAACTGTGACACAGAGAGTCTTTTGCATGTTTCAGAAACAGAACAAATTGACTAAATAAACTTTTGAATTGTTAAGTATTACAGGAAAATTTCCAAGAGTTGTAGACTGCAGATTCAATGCCTACCTTTGCAAACTCCTGCTAAACTTCATTTCCACATTATAAATCTAATATTTTCTTGTGAACAGATTATGTGCTTGTGACTAATTGTGCCTTTTTTAGCATAAAGACCTGAGGTTTGAGTTATCACGTGATTTCTAAAAACTAATTCTTATCAATTAGGCCCATACTGTATGTACATTTAAAGGAAAAGTTCTCTTAAAATTTTCAAATTCATTTTCTAACATTGAGAATGTCTATGTGGAAAAAATTTAAATGTAAATCTTCAAGGTTTTATTATGAAAGTCAAAGGTCCCAATTTGGATGCAGTGAATAAAATGCCCAACTCTCAGAAAGCAACTTTACGCCATGTTGCTCAGCCACTTACCTATGCAAATTTATGCATAATCAAAATATCAATGTAGGCAGCACTACTTAAAATAAAACTAATGGAAGTTAAAGTCTCTATTTGATGGCATTCTAAACCTGGGAACATTGTACACCAGGCATCCCCAACTCTGGTCCTGGAGGGCACCAGTGGCTGCAGGTTTTCATTCTAACTCTTTTCAAATTAGTGACCTGTTTTCCTAATTAACTTCTTTTGAATTAATTTTATTTGGCTTGCGCTTGAAGAGTCAGACACCTTAATTGTTCCTTTTTCATTAATTAGAAGCAAAACAATAATGAGATACAAAATGAAACAAAATAAGACCAGCAAAACATGACCAACATTGTCGATCATACAATATCTGAAAATAAACAGAGATGAAGCTCTCAGGAATTATGATCAGCTGAGGTCCCCAAAACATTTTAACAGCGCTCTTAGAAAGGAGAAATTTCTACAGTTTTGGAAATATTTGCTATTGCACAATGAGAGTAGCAACAAGTCATGGAATTAAAAAACAAGTTTAATTAACAACAAGAATCAGAGCTTAATTAAGCAACTATTTGGAGTTTCAGATCCTGATTTAACTGGTCTTCTGATGGCTCCGTCACTTCACATTTCATTTCTGTTTGGGTGTCATTTAAGGAAAGAGAAGAAGCAATTCAGAGGAACGATGAAGAAGTTCAGGGGAACAAATCATAAAAAACAAGTCAATTAAAATGAATTCAAAAGAAGTTAATTAGCAGCAGAAACCGGTCACTAATTAAGAAAAGGGTTAGAATGAAGACCCGCAGCCACTGCTCTACACAGTATCAGTACACCTCCATGGAATATCTATTAGATCACAAGGCTTCAAGTACATAGTATACTGTATGTAAACAATGCAAAATGTGATTATGAGAGAGCAGAGATTTTGTTTCTCTCCACAGCCATTTTCATTTGAGTCAAAATACAGTCATATGAAAAAGTTTGGGAACCCCTCTCAGCCTGCATAATAATTTACTCTCAACAAAAAAAGATAACAGTGGTATGTCTTTCATTTCCAAGGAACATCCGAGTACTGGGGTGTTTTCCGAACAAAGATTTTTAGTGAAGCAGTATTTAGCTGTATGAAATTAAATCAAATGTGAAAAACTGGCTGTGCAAAAATTTGGGTCCCCTTGTAATTTTGCTGATTTGAATGCAGTTTGTGAAAAACTGGCTGTGCAAAAATTTGGGTCCCCTTGTAATTTTGCTGATTTGAATGCATTTAACTGCTCGATGCTGATTACTTGCAACACCAAATTGGTTGATTAGCTCATTAAGCCTTTAACTTCATAGACAGGTGTGTCCAATCATGAGAAAAGGTATTTAAGGTGGTCAATTGCAAGTTGTGCTTCCCTTTGACTCTCCTCTGAAGAGTGACAGCATGAGATCCTCAAAGCAACTCTCATAAGATCTGAAAACAAAGATTGTTCAGTTTCATGGTTTAGGGAAAGGCTACAAAAAGCTATCTCAAAAGGTTTAAACTGTCAGTTTCAACTGTAAGGAATGGAATCAGGAAAAGGAAGGCCACAGGCACAGTTGCGTTAAACCCAGCAGGTCTGGTAGGCCAAGAAAAATACAGGAGCGGCATATGCACAGGATTGTGAGAATGGTTACAGACAACCCACAGATCACCTCCAAAGACCAGCAAGAACATCTTGCTGAAGATGGTGTATCTGTACCTCGTTCTACAATTCAGCGCAACTTGCACAAAGAACATCTGTATGGCAAGGTGATGAGAAAGAAGCCCTTTCTGTACTCACACCACAAACAGAGTCGCTTGTTGTATGCAAATGTTTATTTAGACAAGTCCGATTCATTTTGGAACAAAGTGCTTTGGACTGATGAGACAAAAATTGAGTTATTTGGTCATAACAAAAAGTGCTTTGCATGGAGGAAGAAGAATACCGCATTCCAAGATAAACACCTGCTACCTACTGTCAAATTTGGTGGAAGTTCCATCATGCTGTGAGGCTGTGTGGCTAGTTCAGGAACTGGGGCCCTTGTTAAAGTCGAGGGTCGGATGAATTCAACCCAATAGCAACAAATTCTTCAGGATAATGTTCAAGCATCAGTCACAAAGTTGAAGTTACACAGGGGTTGGATATTCCAACAAGACAATGACCCAAAATACAGTTCGAAATCTACAAAGGCATTCATGCAGAGGGAGAAGTACAATGTTCTGGAATGGCTGTCACAGTCCCCTGACTTGAATATCATCCAAAATCTATGGGATGATTTGCAGCGGGTTGTCCATGCTTGTCAGCCATCAAATTTAGCTTAACTGGAAAGATTTGGTATGGAAGAATGGTCAACAATACCTCCATCCAGAATCCAGACACTAATCAAAGGATATAGGAGGACAGCGTCTAGAGGCTGTTATATTTGCAAAAGGAGGCTCAGCTAAGTATTGATGTAACATCTCTGTTGGGATGCCCACATTTATGAACCTGTCTAATTTTATTATGATGCATATTGCATATTTTCTGTTAATCCAATAAACTTAATGTCACTGCTGAAATACTATTGTTTCCATAAGGCATGTCATATATTAAAAGGAAGTTGCTACTTTGAAAGCTCAGCCAATGAGAAACAAAAATTCAAAGAATTAAGAGGGGTTCCCAAACTTTTTCATATGACTGTATATTGATGAGAAGCCTGTTAGCTATCAGGATATTCACATGAGTTCAATAACTCACAAAAAATTGTGTCTGTAAGAAAATAAAATCTTTTAAAATGTGGCTTTTACACAACAGCAAAGACAATGAATGTGCAATGTTAAAATTTACCAATCAATCTTTATGTAAAATTTTATCCTTATAGTATTACAAATCTGAAACCCTTGAGGAGTTTGCCTATTTCAATTTTCACACATTTTATTGCACATAAAGAATGTTAAATTAATTTAGCATTGTTTTCCATGTTTTCCAGTTTCAGATCAATAATGCAACAACATTTTAACTTGCTTGATCCAATTGACTTTAAAGCACCTCCTATTAGACAACCATTCTAATCACATTTCTTGCAAAAGCTTCATAATTTCTAAGAAACAGATCTTCATATAAAATATTCTCAATTTACACTAATGTGAAACACGTCAGTTATTTACCCTTTCCTTTATTAAAAATGCATGCATACTAAAAAAAAAATTTTCAGCTTCAATATTGAAAAAGAAATAAAAACTCGACAACCCAATCTACTCAGTTATTTTCTAAAACCACTCTCTTTTGCTTAAGGGCTTGGAGTCTCATTTTTAAAGCTTCCACACACACATTTTGAGCCTCTTTTTCCCCCAGCAAATGTCTGGATTTATAAAAGAAAATTTGACAGGGAAATGTGCGTACATTTACTGCAACTCTGACCCATGTGTACACAACATTTTAGAGAAACTAGGAAATGATGACACCCTTGATCAAGCTGGGAAATGCAGTCAAACCAGCAAAATGATGACTCAGGTGTATAATAATTCATATCACCAAATCGTTATCAGAATGTGCATTGACGTGAGGGCCAATGGTATATGTTTGCACTGAACAACGTTTTTGGTTTTTCATCAGTTTACATCAGCTACTTGTAATTGTCTGAACCCTCAATTTCTCATATGGCCTCACGTCATTACATGTCCAAGTAATAGTGGCTACCCACTCAGATGCTGGCGCCTTATCTCTTATGTCTTTCCCAGCCTCCCAGAGCACAGAGGAGAGGAACTATAACGCCATGTATGATGTTGTGCTCGCAGCTGCAAAGCACAGCCAGATACTCTTAAATGCAGGTGCTGGTGTCTCGATGTGTCAGGTGGGAGGCTATTCTACCGGCCAATGAATACTGCAGCATTAAAACTGTATATGTATGAGGATGATTAGCGTTTGTGATTTATGACAGTAAATTGCATTGAAATGTGTGTGTATGCCAGATTTTATATTTATTCTTTTTTTTGGAATGCACATATTTCATGCACAAACCAAAGCAAACCTTTATAAATGTGGCCCCTGAAGAGAAGGGACTATCCAAGAAGTATCAGTTATAAAGTGTGGGAGATGTGTTTCATGCTCCAGCCAGGACACCAGAAATATGAAAAGATCTGTTCAATTTATGAAAGGAAAACATACTGTATAATTGGCAAAAATCTATACACATTACCTTTCGCTTTCAAGTTTGTTATTTGGACGTGGCAATAACCTATTTTTCAACAAGTAACCCAAACACGTTTACTGTAGTAAAACAAACTAACAGTTTATTCAGTTTGCAAGTATATACAGACACAAGACAATAACAAGCAACACAAACCATCAAACCATGCTAACATAGATGTACCTTATTTATCTCCTGAAGAAAAAGGCACAACATTTGTAAATTATATTTCCGTGAGTCTCATCTAAAGAATTACTACTGGAAATATTAATTCTTTCAATTGCCATCTTTTCAATGGTCCTTTCATGGCTTTGTTCTTTCAGCTTGTTAAATGGATTAGTTCTTGGCTAGTCATAAAGTTTCTGAGTGACTGCGTTTTCCTTCATTTAAAAATTCACCTCCCTTAAACTACCTAGCCCCCACGGCTCCTCTGTGAGGATGTGTGTTACACACCCTAAAAGTGCTTTGTGACCAATGCTGCAGAGTTAATAAAACATTACCTAGTCTTACTACTGATGTTAGAAGGAGTAACTTATAATATCGAAAGACTTGTCCATAACACAAGCTATTAGTTTTACTTAAGGCAACGCCAGTACACAAAAATAAGGGCTATGTTAACACATCGGCTGGCTTTATTGTAACCACAAAGAAACAAACAATATTTCTCAGAATCAACATATATACGTCCTTATGGTTTTATGCCTGTTGACTGAATGGAGAAGGTGATTTCTCCAAATTCTATCAAGATCCGATCCTCTGGAACACATGGAAGGAAGTTTAGTGCACTTTGTCTTTTTTGCCCAGATGCTTCTCTCACTCTTGGCTTCTTACACCTTGCAGCTGTGAATACAGTGCTTCTCTTTTAAATGATGTCTACTGGGCAGTCTTTGATCAGTCAACTAGTTTTTTATCAAGACAGATGCTTAGCTTTAGATATAGACACTCTCATTTGTGTACCTTGCTATCCTTTAGCAACTCTGGACTCTGTCATGGATAGTCTTCTGCTATTACAGTCTGGCACTAGGTTACCCTCTAGAGAAGAAGGATTGCTCAATTTTTGTGACAGACACCCTAGTTATCTAGTGAACTTGTGAAATCTGGACAAAACACTAAAGTTGTAGAGACAGTAGATATTGAGGAGGCAGCAAAAATAATCTAAATCAAAGGACATTACGACTACATGATGTAGTACTCAAGATGCGAGCTGACTACTCCATGTAGCTGTGGTCACCACACTACAAAAAAACACACAGCACCACCTGAAGCTATGCAGAGGAAAGCAGTATTACTGGACTAAAGGCATGTCATACTCTGACTCAGAGAATTTGTCAAACATGCTAGGGTGCAATTCATTAAAATAGTAACATCGTCATCTGAGCTGATTTAATTCTCCTGAATGAGAATAATCCACATCAACACTACTTTGACAGAAAGAAAATTGTGATGTGAATCACAAGAGCTTAAATAACTGACCCATTTAGAACAATTGCCTCTGGCTGAATTTGAGTCACATCCAGTTTTATGGTGTAAACATGCCTAGTAAACACAACTAATTAACAAAAAAGGGAAGGATTAATATTTCTAAGATGGTTTTCAGATGAAAACAAAGTAAAAAGAGAAAACACAGAGTTTCCAACTAAATAGCTTAAAAAAACCTCAGTTTTCAGACTACTATTGATAAAGTACAAGTAATTCTAATATTAATTAAACTCCTTAATGTCTGCTTGTTCAAGCTGAAAGGGTTCAATCCCTTTAAGTATAAGCACCCTACACATACAGAGGAACTCTGTGGACAACCACCAAGATATCGGAGCATTTTAGTGATCAGTGAAGGCTACACAAGTCCAAAGTCACAATGATTGGAAAATTGTTATGACATCAGATATAACTCTCTATCCCATTAGATAGCAGCATTCAGATCATGTTGCCCTTTAAAGGCAAACTGTCCAAATCTGCCAGTGGATCACAGCTTTTAAGGGCTACCTAAATAAAGTTCTATTTGCAGGTACACGTGGGACTACAAGGACAAGCTCTGGGCTAGTTTCTATATAGTCAAAGAAAAGACACCTCTGATTCTAGAATTTACCACAGTGCAGAATTTAAAGTTGGCTTGTGACAGGTAGCCCATCATAGCCAGGATATGGGGCAGCTAAAGTGCAGACTTAATGGTGAAAGCAAGAGCTCAACATATCATATCAGATAGGAAAGGACAGTGCTTTGCTGGGACTTTTGAAATGATCAAGTGGGTTAGCCTCTCAGCCTTAGCGATAGGACAATTGCAAAATAAAGCTCAGTGGGTAGCAAGGTTTTGCCCTGCTTTTTTCCTTTGTTACTTTGAGTTTTCTCTCTCTCTCCCTGTTTATTCCATCCATTATGTCTTAAAATAAATACTTTTTTTATACAATATACTTGGGTGCATAGTTTATGTACACAGATGTCACAATGTTATCCTCTCTAGTTACATCCTCTTGGAATATAAAGACCAAAACTGCTCAAAGTAACTGGGATACACTCTTATAGGGTGCATCATACAGATTAACATTATCCAGCCTCTCTTTACTTGCATCTGTACAGTATGTTATATAACCTTATTATCTACTAACTTTTTTACTTTTTAAAGTCTGGTTAAGAACAGAGATGAGTCTACTTAGACTAATCTAATTAAACCCCACCAATGTAATTAATTAAATATGTTTGCCTCCAATTTACAAAAGCATATATTCTTTTTCCATTATTTTTCATTTATCAAATATCCACCAACACTTGAATTTTGTTCACATCTTCCTGTAAGGATTTTGCTGAGTCAAGGATTTCATCTTACCTAATTTAGAAACTACACGTATGATCTCCAGAAAAAGAAAGACAACGTTAAAGGTGAAAACTGAGCTTGACTTCTTCAAAAGAGAGACAACTTCAGACCTAAACAATGATGTATGGACTACCTTCAACATCTGGTTGTTGCTCACATAGTGCAGAGTGTTAGAACGATTGCCCCCAGCAATGACAGGAGGATATGCCAGGAAATTAGCTCCATGGATGCGGCACTCATAGTCAAACTGAAAAAGAAACAGAAAACAGGGCTATGGAGGACATCTGATACTTTGCATAGTTATTAAGACAAACTGACACAATAAGACACAAGTCCAGACAGACAGATACTTGAAGAGACAGATTCTAACAATCTGACTCATTAAGAGGAAGTTTCAGATGATGAGATTCAGGAAGTCTTACTGGTTCAATGTTAATAGACAGAAAAAGAGACAAACACTCATTCAACAGAGCTGAGAGGTGAACACATTTATGAGATTAATCCACTGAGATACACATTGCATGTAACGGCCTCTGGGAAGGCAAGAAGGGTGCAACAGGGTCTCAGGGAGGCAGGCTGGACCTGCAATGTGTTCTGGGGCACAAGTCAGGCTCACGTTGGGCGCTGGTAAACAGGCAAGGAAAGTGATGGGCTCTGGGATACATATACTTCTGGAAAAAAGTTCAATCGCGTTTAAGAACAGACAATAGTCCAATCTGCAGATTTACAAAGTGACAGACTTACCTTGGCATACAGTAAGGATTCACTCTTCAGACTTCTAGAAGTCGTCATGGTGTTTATGAAAGCCTAAAACATAAACCTGAGCTCTGTGAGGTGTCCTAAACTTTGGTTATTTCACTTCTTCTTTGTTGTTCAGATGACATTGTGCCTCATTATAGAGAAGGAACAAGAAATAAACTCTCAAATTCTAAAAACACAAATATTCAAGGTAACATACAGTAATTAAATTGAGTTGTGGGGAACTACTTTTAATACCTGCACATGTTACTCTGTTCATGACAATGTGGATAAAATACAAATAATTTCACAGAATACTACACCCAACAATATTTTTTATGTTACTTACCCCATGTACTTTGTAAGAAAAATTCTTATAGTTATGCTTTTGTGGAGAAATTAAATATTGAAGATTCAAACTCAACAGAACCCAGTGGTGACCACTTCTGGAAAAATAATAAAATAATTCTCACAAAACTCATGCCTCATAATCCACATGTTCGTCATCCATTCGTATGGTCAAAACATGCTTGTGCATTATTTTACAAAATATTATAAGCAGTTACTGTTTTTCCTGTTGAATGTTAACAGGAAAAATGTAATTCCCACAATACTGTGCGTTTGAAATGAAGATCCACCTCTCTCCCTCATGTACTGGTCAAGAATCCTGTCTTCAGTTCAAATGTTATGTGAGAATTTTTTTTTTCTTTTTCACATACAGTATGTGTTTTTGACATCATTTGCTGTAGCCCCATTCTGGTCACAGCAGAGTTCCACTGAGTTTGAACCTTCAGTATATAATTTCTCCACAAAAGCATGAGATTAAACAGCGGACATGCTGTAAGTAACATATTAAGAAAATCATTTTTAAGTGGAGTATTCCTTTAAGCCATAGCCAAAAATATTAGCACATTTGCACTTTTTTCAAAATATGCACCAATTGTTTTAGAAAACCACTTAAATTAAAGATTATTTAGAATTTACTTATGTATTTCTTTTGTCTGCTGTGAAAGAATGCAAAAAAGTTGAAAAAAATTTCCACAAAGAAATCTTAAAATGTACTAAACAAAATTACTGGCAGTTCTAAGAAAGATCTACATTCCAAGTAAGTTATTCTCCATTCATCTGTAAGTAAACTTACCTGTGAGTAGTTGCAGTCACCTGCAATTTAAGAACCAACCAGTCTGAAACAAGATATGTTGTTTCTGATTCTGCTATTTTATTTCTGTGTTTACCACTCAAAATTTGATAAAAAGAAATAAAAGCAGAACATTTCCTCTGGAGGCAAGATAAAACAATTATAACAGAATAGACAATTACAAGACTATAAGTCCATCTTCAGAGACCTTAAAGGTCTGTGTTAACCACATATAATGTTATCAAGACATCTAAGGCCATGGCCATGGTACTGTAGCCCATCTCCCTGGACATTGACACTAGTAAAAAAAATAAGCAAAGCTTGCTGAATTTCTTTTGTGCAAGAGCCTCAAATCAACTATCAAACAGATTCAAGCCAACCTTTTACATACAACTCACTCTATTCGTCTCCAACCCTATGAAAGTGGGCTCTATAGCAGGAGACACAGGAAGACAGAGAAAAATAAGAAAGCACAGCTTAAGTTCACAAAAAACACATCTGAGCAAGCCAAAAATCATTCTAGGAGAACGTCCTGTGAACAGAGGAGACCAAATTAGAGCTTTTTGGTAAAGCAAACATTTCTAGGTTTATAGAAAACAAAATGAAAAAGAACACTACCCCTACAGCCAAACAAAGAGGAGGTTTGCTGATGTTTTGGGGGGGTTGCTTTGATCCCCCTGGAATTGACTGAATTGAGCATATAGTTGGCATCATGAAATCAGCAGATTACCAGATTACTTTGGAGCTCAATGTTGGATCCAGTGTCAGAAAGTTGGGTCTCAATGGAAGACCATGGGTCTTCCAGCAGGACAGAAACACACTTCAAAAAGGACACAAGAATGGTTAAAGACAAAAACAATAGTCTGTTCTGAAGGGGCTAGTAATGAGTTTAGATGTAAATCATATTGAATTTTGTGCAAAGATCTGAAAAGTGCAGTTGGGAGAAGACATTCTTCACATCTGGGAAATCTGGAGCAGTTTGCAAAAGAAGAGTGCTCCAAACAGTCAGTAGAGAGATGCAGGAAGCTCATTTACTGCTATAGGAAGCACCTGATTGCAGTGATTCTGCAGTGATGTGTGCTACCACATATTAAGTGTAGCATGTCAATAATTTTGTCATTGTCATTTTTTCCTGATCTGAAAGAATATATTAAGTTCTGAACTGAATAACAAATGTTTGTAATAATAATAGTAAAAAACAAATTGTTAAAACCTGGTTTCATCAGTTTCAAGCTTATTTTGCAGTAGATCAGCTTATTTTAGAGTAATTTGTGGATTATTTGAAAAAGAACTGCAAAGCTATCAATATTTATGAACACACACACACACACATACGCAGTTCAGTTGTTTTTTGGTTTTTTTTTAATCAGTCTCCTTACAGTAACACATGCGTAAAAACATACACATGCCTTTGTTATTGCCATTGTACAGTACTGAGGATATTGTACCTGTGCTGTGATTTTTCCAGCATTCTTCATAATCTCAATTTCAGCAGGGGACTTAATCACCCGGAGGCTGTGTACCAGTGACCTGACAGGTCGGACATGATTAGATGTCTTGTTCTTTGCCTCCACTAAGGAAAGCATTACATCCTGATGTAATCGTGGATGGGAGACATGATTATAGTCATACCAAAGGGTGCAGCCTTCATCTGAAACATAAAGACAGCAAAGGAACATGATAACGACATCCGCAGAAAAAGTCTGTCACTGAGGTATTGCGGTTGACTGTCCTCCTACCTTTGGTGTTTTGCACAAAGCGGGTCAGTTCATCAATAGGATAAGAATCATCTACACCTGTCAGTGCCGCTGCTCCATCTGTTCCCGAACGTGGACCATCCCAGAGTTCCCTGGTTGGGTCTCGGCGAGGTACAAAAAGCAAGGCTTTGTGAGCTGGAAGGGCAACCCCAGGTACACTTCTCAGCACAAGGGCGCAGTCCTCCTCTAGGCAGCCACTCAAGTACAGGAAGTCTGTGTTCTGATGGAAAGGGAAGGGGATGTCGTTGGTCATATATACAGTGGGGTGAGAAAGTAGGACAACAGCATGATCCGTGCTAGAACTGCCTTGAGTCTGAGCTGCCACTAAGCTCATTAGTCTATGCCGACGAAGTTCATACTCTGTTTGGCTCAACCCTGGAGTCACTTCACCTAGAGAACACAAAAAAGTTTCAGAAAACAAGCAAATGATGACACTAAGGCAAGAAGGCGGCAAAAAAGATGACTGAAATATTTTTTTTCCAAAGATTGAACAGAAAACATTATGATGGCTCCAATGTATAGGCGAACATTATACCCTGACCAATTGATACTATTTTAATTTGACCATATTCCACACTCACTAAACTCCAATGTGGAGAATGGGAGTTCATCTAAGAGCTTGCTCTGAACTTACTTCCCACCAAAGACTGTTCACAGAAATGATCCCTTTTAAAGTTATCTCAATAGACACAGTGCTGTCTAATTGTGTATTTTATGGAAAGTAAAACATAAATCTATACCAATAGAGAGTGAACAGAGAAAGAAAAGGACATGTTCATGACTCAGATTGGATAATGCTATGAATAGTTTTGATTATTTAGGTTTCAGCTGCCTATTTATTAATAAACATCCATCTAATAACCTCCACACTTAAATCACATTACCTGGTCTGAGGAGATGGGGGTGAGTGTGAGGGCTTGGTTGACCGAGATAACGTTTTGGCAGCTTCTTCTGTCTTCCTGTACATGGCTGTACATAAATCCATCTTCTGAGACATGATACACAAGCTGTATGAGGCACAGGATGAAAAATGTCAAACTTAAAACAATAAAATAGTTTGTCTCACAGGTAGTAATGTTAAGAAATCAGTTTAAGTTGGCATAAAAAGTCTCAGAATAAAGCTCTGTCCGGAAAAGACTGACAGTTTTGATAGAAATGCAAAATTTGCCTAGCTTGTCATACTTGAACTTCCCTGTGTTCTCTCTGACTTAGTAAGCATTTAGCTCTCATGCAACCTAAAATTCTACTTAGAAATACTTATTTAAAAAAAAAAAAAAAAAATAAAAAAAAAACACATATCCACAAGGCATACTGCTTAAACTTAGAGCTCTGTTTCAATAATTCACTATCACCTGTCATCAGTTAACTGAACATCTACCTGAATAAGTATATCACTGGTTATTTTTAAGGTTTGTTTGTATTAAATATAAATCCTATGCAGTACAAACAGTTCCAAAGGCATAAAACAATGCTAATGGCGAATTCCTATTGATTGAAGATGGTGGTATCTAAAGGTGTTTGCATTAAAGGGCTCTTAAAAGGTGTATCACCAATTTTTAGGAAAAGAAAAAAAAAATACACAAGGTGTCTTTAGATATCTGAATATTTTAAACTGCTACATGTAAAGTGATCATTACAACCACTCTTACTCCTTTATACTCCCAAGATGCTGGGCCAGAAAAAATGTTTTTTGTTTTAAACATGTGACACTAATAAAGTAAAAAACATAAAAAACATTGTTGTTTTTTTTCAGATGTCATAAGCTTATCTACAATGCCACCAACCAACAAAGTGGATAAGAAAAATTGTACAGCTATATAAGCATTAGTACACAATTTTAAACAAATGCTTTTTGATCAACAACTCGGAGACCAATTCTTAATAAATAAATTTGCTGCCTAACGTGATAGTGGTTTTGCCTTTTTTCAATAATACTCAGTAACGAAATTATTTCTATGTTTCTAACATAACTGAAATAGGAATGTGAACTATGGTCACAAAATCATTTCTAAATTACTTTAGGTTGCTTTAATTGTAATATTATGGTGATATTTTCAGGTTTTTTTTCTGGGAATGGATGGAAAAAAAATTTAAAATGACATTTTATGTCACTAGAAGTCATACAATCTACAAAACATAGAGCTGATCTGATGTCCATTAATGATTTAAGTCAAATTCTTCAAGAATTTTAAGCATGCATAGTGCACACAGTTGTATGAAATTAGACTTAAAACCTAAAAATACTACAGGAAAATACATTTTGCACCAGATCAGGTTTACACTGATTCAAACTTCGCCAGTTACAATGTTGACTCCAGTGTACTATAAGCTGGCCTACTCTTGGAAGATTTACTTGTTTTGCATTGTCTACCATTCAAGACAATTCATGTTGCTCTCTTCCTCTGCAGAGAGCAGGTTCCTGTTCAGCTCCATTTGAATTGTTTCTCTGGGTGAAAGACATGGTCCTTGTGTTTCGGCACACTTCCTGTGAGGCAATTTCACTGCAACTCTATCAGAGTCCACAGAATTGGTACCATATGCCTGACTGAGCACATCAAAACCAGTTGGTCTCTTGACAGCAGATCTTTTTAGAGTTTAGCAATGAAGAGTGCAACAAGGTTCAACTGTGTAAGTGCACGAGTGGTGTCAGACCATCAGAATCAAAATCTCTGAGGATTACAAAATATAATCCTTTTACCTGAACCTGCTATGAAAGCTTGACAAGATAACACTACTCAAGTAATAAAAGATAAGCTTATGTAGAAATAAGTCCCGATTTACTCCAGCACTTTATACATTTCATTAAATAATAACAAATGTCTATTTCCATGCCAAGAAAACCTTCTTTTACTCATATGTTGTGGAACACTCAGTAAAAACAGCAAAGTTACCTTATGGTGTTACAGGGAGGGCACAACAACCACCTCATTTTGCATCCCAGGGTGGAAACAATAGTGTCGACTCTGTTAAGAGTCTGCCAAATAGCACCTTGATAAAATAACTTAAAACTTTACAATAATCCACTGATAATTAGCCTACTCATTTGTTTCTGTTTAAAAGAAAAGTGTGGTTTTCATCCATTAGTGTTATTTACGGGTAAAATTTGCAGCTTTCCACAAATCATGAATGACAGTTATATATCAGAATTTTCAGAATCATGCATACATTATCATGATGTTTACAGTATCGCAAAAGAAACCAAATACCAACTTAATTGCCAATGATAATGTATCACCCCATCTTGTTTGAAATTTGTGAAGGAACTAGTGTGAGAAACAGTAGAATGTAACTCTAAAAAAAGACTTCAATTAGGATAAAAAAAGACTTCTATTAGGAATAAATACAATCACAGATAAAAAAAGAATGTAAAAGTGAGCAAGTGAGTATATCATGCAAGCCGACTGCAGATAATTCACACACAGCAGTAACTGAATAAATTACATTCACTTACTACATTGTTGATAGGCTGAGCGCTACTTTGCACTACAGCTAGCTAGCAGTTAATCAAATTATTGTAAAGAATTCATGCAAGTGCATCTTCAAACTATGATCTGAATGTGCCACATACTTGTGTGAGTCTGGAAAAATCTTGATTAAAGCTTATGTGCACAAGTGCAAAAGAACAAATAGAAGTATGTTTTATTATATACCCCGTACCAATGCAAACTTCTCAATGATTCACACTGCACTCCAGAATAAAGTAACACAGTACTACATTGTGTATGATGCATTATGATACAAGTTCATACAGTTTTTTGTTGTCTGACAGGCCAGTGTAGAAAACACCAACCCAAAGGTTTGTTGGGAGTTATAGTTACAAGACATAATTAACATATTTTCCATCTTGTTTTGAATGAATAACAATGAACTAATCAAATGATTCATACAGCTTCCTACACTGTATACCATTATTCTTGTTAATTCTTCGTGTTAAAGTAAAAATATCATAGCTTTTCTAAATTTTTTGGGTTAAGAAGCCCCCTTAATTTTCAATGTGTTAGACCTAAAATGAAAACAAGCAGTTTTCTTATAGTATGGAAATCTAAGTACAATTGGTTATATCGTGTGTTAACGTTAACATCTAACTTTTAATGGAATCAGCCACACTAAATGTAAATATTTTATTAATAAATATAACATAGGGTCATATAACATTTGAAGAAAATTGAATGTTTACAGTCCAAATACATGCAAGTTAGGTGCATTGGCGATCCTAAATTGTCCCTCATGTGTGTTTGGTGTGTGCATGTGTGTGTGTCCTGCGGTGGGCTGGCGCCATGCCCAGGATTTGTTCCTGCCTTGCGCCCTGTGCTGGCTGGGATTGGCTCCAGCAGACCCCTGTGACCCTGTGTTAGGATATACAGTAGACCCCCGCGAAGTCACGGTTCAGAGTTGGCAGCCTCAGTCATTCGTGGATTTTTCCTTAGAACCGAACTAATAATTGTTAGCGGAAACCGCAAATATCCTCCGCAATTTTTATGGCTTTTTTCATGGCAATACTGTACTGTAGAGAGAACAGGAAGCAGCTGTAAAGAAAACCGCGACTTGGGATGGTGAAAGTAGCCAATAGAATTTGAAACTGCAACTCCCAGCAATCCCTGCAGTGGCTCTGATTAGTCTTCTGCTGAGGGTGCTGGGGCTGTTGAGGTCAAAGGATGTCAGCGCAGCTTTTAAAAAGGGGGTCGGTGACCAAAAACAAAAAAAAAAAAAAGTTTTTGTAATTTGTGTTTCAAGTTCCTGTCTGTCTGCCTTCTGATGGGTTGCCTGTACTTATTCATTTTGTCCTGGATCATTTCGTGCGTCTAAATTGTCTGTCTGTGTACATGAGGACAATAAGTGGATTCATGGCCATCCAGCAAAAAAAGGAGTGCTCCTGAACCTGTCCACCCATCTTCACCATTTCAGGAACTACTGGTAGGACTATCTGTACATTCCCATTCAATGTGCGGATCTTTGGACTATCTATTTTCATCATTACATTTCATCTGTTGCCGTTTTTCATGATTTACTGTGTGTGTTTTGTTTGTGCTTTGTTATATTTAATGTGTAATCGCCGTAAGGGGAACAGGGGTGGTATTGTTGTTTTCTTATTTAATTTGTTTTCATTACATTCTTTATTTGCTGTTTGATTACCAGTTTGCTTTGTTTTGTCTCTGTTTGTGAGTGCGGGCGTTGGGTCAAGGCTGGAATCTCCACCATAAAAATAAATAAATCGCTGTCTTTTCGATTGTAGCTTCTCGCACAACGCTATGCTTACTTAAAAGCCTGAACCATACCTGTCCTTTTTGGTTGATTGCTTTGTTTCTCTCTCCTCCCCCAGACATCCTCTGCTACTATGATGTTTGTCTATTGTTTAATCGTTAACTAACTGCAGGCTGAGCACCTTTTACTTCTGAAAGAGACATGTTTGTTTGAAGTGTTTGAATAAAGTTCCTGTCTCTACAATCTCCTGTGTTTGCGTGCAATTTTGTGACCCAAGCTGCACTAAGACTAGCCTGCAAGCATCAGCGCTTACCTCTGTGTGCTTGCTTGCAGCCAGGTTAAGTGCAGTTGGCTCAGTGATTTACATCCATGGCGTCAGTTGCACTTCGTGTATATTGTTCCAGTAGTTTTTTAAATAGTTTTTACAGTTCATTAGCAGTGTGTAAAATGATCAATGTTGCAGTCATTGTGACGCTCTTTGCATGAAAAAAAATGCGTTCCATTAAAATTTCACTTTTTCTTTGTTAATTGTGATGTTTACTTAAAGTGCAGCAAAAACATATTTGCCGTCCAGGGATGCATTAACCCCCAAATATGTGGCAGTTTAATGGTTAAAGCCCCAAGATGCCGCCGAAACGAGTTGCACCGTCTAAGGCTTCTGGCAATGAAAACGGGCTTGCATGAATTACAGTACATATAGCGGTAACATCGGTATTTTACATTCTAGCACTACGGGAGACATAGCAGTACAGTATACAGTATACAGGTTTACCTTTACACTCTTTATTTTTAGGTAATGTATTAAGCTGAGTTTGAAATTAAGTTAAAGTGTTTTGGGGGCATATTTAGGTTTTAAACTATGAAAATAGGCATTTTTTTAACCACATCCAAAATTCGCGGGTGCTCTAGGAACGTAACCCCCGCAACTTTTGAGGGTGTACTGTAGCAGGTTGGAAAATGACTGACTGACTGACCGGACTATACATCCTAATGACAAAACATCTTTAGGTCAGATTATCTCAGGGCATAACGTCATAAAATAAATCGATTGCAACGAGTGCAGAATACAGCTGCTAGAATCTTAACTAGGAAAAGAAAATCCGAGCACATCTCTCCAGTTTTGATGTAACTACATTGGTTACCTGTGTCATTTAGAATTGACTTTAAAATCCTGCTTATAGTTTACAAAGCCTTAAATAATCTTGCTCCATCTTATATTTTGGAATGTCTTACACTTTACACTCCAAATCGTAACCTTAGATCTTCAAATGAGTGTCTGCTTAGAATTCCAAGAGCTAAACTTAAAAGAAGTGGTGAAGCGGCCTTCTGCTGTTATGCACCTAAAATCTGGAATAGCCTGCCAATAGGAATTCGCCAGGCTAATACAGTGGAGCACTTTAAAAAAACTGTTTTTTAAAAAACTGCTGAAAACACATTACTTTACCATGGCTTTCTCATAGCTTCATCTTAGTTTAATCCTGATGCTCTGTATATTCAATTAATTATCATTATTATTCATGGTATTCATATTCAAAATCCGTACTAACCCCTACTTTCTCTTCTGTTCTTTTTCCGGTTTTCTGGGGTGGCGACCTGCACCACCACCACCTGATCAAAGCACCGTGATGTCTCTACATTGATGGATTAAAGGTCAAAAGTCCACATCACCGTCATCATGAGAACCCTGAATACAAAGAGGACTGATCATTTATGTGAGGTGGAATGCCTACAAGGGGCTGGGCGGTCTCATGGCCTGGAACCCCTGCAGATTTTTTTTTTTTCCAGCTGTCTGGAGTTTTTTTTGTTTTTTTTGGCCTCCCTGGCCATCGGACCTTAATTTTATTCTATGTTAATTAGTGTTTCCTTATTTTAATTCTTATTTATTTTGTCTTTTTTCTCTTTCTTCATCATGTAAAGCACTTTGAGCTGCATTATTTGTATGAAAATGTGCTATATAAATAAATGTTGTTGTTGTTTAGGAAGAAATGGCAAAATAATTACAGAATTGATAAGTACATACATATACAAATTAGACTACTTTTATTTATAAGGAATCAGGGAAAACAATTAATAAAGATTACTATCAGTAAAATCAAGAGTCTTGCATGGGTATATTTTCAAATAACCACACAACTGCAATGATAAAATTGCAGCTGAACCACAGCCTACAAATAGGGTAGGTGTGAAATAAATCATTTTTATGTTTCTATCTCTTTTTCTACATACATCACCTTTTTCATAATGTAAATGGGGCAAAGTTACATCTGTTTTTCTCTAGCTTAGTGATGGGCGCCCATTGCGGCTGCAGGCTTTTATTCCAACCAGTTTCACAGCAAGTGACTCACAATCATTTCATCTCTTATTGATCTCATTGTTTAATTTGCTGTTTGTTTTTTTTTTCCTTCTTCTTTGATTGGGCATTTTGTCAAATGCAGTACTGTGACATTTATATTTAAAGGATATTTAGAAATATCTTCATTTTACCACATTTTTAAATAGCTTAATTCTTTTTCCCCAATTATTTCATCTTCTTTTTACTTGGAATTTGATTCCTTAATTGTAATTCAACATTGCCAATTAACAACGAGCAGGGGAGACACGAAGGCACACAACACTAAAAGGGTACAGCTACTTATAGCTAGCACATGTATTAATACATAACGACATAAAAACCAGAAGAAAAGGAAAACCGTGGTAAATGGAAGAAAATGTTAATAACCAAAGATTAAAAAACAAAAAAACACTTGACTATCCCCAAATAACATACATACAGTAAATGCTTGGCAACATTTCAATAAATAATTTCACAAACTCAGTTTGTAATCAGCATACTGCAGGAAGAGTGAGAGCAATGGCTTTCCACCTTGAGCTTTTACCAGTTCCTTGGTTGAAACAAAAATGTGTGATAGGATTACAAATTAATTTTTGAAATATTGTTAAGCATTGCTTTGATTGAAATATATTTTCAGTTTTTTGTAATGAATGGAAAAATTGTTAAAAAGCATGTTTTATGTCATTAGATTACATTCAAAATACAAAATATGCAGCTGAGACGATGCCCATTAATTATATAACACAAATTCTATAATTTGCTTACAACATACATTTATGAAGAGTGTTGTGAGGGTGCAGCACAGTGCAGACAGCTGTAAGATATTACACTTAATACCTAAACGCACTGCAGGAATACACTATGCACAAGGTCAAGTTTACAACTTCACCAGTTACAATGCTGCTTTCAATGCTAAAGGTCAGTCAGTCAGGCATTATCCAACCTGCTATATCCTACCATAAGGTCACGGGGGTCTGCTGGAGCCAATCCCTGCCAACACTGGGCGCAAGGCGGGAACAAATCCCGGGCAGGGCGCCAGCCCACCGCAGATGCTAAAGGTTCTTTCTATATTAAGAGTAGTACAAGACATTTTAGAGTTCTCAGTATATCCTGACCCACTACTGAAAGATTGACCTCTTGCATTTTCTACCATTCAAGAGGACTGTGTTGTGCTGCAGCCCACCTGGACGAAATCTGACCCATAGCTGTGAAAATAAAACCAAAACTGAATCATGGACTGCAAATAAATGGTCATTGATTCCACAATTCAAACATACAGTGGAACCTCGGTTCACGACCATAATTCGTTCTAAAACTCTGGTCATAAACCGATTTGGTCGCGAACCGAAGCAATTTCCCCCATAGGATTGTATGTAAATACAATTAATCCATTCCAGACCATACGAACTGTATGTAAATATATATTTGTTTTAAGTTTCTAAGCACAAATATAGTTAATGAAACCATAGAATGCACAACGTAATAGTAAACTAAATGTAAAAACATTGAACAACACTGAGAAAACCTTGAACAAAAGAGAAAACTAACACTGGAAGAGTTCGCACTATACTGTAGCCTTATGACCCGATCGCTGTAAACACTCTTTTTAAATGAGTTTTAAGCACAGGGGAAAAAAAGGAACATTTGAACAAATCTGAACTTTATTTAAAAACCAACCATAAACCACCAAGAAAGTAACATTGTAGGAGTTCACACTAATAGCCTTACAACCCGATCACTGTGTAAACTTTTTTTTAATGACTTTTAAGCACAGGGAAAAAAATGAACATTTGAAAAATCAGAAATTTAATAAACAACCAAGAAAAGTAACATTGCAACAATTCACGCTACGAACCGAAAAATGAACATTTGAAAAATCCGTAATACAAAAACTAACCATAAACCACCAAGAAAACTAACCTTGCATGAGTCGAGTTCTGGCATGAAGTGAGGAGGAACTGGGTGGAGAACAATCTGGTCTCGTCGCAGTTGAAGACTTGTTGCGGGATGTAGCCTTCATCCTCCACTAATATTGTGAAATTTTTCACGAATTCTTTCGCAGCTTCAGCGTCATAACTAGCAGCCTCTCCATGCCTTACCACACTATGAATGCCACATCTCTTGCGAAACCTTTCAAACCATCCTCTACTGGCTTTAAATTCCTCACTTTCACCACTCGTAGAAGGATAGTTTTGCAGCAAATCGCCATGAATCTTCCTGGCTTTCTCGCATAACATCTCCTCGCTTGCGCTATCCCCTGCAAGTTGCTTCTTGTTCAGCCATACTAGCAACAGTTTTTCCACCTCTTCCAGCACTTGAGGCCTCTGCCTGGTTAATGCTGTAACTCCTTTTTGCAACATCAGCTGCTTTAATAGATTCTTTCTGCTTTAGAATAGTCAAAATCTTAGATTTTGACTTCTTGTACAGTACTCGGCGGCAAGATCAGTAACACAAACGCCACACTCATACTTTTCAATAATTTCTTTCTTTACTTAGATTTCAATTTTCTTCAAAACTTTCTTCTCACCACTCTTCACTTGCTTAGAAGCCATGGTTAACTGCAACAGCACAATAAATACTGTAGAGCACAAAGAGTTCACAGGTAAAGCACGCACGTCTGACTGAGAACAATGAACAGGGAGAGGCTGAACACGTGCTTAAATACAGTAATCGGCGCGTACGAACCGGAAGGGAAATGAAACAGAGCACAAAGAGTTCGCAGCGAAAGCACGCACGCACGTGCAAGCATGCACGTCTGACCGAGAACAATGCAACACGTGCGGAAATCATCGGCGCACACAAATCGAAAGGGAAACTGGCTTGTTTGTGTACCGAGTGTGTGGTCATGTTCGCCGAACTTTTGCCTCGGTTCTTTTTGGTCGTAAACCGATTTGTACGTGTACCGAGACGTTCATGAACCGAGGTTCCACTGTACCTGTGACCCAACCCAAACCTGCATGTATATTGTAAGAGATGATTACAGGAGGTCAAAACATCCATTTATAAATTTGTGTTCAATTGAAATCATAATATAAAGTTAGGATTAGCAACATATTTAAAGGTGTGCCACAGTAAACACCATTAACATTACAACCACACTACATCAACCTTCATGTAGATGGACGAGTGACACCAGAAACAGTAACCCTCCGTCTCTGTATTAGAATGGAAATGACAATGGAGGCAGTTTATGAAGCTCTAAGAATTTTATACTTAAACACTGACATTCCTTTTTTGGTTGCTGTTGGTGTCAAAACTGTCACTTGTCTATTTGAGTACAACGTATATATTTACAGAGTTGACACTAATTCCCTAGTGTAATTCACTAATTCTCTTGTGCACACACACATACACACACACACACACTTCCTCTTGCCATAATCTAACAAACTTTATTTACAAATAAATCATCTCCCCCCCCCCCACCCCATATTAAATGCAAAAAACAAGATAGGACTGGATGGTTTTAATTATGAGATTCTATGTTGTGATAGACAGATGACATGAATTTTCAGTGGTTATAAGATATCCACATTGAAGGTGTACACTAGGCTGACATCAGACATGAGGGTACAGTAAAAGTAACAGAAAAATATATGAAAATAAATTAAAATTAACATTGGGTTAAAATATTTGTGAATGGAAGCTGTATTGTATTACCTGTTGATCTATTTTGTGGGTATCTCAAACAATCAATCACTTTTTTGTGATGCTATTTTTCAGTATTCTCACACTTCTGAGTTAACTCAAACTGGATTTGAATTCATTTAAGTTTCTCTGTTGCTAATTTTGTCTTTGCAACATCAAGTCACATATGTTTCAGTAATAATGATGGGAGTGCTATGTCAAATACTTGAGTATGCTTACTATTGAAGAAGAATTTAGAGCTTTTCTTTTCCTCACCACCAGCTCAATATTAGACAAGTGAAATCAACAATCCACTCTTTTCTGGAAGTTTATATGAAAATGACTGCATCATTTTACACTGCAATTTTCTAAAGCGCCCAAATAAAACAATAATGTTTGCTATTAAAAGACAGAAAATTTCTAAATTACACATGCTTATCTGCATTTCAGATGCTGGAGAGATTCCAGGATCTTGTAGCAGAAAAAAGTTGATCCAAAATTATTACTTTACATACATATGCTGCCCTAAATGTTAACGTAATCCGACCAAAAAAATCCCAAAAATTGGTCCACCATCAGCACCCAATATACATAATGTTGTTTATTAGGCGAAACGTCAAACCTTTATTCGAAAATCAAGCAAGTCAAATGCCTTGTAAAGCACAGCTGGTACCGTGAACCTTGGTTGGAATGCAGATCAGAATTTGTGGACTAAGAAATAGACAAAGTGAATAACTAAAATAAAGTTGTTTATTAGTAAAGTCTATAATTCAAATGAGTAAATGAGGATAAAAATAGAGGTGTCACTCACAAAAAGGCAACATGTCAAAAACTACACAAAGTGCAGAGCACAAAAAAGGCACAGAATATCAAAAAAGAAATAACAACACACTTTAAATCAAAATCCAAATATCTAAGCAAAAAAAAACAAAGTCAAAAACATGATCATTAAAATAATAGGCTCAAAGGGAGTAGCTCAAAATGGTGGCTTTTACAGAAATATGAAGGCACACAATACTAGAACAACCCACCATCTGAGCTCTCCTCTATTTATTTCCTCCTGCCCCTCTTATGATTTATCATGTGACTGTTAAGTACTTAGGGTTGCATAGCAACAGTCACTGACAGGATGGTCCTGGGGAAAACAGCAGGAAATGCAATGGCTTGTTTAATACATTACCTTTGTATATCTATTTAATTTTAAATCAAAATGCTTTTTGTTTTCCCAAAACTGCCCACGTCATATTATTGTGGATGTATGAGTAAGTATACCCTACAGTTTATTGGCTTGCATGAGGGTTGGTTACTGCTTTTTACTACTGCAGTTTATTTTAACTGGCTCCCTACCAGCCTGAAATGAAGTTTAGTGTTAAATGAACACTTAATTTATGATAAGTGTATCAAAATAGAAAAGCATACCGAAACACATTAAAACTAATTTAATGCTGCAACTTAATCACGTCCACAGCTAGTAAGGAATCTGTTAACTGCATGCTAATGCATTTTCCCTTTGAGGCTTTTTAAATTTGTGCACTGGCATTTGCTTATGCAGTTTCTTTTTGCTGCTACACTCACATCTGTGTATGTTTCCCTCCGATGGATTGTATGCTCCTCTTTTACAGTTAGTCTTCAACTTGTTTTTGCGCATTTCAGTACATTATGGAATGTTGGAATGTTAATTGGACTCCCATTTTTTTTTTAAGGAACAGTTCTTCTTTACTCAAAAAACTTGTTCTAAAATGTACAGATAAACATGGATGAAGGCAACATAGTGCCTCAGTGTTTGGCACCACAGTCTTATAGTTAGCTCCACATGATATCTGTCTATGTAGACTCAGCACATTCTACCAGTCTCCTAGCTATTTTTCTCTGGACAGTCCAGTTTTTCTCTAAAGATGTGCAGGGTAGGTTAATTTTCCATTCTAATTTTGCCTTATGCAGGTGTGTACCTGAATGAGTCTGTGGCCTACAATGGACTTGTGCCCTGTCCCTGGTTTGTTCATGAACTGTGCCACAGGCTTCTGAGAGAAGATGGGGCCTCCCCCAAGATCTCCAAAGTAGACCATGACAGTCTGAGAATGTTATACTGTCTTTCGGGATAAGGAAGTACAAAAAAAAAATTAGACAGCACATGCTCATTTACTGATAGGATTAGTTCAGGAACTTGAGAATTACATGTATAAATGTGTGAATTAAAGTAAATTAGTTTTTCAAAAATAAAAAACAGCATTTGTTTCTTACAAAGCTTTTTTGGAATGTTATCAATTTAATATGACTGTGCATGCAACATTCACTCATTTACTACTATACATACTTAATATTGTCAAGTATTTTACCACATCCCGCAAAGAGTGCCTTCAACCAGAAATTGGACATCAATTTTGGTATCTTTCTGCATTACTCTTAAGCACAATTCCTTTTTTGATTCTCCTAAATTAACTTTTATTGTGATTTATCTGAAAGGTTTGAAGATTACCTATCTACAGCTCCATGTATGAATGTATTATCAAGAAGCTTGGAATAAAACAAAGCACATTTTGATATACATTTTTGTCATCTGCGGCCTCATGCATAACGCCGTGCGTAGAATTCACAATATAACATGACATAAGCACAAAAGCGGAAACGTGCTTGCACACAAAAAAATCCAGATGCAAAAATCTGTGCGAACGCCAACTTCCACATTCTTCCGCTCCATAAATCCCGGTCAGCGTAAAAAGTAACGCACGTGCATGCGCGTGCTGTCCCGCCCCAACTCCTCCCAGAATTACGCCTCTTTAAATATGCAAATCATATAAATAGCCCTTAAAGCTCAGCCTTCTATAAAAAGATAATGGCAAAAGCAAGAGGGAAAATATAAGAATTTCAGCGAATACCAAGTGGAGGCAAAGAAAAACATACTATTTGTTGGTTTAAACAGTGGTATAAATAACTAAAGGAAGTTGATCAAGTGACATAGCGTGTCGGAGAAACTCAAAAGTTCAAGTTCACAAAGTCGCACAGTGCCGAAATAAAAAAAGAAACTATCACATATCAAAGTCACCGTGAAAAGGCGAGTCGTAGCCCACCGTCTGAGTGTCACATGAAAGCTTATTAAGGTAAAGAGAAAAAAAAAAAAAGGCACACAGTGGGGAAAAAAACACGAAATGTCAACTTTAATCTCTAAATATCCACTTTAATCACGGAGTTTATTTTGTCATTAAAGTAGATCATCATAAACTTCATCTTAAAATCATTTAATTTACTAGTTTCTCAATCCCATCGTAATTAAAGTAGCACGTTAAATGCTCTGTTTTATATTTGATCTTCTATGTGCTCTATGTGTGTGAATCACTACGTGCTTCCGGGCTTTCTCTTCCTCCGACAGGACACAGAACCCATTACATTCGTGATATTACAGCTCTACGAATACTTAAAAAACTGAGATGTATACGTGATATAATTTTCATGATGATAGGAGTTAAAGCATGTTATTAAACATGGGAACACGGTGGCGCAGTGATTGTTCATGTCTCATGCAAGATGCTTGCTGCGCCATGCGCGACCTTCGATGAAATAATTTATTGCAGCAGTACTGTGTCTTTCAAATATACTAACCTCCAATTCCTGTCCTTCCTTTTCTTTCTGCAAATACCCAATCGCCACACAATCAGCTCTGTAATAGACGTTAAGTCATCTGTAAGTTTAGAACGCCGATTCTTCAAAACTTTTAAGGAACATCAAAATCTCTTCGTAGTACGTGTTTAATTATTCTATCTATCTATCCAGTGTCACGTCAGCACCAGCAAGAATACAGCGCAAGGCAGGAACAATCCGCAAACGGAGTGCCAGCGGCTCGCTAGCGCTGCAGCACTGTGTAGTTAAAATTTTATCTGTATAATATAATAAACATATTTTGCTGCATTTATCTTAAAAATGATATCGTCATCATATGTAAATACGCGATTTATAAAGTGGCTCAGGTTGTGTAATATTATAACTGTATCGCAAGTTTACAGTGAGGTAATTGTACTTATAGGTACTTGATGGACTGATTGAATGCGTCTAGAGTTCTTGGGATGAAACGGTTTCTGAACTGCGAGGCCAGTACAGGAAAGGCTCTGAAGCGTTTGCCGTATGAGAGCAGTTCAATAGA